>NC_141618.1:27549058-28149058 GCF_047967505.1 Dipteris shenzhenensis | reverse complement strand
TCGCAGACTTTTCTATAAGTGTGGCAGACTTACATCCTCCAGAGGATGAGGGGTACATTTGGGGATTTTCACAATTCAATGTGGCCACAATGCTTATTGATCAAGCTTCATTATTCACAAATCAAAGAAAGCTAGATAAGACATTTGCATGCAAATTGTATGAAGATACGAGGAAAACAAGAACTCTAGTTGCCACTAATATCACTCTTCATCCTATGGCACTTAAGAGACTACAAGAAGATGATCCTACATTGCCTAATGTCACATTTCAAAAGCACGTGGACTTTCTTGATGCTTTTGAGAACTTTAGAAGGAGTGACTTTGTTTGTGAAGAGGCTTTATACCAAAGCCGATATGGGGCTGACATCGAGAAGAGATACATGCTGGCAAAGAATAGATTCTTGGAAAGATGCAGGTTTGAGCCCATTGATGGGCAACACTTTTGTGAAGCTTGCAGGATCGCCCTTGAGGAAAGAAAAGGAAACTTGCCACAGATTGAGTGGATGGAAAAGTTTCCAATGGGTCATTTGTCATGTATGCATATTTAACGATGACTCGAAGCACATTCTAGAATCAGAAAGGCTAAATTTAGCTCCATTTAGGTTGACAAAAAGCTTTTCTAAGATCCTGATAAAGGCAAGGGAGTTATAGGTGGCCTGTGGAAAGCCACAAATAGTGAAGGGCGAGAGATCTACATCTAAGTACATGGCAAAGAGGACTCAGTTCTATAGATGCTTGAAAGGTGTTGTAAGCAATACGCAAGGCGTACCAAGTAATAAGGTTGAGGCAAAGGATTTAAACACCACCGTTGCAAGATATAGGGATGTTACTTGCATTATCTTCGGCGAGGACTCAATGTTTCAGAGCATCGTGGATGTTTGCCAAGCATCTGAAATAGGAAAGATATCCTTTGAGGCACCAGAAGACACTGCAACTCAGAGGAAAGAAATAATAAAACTGATGTCTATTGTTTGGTGGAGAGCATTAAGGTTTATTCTAGATGCAATAACAAAAGAAGTATGCAAGAAGATCCTAAGCGGTGACTGCTTCTTTGGAAAGAAGAGCAAGCATAGCAACTTGGATGAAGTGGTCACCCGAATGATTCAAAGTGAGGCTGCTCTCTCAGCACTATTGTTTTTATTGAAATCTGATGATGAGCTAGTTAGCAAGTCAATTGATGTGGATAAGACGAAAGCACTTAGCCTAGGTCAACTCCTTGATAAGACGGTAGTTGGCTTCAATGGATGTAGATGCCATACCAACAAAGGATCTAAGAGCTAAAATTCCAAAGGTTGTTGAGACAGAATATATGGACATCAAGAAAAAGGCCTTGCAGTCCACTGCCCAAGGTAGAGCAATTGGTGGTTTACATGATGGTTCTCCATTCAGCTTCTCTATGATATCTTGCTATTAGAGAATGATACAAAATTTACACACATCAATGGCATTCAGATACAAAGCTTTTATACCAAGAGACCACACCATACTATCCTCCCTTATATGAGAATGAAGATGGTAACATCCCAAGTGATGTTGTACTCAAGCATAGGGAGAAGGAAAGGATCAGCGAAGGCCATAATCTCAGTAAGCCGGTCTGTGCCAAAGAGAAGAGCGATACATTGTTGAAAGAAGATCTTGTGGCTCAACATGAAATGAATTGATATATATCTAGGATTTTGAAGGGGATGATTGGGTCAAATGGGTAGGTTCCAGGGAAACATTGCACCTCCTTCATGGATACCTTTACAATTACCTCAAAACACTCTCCAAATTGTCATTAGATATAGAGGCCTATAACTTCCAGTAGAGACATGATATAAAATATTCAAACACATATCAAGATGCATCTTGAAATGTGCTTCGCTCTATTATAATTTTCGTAAGAAACAGAGAAGTAGTCAAAAAGATATGGGCAGTTTACTGGGCAGGGATAAAAACTATCTTTAAAAAACACCTATTTCATTAATTTTGGACTCTTGCACTGTCCAAATTCATTTTGTGAGATAATTTTGGATAAAACATTTCAAAAAAAGAGGCTCTTATAAAACAAATCATTGAGTCAAAAAGGAAGATTTTAAAAAATCAAATTAGAAAAAATGACGTGAGATGTTATTACTAGAGTACATTAAAAATAGAGTACATCACATTGTTAAAAGAGACAAAAAGTAAGATTTTAAAAAATCAAATTAGAAAAAATGGTGTGACATGTTATGAAAATTAGAGTACATTTCAAAAAGAGCACATCACATTTGTAAAGAAGTAGATCATATTACTCAAAGCCATATGGTGTCAAAAAACACCTTAATACAGTCTCTCTTAACATCACATTTGTACAAGAAGTAGATCATATTACTCAAAGCCATATGGTGTCAAAAAACACCTTAATACAGTCTCTCTTATCTTCTTAATCACCCTAAGTCTAGAAGATCTGATGATTGGTCTCAACCACCCAATCTTTCACTGCCTCCACAGCTGTATCCTCAACATAATTACATGCGAAGAAGAAATTTAAGCAATCACAAATTGTTTCTTTATAATTTCTCTGAGAGGCTCTTATTGTTCTCTCAGCATCCGCATCAAATCGCCCATGACGAGAGCTGTGATAACGTAGGTTACTTAAGAAGTCTAATAGACCTTATCGTGCTTTTATCATACGTCTTAAAAGTCTTTCACTCTCTGCTATCTTGAGAGTCTCCTCCCTCTCTGCGTGCCTTTGTGCAGCAAATTCCTCTCTCTCCATGTGTGTCAAAGGAGAACCTTGTCAAATTCTGGCCTCTCTCTGTGCTCCTTGGTCAGCAATCCATTCTTTGAGATTGTTAATTCTGAACTCCACGTCTTCGACAATGCCAAGGACATCCATGGGTGGGGAGATGATAAAGAAAGGGAGATGGGCTACTATGCAAGAAAGAAGAGAGTGTGTGCGGAAGGACTACAATGGAAGAATACAAGTTAATGAGAAGCACTAGGATGGATGAAAGAAGAGAGTGTTTGTGGAAGGACAGAAAGAAGAGAGTGTCTGCGGGGAAGGACTACGATGGAAGAATACAAGTTAATGAGAAGCACTAGGATGGATGAAACAAGAGAGTGTTTGTGGAAGAACTAGGATAGAAGAATACTTGGTTATCAGGATGGATGAAAGAAGAGAGTGTTTGTGGAAGGACTAGGATAGAAGAATACAAGTTACTCAGAAAAGGACTAGGATGTAAGAAATAAGAGAGTGTTTGTGGAAGGACTAGGATGGAAGAATACAAGTGCACTAAGGCACGATGTGTGAGCGATGTGTTCACTATGATAAGGATAAGGGATTGGAATAAAGTGAGAGGCACGATGTGTTCACTATGATAAGGATAAGGGTTGGAATAAAGCGAGTGGAGAATCTTAAATGCTCTACTTTAAGTGAGTGGAGATGATAAGGATAAGTGTTGGAATAAAGTGAGAGAAGCATTGCGAATGCTCTACTTTAAGTGAGTGGAGACTGTCCAACTGAATAAAATTCTCATCACACAAGGATTTATTTCCAAATAATCACATCATCACACATACATATCATAAAATTGTGTGCATGAAGAAATATATTACAAATATTACATCATCACATATTCATATCAAAATTCTCATCACACAAGGATTTATTTCCAAATAATCACATCATCACACATTCATATCATAAAATTGTGTGCATGAAGAAATATATTACAAATATTACATCATCACATATTCATATCAAAATTCTCATCACACAAGGATTTATTTCCAAATAATCACATCATCACACATTCATATCATAAAATTGTGTGCATGAAGAAATATATTACAAATATTACATCATCACATATTCATATCAAAATTCTCATCACACAAGGATTTATTTCCAAATAATCACATCATCACACATTCATATCATAAAATTGTGTGCATGAAATAATTATATAAATATCATCAGTAAATGCCATCAGTAAATGCCACTTAAGTAATAAGTCACAAATTGGTGTATAATCAACAAAAACTACAAACACAACATCATACATGCATCACAACTCTTGTGATGCTTCTAGTGGAGACTGTGGCAACTCTTTTGATGCTTCCAATGGAGGCTGTGGTGCTGTAGATGTACATTCAGTCTCTACTTCTTCTATAGTATGTAGTGCTTTCAGAGTAGACTCAGTATCCTCTTCCTTAAATGCAAGCAGAGGCAGTGGCAACTCTTCTAATGCTTCCAGTGGAGGCTGTGGTGCTGTAGGTGTACACTGGGTCTCTACTTCTTCTATAGTGTGCAGTGCTTTCATAGTAGACTCAGTCTCCTCTTCCTCAAAGGGAAGCTCTGATATTGCTTCAGTTGCATGTTGTATTCTAATGGCAGCAAATAGGTCTCGAATGATTTCATCCCTAAACAATTGTATATCCTCCTCTAAATATTTGAGCTCCAAAGAGCCTTCTGATGAGATCTGTGGCTTAAGTGAGAAAATTTCTTTGAAAATCAACATGCAGTTGTAGGCAACTCTCCACCCACAACTATGTCCATCTTCCTGCTCTACTACTAAATGCTTTTGGAAGTCTACCGAGTCTTTGTACTGTCCTATTTCTCTGATAGTAGATACCAACTTCTCAATCGACTTGCTCATCTTGACATATTAAAAAAACTTAGTGTGTCTGTTACATAATGTACATAATATAGAAGTAACAACAGATTAATAGAATACTTACGTTTGCACTGAGCCATGAAAGCCTGCAATCGAGTTAATGAACCAACAATAGTTGTCTTCAAGGTCCTAAACCACAAGACTCCAATGTTCCCTACACGAATAATTAAGAACCATTATTATTTAACACAATGTTGCCAATATAAGATGAAAATAAAGGTTGCCATGATACTTACATCTCATGATATGCCATAAATAGGACTCGCACGCCATGTAAATGTAAAGGCTGTAACAATTTACAAACATCGGCTATTATCTTTCTGCTATCGCTAAGTATAGGAGAAAGGAGGGAATCCAACATATACACATGATTTTGTACGACTCTACCAAATCGTGAGATAACTATACTGCACCAACAAATAAATGAATATTAGCTTATTAGATTTAATCAAAATATTGAATTATCAAGCAGAGAAAAAGTTTGTATCAAACCTGAGAATGGCCATCATAACGTTGTTATTGACCTCATTTGAAGCTCTAGAGAGAATTGAAATCTCCTCTCCCCCAAATTCAAGATACTGAGGTCTATGTTGAATCATAACCCTAACATTAAAAGAGCTTCCCAATTCTTCCAATGAAGCCATGTTTGTAGAGTTGAGGTCTTCTATCCTCTTTGACTCTTTGACGGCATTCATTTCACAATCAATGATTGCTCAAATGGTACATGTTATAAATGCATAGAGATGCAAATCCATATATGTTGACAGTGTGGTGTCATTTTGTATCTCAAAAATTTGACCAAGTACCAAAAAGCAATTGTAGCCCACCCTCCATCCACAATTATAGATGTGGCTATTCTCTTGATGTGATACCTGACATGTTCTATACTCTATTTGTTGTGCCAAGTCACATTGCCGCATTACTATGTCGATAGCACCTACTAACTTTCGAGCTGATCTGCACATCAAAACATATAACAACAATGAATATGTGCATTGCATATCAATCTACATATCAAGAAGTGACAACAAGTGTAGTCTATACTTACTCTAGCACATTGCCATGGATAGATGTCATTGAGTTGGCAAAGAAGCACTTCTTCGCAAGGATGTCCACGACTACCAGACTCCAATGTGAGCTGCATTATCAATAAAGAATAATTACTGTGTTTGAGACAATTCTAGCGATGCAATAGAAAAAACAAGTAGGGTTTGATGCTTACTTCTCATAATACGCTGTAAAAATAACTTGTGCGTCATTCATAGAAACGTGCTTCAACCAGTTGCAAACATCCTCTATGGTTTCTTCTTTGTTGCTAAGCACTTCCGAAATACTAGGATCGAGCATATATGAAACGCTTTGTATATTTTGCGGAAATTTTGCTATAACATTACTATATTTAAAAAAAAAGTATTAGCTTCTTGGGTTTAATCAAAATAAGCAAAGTATAAAGCCAAGGAAAAGGCTGCATCAAACCTGAGGATGGTTGTAATGACTTTGACATTAACCTCATTCTTAGGATTCAAGAGGATTGAAATCTCTTCTTCACCAAATTTAAAAAAATGAGGTTGTTGTCGAATTAACAACATAGCGGTGAATGAACTTTCAATATGCTCCAATAGATTCATATTTTCATGACTCATCTTATTGAGAGAGTAGTCTACATCATATTCTTCTTCACTTGCTATGTCCTCCACATCCTCCTTTTACCATAAAAATATAAAAAAGTTATGCAATGTACACATCCCAAATAAAGGCTTAAACAAGCAGATAAGGTTTCATACATGCTTTCATTAGAGTGAGTCTCTCCTCTGCTTGGAGCAAAAATTTAAAAAGGTTTCATACATGCTTTCATTAGAGTGAGTCTCTCCTCCTCTTGGAGGAAAAATTTAAAAAGTTATGAGATTTACCCATCCCAAATAAAAATAATGGTTTAAATAATCATAGAAGTATAAAGATAGCATGCTTTCATTAGACAAGTTATGAGATTTACACATCCCAAATAAAAATAATGGTTTAAATAATCATAGAAGTATAAAGATAGCATGCTTTCATTAGACTAAGTCTCTTCTCCTCTTGGAGGAAAATATAAAAAAGTTATGAGATTTACACATCCCAATTAAAGTTTTATACATGCTGCAATGTAGTCATATTTTCAGGTTGTTTCCCAATGGTAGTAATTAGATGTTGAATACTCTCAGCCCAAAATGCTAGCAGATCGGCTTCTGTATATGATTCCATTTTGACTGGTAACTCCAAATCAAAAATCTCTCTAAGAAACAACATGCAGTTGTAGGCAACTCTCCACCCACAGCTGTGTCCATCTTTTTGCTCCACTGGCAGACGTCTTTTGAATTCTACTTGATCTTGTTGCTCCGTGGTTGTTCTGATAGCAGATACTAGCCGATATGCAGCGCTGTCCATCATGACATATTAAATATATTAATATGTCATGATCATAAGATACAAAATAAGAAAGTATCAAAAATATTAAGAGAATAACTACCTTGGGGAGTTGGCATGATAGCCTTCTATTGAATTCACAAACCATAAACGGTTGAGTTGAAGGTCCCAGAAGATCAGACTCCAATGTGAGCTACACGACCAGAATAAAAATGATTATTGTTTTACACAAACTTGCCAAAGAAATAGTAAAAATAAGGTTAGAGTTGATACTTACGCCTCATGATAAGGCATTAAGATGACTCGCACCCCATCTAAATTCAAAGGGCTTAACCAGGTACAAACATCTTCTATAGTCTTTTGAGGAGAGCTAAGAATAGAAGAAAGGAGAGCATCGAGCATGTAGACACGATGCTGCACTGCACTAGGAAGCTGAGAAATAACTACACTGCACCAAGAAATAAACAAACATTAGCTCATAGAATTGATTTGCATGCTGCACTAGGAAACCGATATATAACTACACTGTGAATAAATAAACAAATGTTAGCTCATTGAAGTAGCAACAAATAAATAAATGTTACCTGAGAATGGCCAAGATAACATTGTCATTAACCTCTTTTAAAGGATTGGAGAGGATTGAAACCTCCTCTCTACCAAAGCTTAATACTGAGGTTCTCGTTTCAAAATGATCCTAACTTCAAATGAGCTCTCCATTTTATCCAATGCAGCTAAATTTGGTTTTTCAATCAAATTTAGAGGTGGTTGCATTGTTGAAGTAGAAGGGAGTGCCTCCGTATTGACTTTATCCATTTCTTCTCCCTTTATTGCCTGTAAACAAATATGAGAGATTAGATTCATTATCTTTAAATTTAAATCTTATTTTAAAAATTGTATTTAGTTGAGAAATAGAGTTCATACCGCTAAGTATTGTCGTAGTGGCCTTTTTTCATAACCCTACGAGCCATAATCAAAGAAGGCATCATCATGTTTGTCTTCATCCACCAACCTCTCTGTGAACAGGTCATGTAAGTCCATCTTTTCATCATCATCAACTGGGACATTATGATCTTCAAGGTAATCATCCATGTCATCGGTGTCCTTGTGGTCTATCTCTTTTTCATAGCTTGTGGTTAGATCTGCTTGAAGCTGGAAATAAGCCATGAAATGCTTATTTTCAATAATATTTGTGGAGTTGCCTTTTCTTAGGAGATCCTCAAATAAATATCCCATCCTGCACAAGGTGACCTCCCAACCTGCCGGTAGCAAATTCTCCATCATGGTAAGCAAGAGACTCCCACTTTTTGCAGGACTTCCATAGTTGTTTTTTTGATAATGTATGGACCTGGGAATATCTTGCTCTTCTAGCATCAATCTCAAATTATTTGAATTCCCTCTTATGTTCTTTTGTAAGGAGTGATCAGGGTTGAGACTCCGCATACACAGAAAGAATGATTCAAGAGTTTGAATCGCTATGCCACATTCTCTCTTGCCTCTCTTTGCTGCATAAACACCACTATAGATCTTCAAATCTGATGAATATGCTCGCTCTAGAGTAACCTGCATGGCTTCTTTGTCTTTTTTATCAACAAAAATGACAATGTTGCAAATCGCCACTTTGCTAATGGTGGTATATACTATTCTATCAATGAAGTTATGGATATCATCGCTAGAAACTTCATTGATAAAGAATAGTTGTGGCTTATCCCATGCTGACTCATTCTTGAAGAAGTCATCTTCTGAGACTCCCCTGAAGTTCACAAGCTTTCCAGACTCTGCTGTAACCTCTACATTGAATTGAAAGCTTTGGTGCATATCTGTCGGCATCCTTATCTCGCTGATTAATCTTTCCACATATGCAACCACCTGTTGTGGGATTTCTTTTCTCATATAAGAGGTTACTATTTCTGACCCATCTTCATCCTTTTTAATCCACCTATTTGCCCATAGCTTTACCTTGGGTGTTGACAAAGAAGCTATATGCTTCACCACATTATAGTCAATGTTACAATGAGTAAGTGGAATTTGTTTCTCTGATAGCAAATACTTAATGGCACTATGCATTGCATCATGCCTCACCTGTACATTGATGCATTCTTCCATGCAGTGGTCTTTGTCTTTTTTTCCAAAAAACCATTCTTTCTTTAAAATTTTTTGTGCTGCCATGGATGCATACTTATCAGGTAAGTACTTTACAGGCCTCCACATCCTTGCTATCAACTCCTTCTTATCCATTACCTTTGACTTGCCAGAGATAAACAAAGGAGCTTCATAGGTCAGCTGTCCACGCTCACAAGCAATGCACGTTTCAAGCATCTCATTGAACACTTCAACAGGACTAAATATGATAGAAGTGTAGTCGGCATATCTGTCCCTCACCACCTTGAGGCTTGCCATACTTTCTTCTCGCTCTTGAGTTCCCCTAGGCACAACTGCACTCAAAGAAGTATAGAAGTTTGTGAGTGTGTCGGCGTCTGCTTTTGTGACCTTTCGCTTCAAATCAGGATTTGGAGAACCAAATTTTGTCCATATAACCCTTGCCTTCTGTAAGACCTCTGATGTTGAGGATATCTTACGCTTTCCATGGACATAATGATTAAGTCTTTCGAACTCAATCAAATACTTGATCTCATGCTTGAATATACAGATTGTTGCAGGATAATAATGGAATGAACTTATCTTTGCAAATTGTTCTGGAGTGAGTCTTTTGCCCTCCTTTACTTCCCTTGTGATCTGATTACAAGCATAAGCCCAATGTTGACCATCAATGGGCTAGAATCTGCAATGAAGAAGGAATTCCTTATTTACTTCCTTTAGCATATTCTCACCTTGTGCCTCTTCGCCTTGTTCATGTGGAATATTTTTAAGAGTGTTTTTAAAGAATTGATTGAAGGTTTCCTCGAAATGTGTAGGCCCTGTAAATGTTATTTGATCCAGAAAACTATTTTTGGTTGGACAAAACATTATTGGGCACAAGACCACACTGCTTGCCACAGGTTTCTTACCATCTCTCAAAGCCTCGTATATTTGCATTGCATAGGATATATCAAGGGTTTTGCTATTAGTAAAGAGAGCTGCAGCTTCCACATCTTGGGCATTCACAAACCACATCCTTTGACCCCAGATATATCCCACATCATCATCTGTAACTGCTTCATTAAGACGCAGATTAAGATTTTTGATTGATGTGAGTTCATCCTGATCATCTTCAGCCTCGGGTTCTGAGTCTTCTTCATCTTTCTCTTTTTTTAACCGTTTTTCATCCACATTATCTTTCTCTATAGTGGGATGATGTCTTTTTTTATTGCTTGGAACCGTGGCTCTTGCAGTACTAGCCTTTTGAATTTCACATCGTGGTTTGCTAGCAAGAGCTTCTAGCATAACTACAGTGGATCGACCTTGATCTTCTTTAAATTTTTTTAATTCCCGTGCACTCAAGGCTTGTTTTTCATCATCCTTAGTTACATCCACCATTTCTGGCTCTAGAAGTTTGCGCTCATGTTCTACAGGTTTGTGATAGTGTGCCTGTTCTTCTTGTCCCTGCATCAAAGTCTGAGCTTTTTTATCTCCTTCATGTGAAGATCCTTAAATATGAGGAGCATATTCTGCATCCTGAAAGTATTCAAACATTATCTTTGCATGCATCCTTTTTGCCACCACACTAGGAAATTGCTCCCAAGTATATGAAAGAGTCTCCAATGCACTTTGCAGCTCTGGAAACTTTGATGGTTGAGGAGGAGGCATCACAAAGGTCTTTGAGTCTCTCCTTGACACAATAAAATAAATACCGCCAACTTCAGGATCTGAACTCTTTGTTAAAATATCCACAAAGGTGTCTTTTTGCTATATTATTATGCCTACCACAAGGCTTGAAGTCATATCTTTTTTGAAGAAAGTAGCATTCCATGGATCTTCAACACCATTGAACTCCCTTTTTGACATAAGTAGAAAGAGTCTCTTTTCCTTTTGATGAAGAAACCAAGCTCTTCTACCCATGTGATATCGAGTCCACCTACAAAAGCCATTGGGGCTATATTCCTTTCCTTTGAAATTCAGAGTGACATCAAAAACCCATTCTCTGATCTCAGAGTCATTTAGGATAGCCATCACATTAGTTGATTGCTCCATAATCCTACAAGAAAAGATAATCAAGAATTTAGATACATACAAGTAAAGTATAATATACAACCCTTCATACAATAAATGTGGGAAATAGCCCAAAAGGCTTTACAAGGCTTCACATGGCAATAAATGTGGGAAATAGCCTAAAAGGCTTTACAAGGCTTAAATATTTGTACAAATGTAAAAAAATTAGCCAATAAAGCTTTACAAGTAATATAAAATGTCGTCTAGTGATAAACCTTCAATCTTCCTGAAGACATGTAATCTGTCCATCCATTGATTTGCCCTCTAGTCATAAAGCTTCAATCTTCGTGATGACATGTACTCTATCCATTCATTGATATCTATGCACTGATACCCAACTGATGCAATCTATCCACTAAAAACTGTTCCACTGATATCCACTTATGCAGCCCACATGATATCCACTTATGCATCCCACTGATACTCGTTAAATAGTGAATGGTCGGGATGGTCGGGTTCATTACAAGGTGCTTCATATGACAATAAATGTAAAAAATAGCATAGAAGGCTTTACAAGGGTTTTTATGACTATAAAGAAGCTTAAATATTTATACAAATGCAATAAAAATAACCAATAATCATCAAGCTCCAATATGTCCCATGACATGTAATCTGTCCACTGATATCTGCTCATGCAATCTGCCCACTGATAAACTTCTTGGTAAATGGTAAAAGGTCTTATTTAATAACATGTTATGAGTGTTAAACCGCGTGTGAGCGAAGGGACTGACAACGATTAGGAACTAGTTAGAAAAATTTAAGCATGGCTTTGATTGGCAACTTGGAGAATTGTCTCTCCTCTAAGGCAATCTAATCTATGCTAAACTATGCTAAACCAACCGTCGAAGTGAAGAAAAGCAATAAATAATTTCTTTTTCTGTGTTCATTTTAATGTGCTAGGGTTTAAGAGGCTTAACTATGCAAAAGAAGGGGTTGTGATGTAGAGGCTAAACTTGCATGTGAGATAAATGAAGAACAAGTATCTAAAGAAAAGTTAACATTTTTCAATTTAAAAGATGAATATATATAAAAATATTATCTCACCTTCGAAACAAACCATAAATTCACTCTTTTATAATTTTTTAAAAGTATAATATAAAACATGTAAATATATAAAACTCTCTTTACTTTCTCTCTCTCTCTCTCTCGATCCTAAATCTCTCTGTAGCCATAGTCAAGACACCTCATTCTCTCTCTTAATCTCTCTCTCTCTCTCTGACAACTCTTAAGTATTTTTCTCTCTATCCTCATCCCACTTATTCTCTCTCTCCCTCTCCCTCCCTCTAGCATAGAAGTTTCATTCCTCCCTCTCTCTCCCTCTCTCTCTCTCTCTCTCTCTCTCTCTCTCTCTCTCTCTCTCTCTCTCCCTCTCTTTCTTTCTCTCTCCCTAAGTCTCCCTCTTCTCTTCTCTCTCTCTCTCTCTTTCCCTTGCTCCTCTCGCCACGTTTCATTCTGATAAACATCTCTCTCTCTCTCTCCCTCTCTCTCCCTCTCTCTCTCTCCCTCTCTCTCTTTCCCTCTCTCCCTCTTTCTCTCTCTCCCTCTCTCTCTTTCTCTCTCTCTCCCTCTCTCTCCCTACTCTCTCCCTCCCTCAAGTAGCCACGGCCCCCAAGAGACCCTCTTCTCTCTCTTAATCTCTCTCCCCCTCTCTCCTCTCTCTTTCTTTCCCTCCCTACTCTTCTCTCTCATTTAAGGAGCCCCTCTTCTCTCTGTGAATCTATCTCTCTCTCTTCCTCTCTTCCTCTCTCTTGGCGGCCACAGCCGCCAAGAGCCCCTCTTCTCTCTCTTAATTTCTCTCTTTCCCTCTCTCCTCTCTCCTCTCTCTTTCTCTCCCTCCCTATTCTCTCATTTCTCAAATTTACAAACTCAAATATAAATAAAAAACTAATTAAAATAGAACTCAAAAACTCAAATAAGAAACTAATTTAATCCCTCTCCCTCCCTCTCTCTCTTTCTCTGTCTCCCTCTCTCTCTTTCCCTCTCTCTCTCTCTCTCTCTCTCCCTCTCTCTCTCTTTCTCTCTCTCTCCCTACTCTTTCCCTCCCTCAAAGCAGCCACGGCCCCCAAGAGACTCTCTTCTCTCTCTTAATCTCTCTCCCCCTCTCTCCTCTCTCTTTCTTTCCCTCCCTACTCTTCTCTCTCATTTAAGGAGCCCCTCTTCTCTCTGTGAATCTCTCTCTCTCTCTCCCTCTCTCCCTCTCCTCTCTCATTTAAGGAGCCCCTATTCTCTCTCTTAATTTCTCTCTTTCCCTCTCTCCTCTCTCCTCTCTCTTTCTCTCCCTCCCTATTCTCTCATTTCTCAAATTTACAAACTCAAATATAAATAAAAAACTAATTAAAATAGAACTCAAAAACTCAAATAAGAAACTAATTTAAAAAGAATTGTAATGCCTTCTAAAAGACCACCCTCCTCAAAAACTTTAAGAATAAACTAATTGAAAAAGAATTATAAGTAAAGAAAAAGAATTACAAGATGAATTTTAAGAAATAGAACTCAAAAACTTTAACAAGAAACTAATTGAAAAAGAATTGTAAGTAAAGAAAAAGAATTACAAGACGAATGAAAAAGAATGCAAGTACCTGGAAAAAGTGAAAAAAGTAAGGCTCCGCTTATCTAGAAAAAGTGAAAAAAGTAAGGCTCCGCTTATCCTTTCTCTTCCGCTCTTGGTTGCTTCAATGAAATGAGGAGAGAGTTAAAATGAATGAGTGGAAAGAAAAATATATATAAGAAAAACTGGCCCACTCCTCCTACGCATAAATTTGAATTTTCAAAAAAGAGAGGGAAATTTGAATTCATTATAAATTTGAATTCAAATTTGTGTTCAACATTCTTCTCATACTTTCTTCTCGTACGTTCCTTTTGAATTCAAATTTGTGTTCAACATTCTTCTTGATACTTTCTTCAACATTCTTCTCGATACTTTCTTCTCGTAAGTCCTTTTCATTCTTCTCGTAAGTCAAATCTTATTTGTTGCTCTTGCTCGTGATAGTAAGTCAAATCCTCCTCTCCCCTCTCTTTCCTTCTGCTCCCTCCTCTCCTCTCCCTCTCTCTCTCTCCTCTCTCTCCTTCCTCTCCCCTCCCTCCCTCCCTCTCTCCCTCCCTCCACCCCCGCCCTCCCCCCTTTCCCTCCCCCCCTTCCCCTTCCCTCCCCTCCCTCCGCCGCCAAAACTCCTCCCTCCCTCGACCCCCCGCCCTCCCCTCGCCTTCCCTCCCCTCCCTCCCTCCATCGACAAAACCCCTCCCCCCGTTGACCCCTCCCCTCCCGCTCCCCCCCTCCCCTTCCCCCTCTCCCATCCCTGTCGCACCCCCTTTCCTCGGCCCTGTCCCAACCCCTTAACCCTCCACACCACCTTCCCCCCTTCCCCAGGGCTGGCGGCCGTGGCCGCCAACCCTCCCTCCCTACCCCCTTTTCCCCCCTTACCCCTTTTCAACCCTCCCCCCCTTTTCCCCACCCCCCCTTTGCGGCCTCGGGCTGGTGGCTGCGGCTGCCAGCCCCCCCCCTCTCGCACCCCTCTTCCCCACTCCCCCTTCGCGGCCCCCCAGCCCCCCCCTTCTCGCACCTCCCTCCACCGCCACCCCCCTTCCCCGCCCCCTCTCCCCCCCCCTCCCCCCTTCTCTCGGGCTAGTGGCCGCGGCTGCCAGCCCCCCCCTCTCAGCCCTCCCCCCCCCGTATTCCCCACCCTCCCAACCCCTTAACCCTCCACACCCCCTTCTCCCTTCCCCCCTGGCTGGGGGCTGCGGCCGCCAGCCCCCCCTCTCGCACCCCTCTTCCCCAAACCCCCCTTCGTGCCCCCCCTCTCAGCCCTCCCCCCCCTCTTCCCCAACCCCCTTCGCGGCTCCCAGGTTAGGGGCCGTGTCCCCAACCCCCTTCGCGGCTCCCGGGCTGGTGGCCGTGGCCGCCAGCCCCCCCCTCTCGCACCCCTCTTTCCCAGCCCCCCCTTTGCGGCCCCCAGCCCCCCCCTCTCGCACCCCCCCTCGCACTCCCCTCCCCCCCTTCACCCCCTCTCCCCCCCCTCCCCCCTTCCCTCAAGCTGGCGGCCGCGGCCGCCAGCCCCCCCTCTTCCCCACCCCCCCTTCACGACCCCCCAACCCCCCAGCCCTTCCCCCCCTCTTCCCCACCCCCCCTTCCCCCGGGCTAGCAGCCACAGCCGCTAGCCCCCCCTCCTCTCAACCCCTCCCACCCCATCCCGCCCTCTCAACCCTCCCCCCCCCCTTCGCGACCTCCCCAGCCCTCCCCCCCTCTTCCCCACCCCCCCTTCCCTCGGGCTGGTGGCCGCGGCCGCCAGCCCCCCCCCTCCTCTCAACCCCTCCCACCCCCTTCCCCCCCCACCCAACCCCCTCCCACCACCCCTTCCCCCGGGCCGCCAGCCCCCCCCCTCCTCTCAACCCCTCCCACCCCCTTCACCCCTCCCACCCCCTTTAACCCCCCCACCCAACCCCCTCCCCGCCCGCGAGCTGGCAGTCGCGGCCGCTAGCCCCCCCCTCTCACCCCCTTCACCCCTCCCACCCAACCCCCTCCCTGCCCCCGAGCCCCCCCCCTCTCAGCCCCTCCCACCCCCTTCCCCCCCACCCACCCCCCTCCCCGCCCCCGAGCTGCTGGTGGCCACAGCCGCCAGCCCCCCCCTCTCAGCCCCTCCCACCCCCTTCACCCCTCCCACCCAACCCCCTCCCCTCCCCCGAGCTGGCGGCCGCAGCCGCCAGCCCCCCCCTCTCAGCCCCTCCCAACCCCTTCCCCCCCACCCACTCCCCTCCCCGCCCCCGAGCTAGTGGCCGCGGCCACCAGCCACCCCCCCTCTCAGCCCTCCACCCCCTTCCCCCCCACCCACCCCCCTCCCCGCCCCCGCCAGTGCCGCCAGCCCCTCCCGCCCCCTTCCCTCTCCCCCCCCTTCCCCCCCTCTAGGCTGCCAGCCCCCCCTTCCCCCCTCCATGGGAGACCCACCAGTCCCCCCTTTGCCCCCCCTCCCTCCTCCTTTCCTCCCTCTACTCAGCCCACCCTCTCCCTCCCTTCCTCCTCCCTTCCCTCCAGTCCCTCCATCCTCTTCTTCTCCTCCCCTGAACCTTTCTCTCTCTAGTTCCTCTCTCTTCAAATTTTAAAAAAAAATCTAGAAAAAAAATTAATCAAAAAAATTTGCAAGTACCTGGAAAAAGTTTGTAAGTTTGCTCTTTCTTGCTTTCTTGCTCTTCCTTCCTTGCTCTCTTGATCGTCCTTGCTTTCTTGCTTCAGTGAATGAAATGAGGGGAGAATGAATGAAGAAGGAAGACTATATATAAGAAAAATTAGGTTTTCCTCCTCCTCTTCTATTGGCTTTCCATTCCTCCCCTCTCTCCTATTGGCTTTTCATTTATCCCCTCTCCCATTGGCTCCCATTACTCCCCCTCTCCCATTGGACCCCCATCCCTCATCCCAATCTTCCATTAGCCCTCCCCCCATCCATCCATTTCTTCTTCCTCCCCATTGCCACCACTCCCATCCCACATTTCCACCACGTCCCATACTCCTCCCATTTCCCAAAATCCCATATTTCCCCATCTCACCCTCCTCTTTTTCATCCCCTATTAACTCACTCACATTTCACTCCCTTATTATCCTACTCCCCTATTACCTTCCCCTCTCCCATTCCATTCTTCCCTCCCCACTCTCACTTCCACTTCCCATTACTCACTTGCCATTTGAAAACTATTAATATATTATTATACTCTTTTTTATACTTATTATCATACACCCTTATTACTTCCCTCTCCCATTCCACTCCTCCCTCCTCATTCCCACTTCCACTTCCCATTACTCACTTGCTATACACATTTGCAAACTATTAATATATTATTATATGATTTTTTATACTATTTGCAAACTTACATATGGGCAAAATCACAGGTGTCAAAGCGATCCTATTGTGGTCATACAACAACTGTGCTTTTATTCAAGGGCATATTTATCCTCATCAACAAGCTTATTTACTCAAGGTATGAAGTGCATAATTTGTGCACTAGGTGTTTACTTTGTATCAAAATTGTTTGCCACACACACACACATATACACATACCGAGAATTTTATAATATTATCGCATCTACATTTCTCCCATGGGCACAAAACTTTGTACACGCCTCAACCTAGGTCTTATTGACTTGCGTACAAAGTGGTGCACCCATCTCATAAGTACTTGTTCGGGATAACACACCTCCAAATGTATTTTATGACGATTGTGCATAACACTAGGAACAAAATGGTGTATCATGTGAGATCGACTATGCAAAGGATATCCAATGGACACAAGACTTTACACGTTCCTCAACCTAGGCAGTATTGACTTGTGTGCAAAGTGGCATCCCCATCTGATAAGTACTTGTTTGAAAAATACACCTACGATCGTGTTTTTTGACCGTTGTACATGACACCAAGGCAAAAAACGGTATTTAATACTCAATCTACCATGTAAAGCATATCCGATGGGCACAATACTTTGCACGTGCCTCAAAAGCGATGGTATGGTATTCCATGCAAAGTGGAACGCCCATCCAATAAGTACTTTTTAGAATATCACACCTAGGACCATGTTTTTTATTGGTTGTTGTCCATGACACTAAGGCAAAAACGCTGATTTATGCTTAATCGACAATGCAACGCATATGCGATCATCACACTACTTTACACACATCTCAACCTAGGTATTATTGAATTACATGCAAAGTGGCGTGCCCATCCCATAAGTACTTAGTCGAATAACACATCTAGGACTGCATTTTTTGACGATTGTGCATGACACTAAGGCCAAAACAGTGTTTAACGCTTGTTCGACAATGCAAAGCATATCCGATTGGCACAATACTTTGTGCACACCTTCAACTAGGTGGAATCGACTTACATGCAAAGTGGCACGCCCATCCCATAAGTGCTTGATCGGATAATATACCTAGTAGCGTGTTTTTTTACGGATGTGCATGACACTAGAGTAAAAATAGTATTAAATGCTCGATCGACCATGCAAAGGATATCCGATGGGTACAACACTTTTCGTATACCTCAACCTAGGTGGTATTGAAATGTTCTGAAAGAGGCACACCCATCCAATAAGTACTTGGTCAGATAACACACCTAATGGCGCGCTTTTTTGTGGATGTCCGTATCACTAGGGAAAAAATGGTTTCTAATGTGTGATCGACCATGCAAGCATATCCGATGGTGGCAATACTTTGTATGCACCTCAACGTAGTTGAAACGGACTTGCGTGCAAACTGGAGCCCCCATCCGATAAGTACTTATTTGAATAACACACCGACGGCCGTGTTTTTTGACGGTTGTACATGACACCAAGGCCAAAAACGGTGTATAATGCACGATCGACCATGTAAATCATATCCGATGGTAAAAATACTTTGCACGCACCTCAACCTAGTTGAAACGGACTTGCGTGCAAAGTGGAGCCCCAATCTGATAAGTACTAGTTTAAATAACACACCTAGGACCGTGTTTTTTCATGGTTGAGCATGACCCTAAGGCAAAAACAATGTTTTATGCTTGATCGACAATGCAAATCATATCCGATGGGCACAATACTTTGCACACACCTTCAACTAGGTAGAATCAACTTACATGCAAAGTGGCACGCCCATCCCATAAGTGCTTGATCGGATAACATACCTAGCAGCGTGTTTTTTTACATATGTGCATGACACTAGAGCAAAAATAGTATTTAATGCTCAATCGACCATGCAAAGGACATCCGATGGGCACAAAACTTTTTGTACACCTCAACCTAGGTGGTATTGAAATGTTCTCAAAGAGGCACACCCATCCGATAAGTACTTGGTCAGATAACACACCTAAGGGCATGTTTTTTTGCGGATGTGCATATCACTAGGAAAAAAATGGTGTATAATGCGTGATCTACCATGCAAAGCATATCCGATGGTGACAATACTTTGCACGCATCTCAACCTAGTTGCCCCCATCCGATAAGTACTTGTTTGAATAACACACCTAGGACCGTCTTTTTTCATGGTTGTGCATGACACTAAGGCAAAAACGGTGTTTTATGCTTGATCGACAATGCAAAGCATATCCGATGGGCACAATACTTTGCACACATCTTCAACTAGGTAGAATAAACTTACATGCAAAGTGGCACGCCCATCCCATAAGTGCTTGATCGGATAACATACCTAGTAGCATGTTTTTTTACAGATGTGCATGACACTAGAGCAAAAATGGCATTTAATGCTCGATCGACCATGCAAAGGATATCCGATGGGCACAAGACTTTTCGTACACCTCAACTTAGGTGGTATTGAAATGTTCTCAAAGAGGCACACCCATCCGATAAGTACTTGGTCAGATAACACACCTAAGGGCATGTTTTTTTGCGGATGTGCATATCACTAGGGAAAAAATGGTGTATAATGCGTGATCGACCATGCAAAGCATATCCGATGGTGACAATACTTTGCACTCATCTCAACTTAGTTGAAACGGACTTGCGTGCAAACTGGAGCCCCCATCCAATAAGTACTAGTTTGAATAACACACCTAGAACCGTGTTTTTTTATGGTTGTGCATATGACACTAAGGCAAAAATGGTGTTTTATGCTTGATCGACAATGCAAAGCACATCCGCCGATGGGCACAATAATTTGCACACACCTTCAACTAGGTGGAATTGACTTACATGCAAAGTGGCACGCCCATCCCATAAGTGCTTGATCGGATAACATACCTAGCAGCGTGTTTTTTTACGGATGTGCATGACACTAGAGCAAAAATAGTATTTAATGCTCGATCAACCATGCAAAGGATATCCGATGGGAACAAAACTTTTCATACGCCTCAACCGAGGTGGTATTGAAATGTCTCAATGAGGCACACCCATCCTATAAGTACTTGGTCAGATAACACACCTAATGGCGTGTTTTTTTGCGAATGTGCATATTATTAGGGGAAAAATGGTGTATAATGCGTGATCGACCATGCAAATCATATCTGATGGTGACAATACTTTGCACGCACCTCAACGTAGTTGAAACAGACTTGCGTGCAAAGTGGATCCCCCATCTGATCCCTGATGTCTGCAAGAGATCAATGAAGCGCATACATCTTCGCTTGCAACATAGATATCCCAATGCATTTAACATGTTCTCCTCCTTCATTACTCTCTTCCTCTTTGGTTGCTTTTGTGGATCTGCTTGGATTCTCTTTCTCTTCATGCATATGTATGACCGTTTTCGTTCCTCGTGCACGTTATTATCTGTATTTATGCACTTCTTCTCCTCACATTTGTTTGTAACCAAGCATCCATGATTGATCGTTGCATACTTGTCCATATCACAATCAAAGTTAAATATTGAATAATCCTTTGTTGATCTCATCCTCGTTTTTAACATACTCTTAGGACCATTCAATGAATTCAATATTCTACGAGAGTATTGAGAACCTTGAAACTCTTCCAATCCTGAGAGAACATCACTCATTGGGACATCTTGCATGGCTTTCACAAATCCACAAGCTTGATTGACACCAGGTTTGTTAATATGCATGAGCTCATCCAAACTTGACAAGACATCGCTATTGAAGCCTTTTCCCTTCTCACTGTGCAAGAATTCATCCACCCCAGATAAGGCTTCGCTTCTAAAATCATTTTGTTTCTCGGAACCAATGAACTCATCCACTCCAAATAAGATGTCACTTCTATAATTGAGTATATTGAAATCATCCACATTTGAAGTGATAGAGCCTGGCACATGGGCACGCTTTTTAGGTCCTTTGATATTGTAGTATACGTTGTCTTCATCATTGAAAACCACGTGCCTCTTTCTCATGTTTAAAAATTGCATGCTCCATCTCATATTCTTGCCTACCTCATAGTAGGGATCACATAAGGATGTTATGTTATCAACCATACCATCATCAGTGACTTTTAGAATCCTCATTTGTGCAAATGACCATTGCTCCACTTGTTCAAATCCCAATACTTCACCTTCTGCTACAGTCTTATTTGCAAATGATCTCATTTGTAAAATGTCCCCTATAGTAAAATCCAAGGTGGTGCACTTTGTATTCTTGATAATGTGTGTGTGCCTCTTTGAGAACATTTCGATACCACCTAGGTTGAGGTGTACAAAAAGTGTTGTGCCCATCGGATATGCTTTGCATGGTCGATCGAGCATTAAATACTATTTTTGCTCGTGTCATGCACATCCGTAAGCAAAAATAGTAATTAATGCTCGATCGACCATGCAAAGCATATCCGATGGGCATAATACTTTTCCTATACCTCAACCTAGGTGATATTGAAATATTCTCAAAGAGGCACACCCATCCGATAAGTACTGGGTCAGATAGCATACCTAAGGGCGTGTTTTTTTGCGAATGTGCATACCACTAGGGAAAAAACGGTGTATAATGCGTGATTGACCATGCAAATCATATCCGATGGTGACAATACTTTGCACACACCTCAACCTAGTTGAAATGGACTTGCGTGCAAACTAGAGCCCCGATCCTATAAGTACTAGTTTGAATAACACACCTAGGACTGTGTTTTTTCATGGTTGTGCATGACACTAAGGCAAAAACGGTGTTTTATGCTTGATCGACAATGCAAAGCATATCCGATGGGCACAATACTTTGCACACACCTTCAACTAGGTGAAATCGACTTACATGCAAATTGGCACGCCCATCCCATAAGTGCTTGATCGGATAACATACCTAGCAGAGTGTTTTTTTACGGATGTGCATGACACTAGAGCAAAAATAGTATTTAATGCTCGATCGACCATGCAAAGGATATCCGATGGGCGCAAAACTTTTCGTATGCCTCAACCTAGGTGGTATTGAAATGTTATCAATGAGGCACACCCATCCGATAAGTACTTGGTTAGATAACACACCTAATGGCGTGTTTTTTTGCGGATGTGCATATCATTAGGGAAAAAATGGTGTATAATGCCTGATCGACCATGCAAATAAAATCCAATGGTGACAATACTTTGCACGCACCTCAATGTAGTTGAAAAAAACTTGCGTGCAAACTGGAGCCCCCTTCTGATAAGTACTTATTTGAATAACACACCTATGGCCGTGTTTTTATATGGTTGTGCATGACACTAAGGCAAAAACGGTGTGTTATGCTTGATCGACAATGCAAAGCATATCCGATGGGCACAATACTTTGCACACACCTTCAACTAGGTGGAATTGACTTACACAAAAAGTGGAACGCCCATCGCATAAGTGCTTGATCAGATAACACACCTAGCAGCGTGTTTTTTTACGGATGTGCATGACACTAGAGCAAAAATAGTATTTAATGCTCGATGGACCATGCAAAGCATATCCGATGGGCATAATACTTTTCCTATACCTCAACATAGGTGGTATTGAAATGTTCTCAAAGAGGCACACCCATCCGATAAGTACTTGGTTAGATAACATACCTAAGGGCGTGTTTTTTTACGGATGTGCATACCACTAGGGAAAAAACGGTGTATAATGCGTGATCGACCATGGAAATCATATCAGATGGTGACAATACTTTTCTCACATCTAAACCTAGTTGAAAGGGACTTGCATGCAAACTAGAGCCCCCATCCGATAAGTACTAGTTTGAATAACACACCTGGAACCGTTTTTTTTCATGGTTGTGCATGACACTAAGGAATAAATGGTGTTTTATGCTTGATCGATAATGCAAAGCATATCCGATGGGCACAATACTTTGCACACACCTTCAACCAGGTGGAATTGACTTACATGCAAAGTGGCATTCCCATCGCATAAGTACTTGATCGGATAACACACCTAGTAGCGTGTTTTTTTAACATGCACATCCGTAAAAAAACACGCTGCTAGGTGTGTTATCTGATCAAGCACTTATGCGATGGGCGTGCCACTTTTTGTGTAAGTTGATTCCACCTAGTTGAAGGTGTGTGCAAAGTATTGTGCCCATCGGATATGCTTTGCATTGTCGATCAAGCATAACACACCGTTTTTGCCTTAGTGTCATGCACAACCATATAAAAACACGGCCATAGGTGTGCTATTCAAATAAGTACTTATCAGATGGGGGCTCTACTTTGCACGCAATTCCTTTTCAACTACCTTGAGGTTCATGCAAAGTATTGTCACCATTGGATATGATTTGCATGGTCGATCATGCATTATACACCATTTTTTCCCTAATGATATGCACATCCGCAAAGAAACACGCCATTAGGTGTGTTATTTGACCAAGTACTTATCGGATGGGTGTGCCTCATTGAGAACATTTCAATACCACCTAGGTTGAGGCATATGAAAAGTTTTGTGCCCATCGGATGTCCTTTGCATAGTCGATTGAGCATTAAATACTATTTTTGCTCTAGAGTCATGCACATCCATAAAAAAACACGCTGCTAGGTATGTTATCCGATCAAGCACTTATGGGATGGGCGTGCAACTTTGCATGTAAGTCGATTCCACCTAGTTGAAGGTGTGTGTAAAGTATTGTGCCCATCGGATATGCTTTGCATTGTCGATCAAGCATAAAACACCGTTTTTGCCTTAGTGTCATGCACAACCATGAAAAAACACGGTCCTAGGCGTGTTATTCAAACTAGTACTTATTGGATCGGGGCTCTAGTTTGCATGCAAGTCCGTTTCAACTAGGTTGAGATGAGTGCAAAGTATTGTCACCATCGGATATGCTTTGCATGGTCGATCACGCATTATACACCATTTTTTCCCTAGTGATATGCACATCCGCAAAAAAACACACCCTTAGGTGTGTTATCTGACCAAGTACTTATCGGGTGGGTGTGCCTCTTTGAGAACATTTCAATACCACCTAGGTTGAGGTGTAGGAAAACTGTTGTGCCCATCGGATATCCTTTGCATGGTCGATCGAGCATTAAATACTAATTTTGCCTTAGTGCCATGCACATCCCTAAAAAAACACGCTGCTAGGTGTGTTATCCGATCAAGAACTTATGCGATGGGAATGCCACTTTGCATGTAAGGCAATTCCATCTAGTTGAAGGTGTGTGCAAAGTATCATGCCCATCGGATATGCTTTGCAGGGTCAATCGAGCATTAAATACCATTTTTGCCTTAGTGCCATGCACATCCGTAAAAAAACACGCTGCTAGGTGTGTTATCTGATCAAGCACTTATGCGATGGGCGTGCCACTTTGCATGTAAGTCAATTACACCTATTTGGAGGTGTGTGCAAAGTATTGTGCCCATCGGATATGCTTTGCATTGTCGATCAAGCATAACACGCCGTTTTTGCCTTAGTGTCATGCACAACCATATAAAAACACGGCCATAGGTGTGTTATTCAAATAAGTACTTATCAGATGGGGGCTCCACTTTGCACCTAAGTCTGTTTCAACTACATCAAGGTGCGTGCAAAGTATTGTCACCATCGGATATGATTTGCATGGTCGATCACGCATTATACACCATTTTTCCCCTAATGATATGCACATCCGTAAAAAGACACGCCATTAGGTGTGTTATCTAACCAAGTACTTATCGGATGGGTGTGCCTCATTGATAACATTTCAATCCCACCTAGTTTGAGGCGTACGAAAAGTTTTGTGCCCATCGGATATCCTTTGCATGGTCGATCGAGCATTAAATACTATTTTTGCTCTTGTGTCATGCACATCCGTAAAAAAACACACTGCTAGGTATGTTATCCGATCAAGCACTTATGGGATGGGCGTGCCACTTTCCATGTAAGTCGATTCCACCTAGTTGAAGGTGTGTGCAAAGTATTGTGCCCATCGGATATGCTTTGCATTGTCGATCAAGCATAAAACTTCGTTTTTGCCTTAGTGTCATGCACAACCATGAAAAAACACAGTCCTAGGTGTCTTATTCAAACTAGTACTTATCGGATCAGGTCTCCAGTTTGCACGCAAGTCCGTTTCAACTAGGTTGAGGTGTGTGAAAAGTATTGTCACCATCGGATATTATTT
Organism: Dipteris shenzhenensis; assembly: GCF_047967505.1. NCBI lineage: Eukaryota > Viridiplantae > Streptophyta > Polypodiopsida > Gleicheniales > Dipteridaceae > Dipteris > Dipteris shenzhenensis. The sequence goes on along the minus strand of NC_141618.1, from coordinate 28,123,912 downwards.
GGATGGTCGATCACACATTATACACCATTTTTTCCCTAGTGGTATGCACATTCACAAAAAAACACGCCCTTAGGTATGCTATCTGACCAAGTACTTATCGGATGGGTGTGCCTCTTTGAGAACATTTTGATACCACCTAGGTTGAGGTATAGGAAAAGTATTATGCCCATCGGATATGCTTTGCATGGTCCATCGAGCATTAAATACTATTTTTGCTCTAGTGTCATGCACATCCGTAAAAAAACACGCTGCTAGGTGTGTTATCTGATCAAGCACTTATGCGATGGGCATGCCACTTTTTGTGTAAGTCATTTCCACCTAGTTGAAGGTGTGTGCAAAGTATTGTGCCCATAGGATATGCTTTGCATTGTCGATCAAGCATAACACACCGTTTTTGCCTTAGTGTCATGCACAACCATATAAAAACACGGCCATAGGTGTGTTATTCAAATAAGTACTTATCAGATGGGGGCTCCAGTTTGCACGCAAGCTTGTTTCAACTACATTGAGGTGCGTGCAAAGTATTGTCACCATTGGATTTTATTTGCATGGTCGATCAGGCATTATACACCATTTTTTCCGTAATGATCTGCACATCCGCAAAAAAACACGCCATTAGGTGTGTTATCTGACCAAGTACTTATCGGATGGGTGTGCCTCATTGAGAAAATTTCAATACCACCTAGGTTGAGGCATACGAAAAGTTTTGCGCCCATCGGATATCCTTTGCATGGTCGATCGAGCATTAAATACTATTTTTGCTCTAGTGTCATGCACATCCGTAAAAAAACACTCTGCTAGGTATGTTATCCGATCAAGCACTTATGGGATGGGCGTGCCACTTTGCATGTAAGTTGATTCCACCTAGTTGAAGGTGTGTGCAAAGTATTGTGCCCATCGGATATGCTTTGCATTGTCGATCAAGCATAAAGAACCGTTTTTCCCTTAGTGTCATGCACAACCATGAAAAAACACAGTCCTAGGTGTGTTATTCAAACTAGTACTTATCGGATCGGGGCTCCAGCTTGCACGCAAGTCCAATTCAACTAGGTTGAGGTGTGTGCAAAGTATTGTCACCATCGGATATGATTTGCATGGTCGATCACGCATTATACACCGTTTTTTCCCTAGTGGTATGCACATTCGCAAAAAAACACGCCCTTAGGTATGCTATCTGACCTAGTACTTATCGAATGGGTGCGCCTCTTTGACAACATTTTAATACCACCTAGGTTGAGGTATAGGAAAAGTATTATGCCCATCGGATATGCTTTGCATGGTCGATCGAGCATTAATTACTATTTTTGCTCTAGTGTCATGCACATCCGTAAAAAAACACGCTGCTAGGTGTGTTATCTAATCAAGCACTTATGCGATGGGCGTGCCACTTTTTGTGTAATTAAATTCCACCTAGTTGAAGGTGTGTGCAAAGTATTGTGCCCATAGGATATGCTTTGCATTGTCGATCAAGCATAACACACCGTTTTTGCCTTAGTGTCATGCACAATCATATAAAAACACGGCCATAGGTGTGTTATTCAAATAAGTACTTATCAGATTGGGGGCTCTACTTTGCACGCAAGTCCCTTTCAACTACCTTGAGGTGCATGCAAAGTATTGTCACCATTGGATATGATTTGCATGGTCGATCATGCATTATACTCCATTTTTTTCCTAATGATATGCACATCCGCAAAGAAACACGCCATTAGGTGTTATCTGACCAAGTACTTATCGGATGGGTGTGCCTCATTGAGAACATTTCAATACCACCTAGGTTGAGGCATACGAAAAGTTTTGTGCCCATCGGATGTCCTTTGCATGGTCGATCGAGCATTAAATACTATTTTTGCTCTAGTGTCATGCACATCCGTAAAAAAACACGCTGCTAGGTATGTTATCCGATCAAGCACTTATGGGATGGGTGTGCAACTTTGCATGTAAGTCGATTCCACCTAGTTGAAGGTGTGTGTAAAGTATTGTGCCCATCGGATATGCTTTGCATTGTCGATCAAGCATAAAACACCGTTTTTTCCTTAGTGTCATGCACAACCATGAAAAAACACGGTCCTAGGCGTGTTATTCAAACTAGTACTTATTGGATCGGGGCTCTAGTTTGCATGCAAGTCCGTTTCAACTAGGTTGAGATGAGTGCAAAGTATTGTCACCATCGGCGGATATGCTTTGCATGGTAGATCACGCATTATACACCATTTTTTCCCTAGTGATATGCACATCCGCAAAAAAACATGCCCTTAGGTGTATTATCTGACCAAGTACTTATCGGGTGGGTGTGCCTCTTTGAGAAAATTTCAATACCACCTAGGTTGAGGTGTAGGAAAACTGTTGTGCCCATCGGATATCCTTTGCATGGTCGATCGAGCATTAAATACTAATTTTGCCTTAGTGCCATGCACATCCCTAAAAAAACACGCTGCTAGGTGTATTATCCGATCAAGAACTTATGCGATGGGAATGCCACCTTGCATGTAAGACAATTCCTCCTAGTTGAAGGTGTGTGCAAAGTATCATGCCCATCGGATATGCTTTGCATGGTCGATCGAGCATTAAATACCATTTTTGCCTTAGTGCCATGCACATCCGTAAAAAAACACGCTGCTAGGTGTGTTATCTGATCAAGTACTTATGCGATGGGCGTGCCACTTTGCATGTAAGTCAATTACACCTATTTGAAGGTTTGTGCAAAGTATTGTGCCCATCGGATATGCTTTGCATTGTCGATCAAGCATAACACGCCGTTTTTGCCTTAGTGTCATGCACAACCATATAAAAACACGGCCATAGGTGTGTTATTCAAATAAGTACTTATCAGATGGGGGCTCCACTTTGCATCTAGGTCCGTTTCAACTACATCAAGGTGCGTGCAAAGTATTGTCACCATCGGATATGATTTGCATGGTTGATCCCGCATTATACACCATTTTTTCCCTAATGATATGCACATCCGTAAAAAGACACGCCATTAGGTGTGTTATCTGACCAAGTACTTATCGGATGGGTGTGCCTCATTGATAACATTTCCATCCCACCTAGGTTGAGGCGTACAAAAAGTTTTGTGCCCATCGGATATCCTTTGCATGGTCGATCGAGCATTAAATACTATTTTTGCTCTTGTGTCATGCACATCCGTAAAAAAACACACTGCTAGGTATGTTATCCGATCAAGCACTTATGGGATGGGCGTGCCACTTTGCATGTAAGTTGATTTTACCTAGTTGAAGGTGTGTGCAAAGTATTGTGCCCATCGGATATGCTTTGCATTGTCGATCAAGCATAAAACACCGTTTTTGCCTTAGTGTCATGCACAAGCATGAAAAAACACAGTCCTAGGTGTGTTATTCAAACTAGTTTATCGGATCGGGGCTCCAGTTTGCACGCAAGTCCGTTTCAACTAGGTTGAGGTGTGTGCAAAGTATTGTCACCATCGGATATGATCTGCATGGTTGATCACGCATTATACACCGTTTTTTCCATAGTGGTATGCACATTCGCCAAAAAACACGCCCTTAGGTATGCTATCTGACCAAGTACTTATCGGATGGGTGTGCCTGTTTGACAACATTTTAATACCACCTAGGTTGAGGTATAGGAAAAGTATTATGCCCATCGGATATGCTTTGCATGGTCCATCGAGCATTAAATACTATTTTTGCTCTAGTGTCATGCACATCCGTAAAAAAACACGCTGCTAGGTGTGTTATCTAATCAAGCACTTATGCGATGGGCATGCCACTTTTTGTGTAAGTCAATTCCACCTAGTTGAAGGTGTGTGCAAAGTATTGTGCCCATCGGATATGCTTTGCATTGTCGATCAAGCATAACACACCATTTTTGCCTTAGTGTCATACACAACCATATAAAAACACGGCCATAGGTATGTTATTCAAATAAGTACTTATCAGATGGGGGCTCCACTTTGCATGCAAGTCCGTTTCAACTACGTTGAGGTGCGTGCAAAGTATTGTCACCATTGGATATGATTTGCATGGTCGATCATGCATTATACACCATTTTTTCCCTAATGATATGCACATCCGTAAAAAAACACGCCATTAGGTGTGTTATCTGACCAAGTACTTATCGGATGGGTGTGCCTCATTGAGAACATTTCAAAACCACCTAGGTTGAGGCATACGAAAAGTTTTGTGCCCAGCAGATATCCTTTGCATGGTCGATTGAGCATTAAATACTATTTTTGCTCTAGTGTCATGCACATCCGTAAAAAAACACGCTGCTAGGTATGTTATCCGATCAAGCACTTATGGGATGGGAGTGCCACTTTGCATGTAAGTTGATTCCACCTAGTTGCAGGTGTGTGCAAAGTATTGTGCCCATCGGATATGCTTTGCATTGTCGATCAAGCATAAAACGCCGTTTTTGCCTTAGTGTCATGCACAACCATGAAAAAACACAGTCCTAGGTGTGTTATTCAAACTAGTACTTATCAGATCGGGGCTCTAGTTTGCACGCAAGTCCAATTCAACTATCTTGAGGTGTGTGCAAAGCATTGTCACCATCGGATATGATTTGCATGGTCGATCACGCATTATACACCGTTTTTTCCCTAGTGGTATGGACATTCGTAAAGAAACACGCCCTTAGGTATGCTATCTCACCAAGTACTTATCAGATGGGTGTGCCTCTTTGACAACATTTTAATACCACCTAGGTTGAGGTATAGGAAAGGTATTATGCCCATCGGATATGCTTTGCATGGTCGATCGAGCATTAAATACTATTTTTGCTCTAGTGTCATGCACATCCATAAAGAAACACGCTGCTAGGTGTGTTATCTGATCAAGCACTTATGCGATGGGCGTGCCACTTTTCGTGTAAGTCAATTCCACCTATTTGAATCTTTGTGCAAAGTATTGTGCCCATCGGATATGCTTTGCATTGTCGATCAAGCATAACACACCGTTTTTGCCTTAGTGTCATGCACAACCATATAAAAACACGGCCATAGGTGTGCTATTCAAATAAGTACTTATCAGATGGGGCTCCACTTTGCACGCAAGTCCGTTTCAACTATGTTGAGGTGCTTGCAAAGTATTGTCACCATTGGATATGATTTGCATGGTCGATCACGCATTATACACCATTTTTTCCCTAATGATATGCACATCCACAAAAAAACATGCCATTAGGTGTGTTATTCGACCAAGTACTTATGGGATGGGTGTGCTTGATTGAGAACATTTCAATACCACCTAGGTTGAGGCATACAAAAAGTTTTGTGCCCATCGGATATCCTTTGCATGGTCGATCGAGCATTAAATACTATTTTTGCTCTAGTGTCATGCACATCCATAAAAAAACACGCTGCTAGGTATGTTATCCGATCAAGCACTGATGGGATGGGCGTGCCACTTTGCATGTAAGTCGATTCCACCTAGTTGAAGGTGTGTGCAAAGTATTGTGCTTATCGAATATGCTTTGCATTGTCGATCAAGCATAAAACACCGTTTTTGGCTTAGTGTCATGCACAACCATGAAAAAACACTGTCCTAGGTGTGTTATTCAAACTAGTACTTATCGGATGGGGGCTCCAATTTGCACGCAAGTCTGTTCCAACTAGGTTGAGATGAGTGCAAAGTATTGTCACCATCGGATATGCTTTGCATGGTCGATCACGGATTATACACCATTTTTCCCTAGTGATATGCACATCCGCAAAAAAACACGCCCTTAGGTGTGTTATCTGACCAAGTACTTATCGGATGGGTGTGTTTCTTTGAGAACATTTCAATACCACCTAGGTTGAGGTGTACGAAAAGTGTTGTGCCCATCGGATATCCTTTGCATGGTCGATCGAGCATTAAATACTATTTTTGCCTTAGTTCCATGCACATCCATAAAAAAACACTCTGCTAGGTGTGTTATCCGATCAAGCACTTATGCGATGGAAATGCCACTTTTCATGTAAGTCAATTCCACCTAGTTGAAGGTGTGTGTGTGCAAAGTATCGTGCCCATAGGATATGCTTTTCATGGTCGATCGAGCATTAACTACCATTTTTGCCTTAGTGCCATGCACATCCGTAAAAAAACACGCTGCTAGGTGTGTTATCTGATCAAGCACTTATGCGATGGGCGTGCCACTTTGCATGTAAGTCAATTTCATCTAGTTGAAGGTGTGTGAAAAGTATTGTGCCCATCGGATATGCTTTGCATTGTCGATCAAGCATAACACGCCCTTTTTCCCTTAGTGTCATGCACAACCATATAAAAACACAGCCATAGGTGTGTTATTCAAATAAGTACTTATCCGATGGGGGCTCCACTTTGCACTTAAGTCTGTCTACGTCGAGGTGCGTGCAAAGTATTGTCACCATCGGATATGATTTGCATGGTCGATCACGCATTATACACCATCTTTTCCCTAATGATATGCACATCCGTAAAAAAACACGCCATTAGGTGTGTTATCTGACCAAGTACTTATCGGATGGATGTGCCGCATGGAGAACATTGCAATACCACCTAGGTTGAGGTGTACGAAAAGTTTTGTGCCCATCGGATATCCTTTGCATGGTCGATCGAGCATTAAATACTATTTTTGCTCTAGTGTCATGCACATCCGTTAAAAAACACACTACTAGGTATGTTATCCGATCAAGCACTTATGGGATGGGCGTGCCACTTTGCATGTAAGTCGATTCCACCTAGTTGAAGGTGTGTGCAAAGTATTGTGCCCATCGGATATGCTTTGCATTGTCGATCAAGCATAAAACTTCGTTTTTGCCTTAGTGTCATGCACAACTATAAAAAAACACGGTCCTAGGTGTGTTATTCAAACTAGTACTTATCGGATGGGGGCTCCAGTTTGCACGCAAGTCCGTTTCAACTAGGTTGAGGTGTGTGCAAAGTATTATCACCATTGGATATGATTTGCATGGTCGATCATGCATTATACACCGTTTTTTCCCTAGTGGTATGGACATCCGCAAAAAAACACGCCCTTAGGTATGTTATCTGACCAAGTACTTATCGGATGGGTGTGCTTCTTTGACAACATTTTAATATCACCTATTTTGAGGTATAGGAAAAGCATTATGCCCATCGGATATGCTTTGCATGGTCGATCGAGCATGAAATACCATTTTTGCCTTAGTGGCATGCACATCCGTAAAAAAACATGCTGCTAGGTGTGTTATCCGCTCAGGCACTTATGCGATGGGAATGCCACTTTGCATGTAAGTCAACTCCTCCTATTTGAAGGTGTGTGCAAAGTATCATGCCCATCAGATATGCTTTGCATGGTCGATCGAGCATTAAATACCATTTTTGCCTTAGTGCCATGCACATCCGTAAAAAAACACGATGCTATGTGTGTTATCTGATCAAGAACTTATGCGATGGGCGTGCCACTTTGCATGTAAGTCAATTCCACCTAGTTGAAGGTGTGTGCAAAGTATTGTGCCCACCGGATATGCTTTGCATTGTCAATCAAGCATAACACACCGTTTTTACCTTAGTGTCATGCACAATTATAAAAACACGGCCATAGGTGTAAGATTCAAATAAGTACTTATCAGATGGGGGCTCCACTTTGCACGCAAGTCTGTTTCAACTACGTTGAGGTGCGTGCAAAGTATTGTCACCATCAGATATGATTTGCATGGTCGATCACGCATTATACACCATTTTTCCCCTAATGATATGCACATTCGCCAAAAAACACACCATTAGGTGTGTTATCTGACCAAGTACTTATCAGATGGGTGTGCCTCATTGAGAACATTTCAATACCACCTCGGTTGAGGCATATGAAAAGTTTTATGCCCATCGGATATCCTTTGCATCGTCGATCGAGCATTAAATACTATTTTTGCTCTAGTGTCATGCACATTCGTAAAAAAACACGCTGCTAGGTATGTTATCCGATCAAGCACTTATGGGATGGGCGTGCCACTTTGCATGTAAGTCGATTCCACCTAGTTGAAGGTGTGTGCCAATTATTGTGCCCATCGGATGTGCTTTGCATTATCGATCAAGCATAAAACACCATTCTTGCCTTAGTGTCAGGCACAACCATAAAAAAACACGGTTCTAGGTGTGTTATTCAAACTAGTACTTATCGGATGGGGGCTCCAGTTTGCACGCAAGTCCATTTCAACTAGGTTGAGATGAGTGCAAAGTATTGTCACCATCAGATATGCTTTGCATGGTCGATCACGCATTATACACCATTTTTTCCCTAGTGATATGCACATCCGCAAAAAACATGCCCTTAGGTGTGTTATCTGACCAAGTACTTATCGGATGGGTGTGCCTCTTTGAGAACATTTCAATACCACCTAGGCTGAGGTGTACGAAAAGTGTTGTGCCCATCGGATATCCTTTGCATGGTCGATCGAGCATTAAATGCTATTTTTGCTCGTGTCATGCACATCTGTAAAAAAACATGCTGCTAGGTATGTTATCTGATCAAGCACTGATGGGTTGGGAGTGCCACTTTGCATGTAAGTTAATTCTACCTAGTTGAAGATGTGTGAAAAGTATTGTGCCCATCAGATATGCTTTGCATTGTCGATCAAGCATAAAACACCCTTTTTGCCTTAGTGTGATGCACAACCATAAAAAAAGACGGTCCTAGGTGTGTTATTCAAACAAGTACTTATCGGATGGGGGATCGAGTTTGCACGCAAGTCCGTTTCAACTAGGTTGAGATGAGTGCAAAGTATTGTCACCATCGGATATGATTTGCATGGTCGATCACGCATTATACACCATCTTTTCCCTAATGATATGCACATCCGTAAAAAAACACGCCATTAGGTGTGTTATTTGACCAAGTACTTATCGGATGGATGTGCCTCATTGAGAACATTTCAATACCACCTAGGTTGAGGCGTACGAAAAGTTTTGTGCCCATCGGATATCCTTTGCATGGTTGATCGAGCATTAAATACTATTTTTGCTCTAGTGTCATGCACTCGTTTTTGCCTTAGTGTCATGCACAACCATAAAAAAACACGGTCCTAGGTGTGTTATTCAAACTAGTACTTATCGGATGGGGGCTCTAGTTTGCATGCAAGTCCGTTTCAACTAGGTTGAGGTGTGTGCAAAGTATTGTTACCATCGGATATGATTTGCATGGTCGATCACGCATTATACACCGTTGTTTCCCTAGTGGTATGCACATCCGCAAAAAAGCACACCCTTAGGTATGTTATCTGACCAAGTACTTATCGGATGGGTGTGCCTGTTTGACAACATTTTAATATCACCTAGTTTGAGGTATAGGAAAAGCATTATGCCCATCGGATATGCTTTGCATGGTCGATCGAGCATTAAATACCATTTTTGCCTTAGTGGCATGCACATCCGTAAAAAAGCACGCTGCTAGGTGTATTATCCGCTCAAGCACTTATGCGATGGGAATGCCACTTTGCATGTAAGTGAATTCCATCTATTTGAAGGTGTGTGCAAAGTATCATGCCCATTGGATATGCTTTGCATGGTCGATCGAGCATTAAATACCATTTTTGCCTTAGTGCCATGCACATCCGTAAAAAAACACGCTGCTATGTGTGTTATCTGATCAAGAACTTATGCGATGGGCATGCCACTTTGCATGTAAGTCAATTCCACCTAGTTGAAGGTGTGTGCAAAGTATTGTGCCCATCGGATATGCTTTGCATTGTCGATCAAGCATAACACACCGTTTTTGCCTTAGTGTCATGCACAATCATATAAAAACACGGCCATAGGTGTGTTATTCAAATAAGTACTTATCAGATGGGGGCTCCACTTTGCACGCAAGTCTGTTTCAACTATGTTGAGGTGTGTGCAAAGTATTGTCACCATCAGATATGATTTGCATGGTCGATCACGCATTATACACCATTTTTCCCCAAATGATATGCACATTCGCAAAAACACACACCATTAGGTGTGTTATTTGACCAAGTACTTATCGGATGGGTGTGCCTCATTGAGAACATTTCAATACCACCTCGGTTGAGGTGTATGAAAAGTTTTGTGCCCATCGGATATCCTTTGCATGGTCGATCGAGCATTAAATACTATTTTTGCTCTAGTGTCATGCACATCCGTAAAAAAACACGCTCCTAGGTATGTTATCCGATCAAGCACTTATGGGATGGGCGTGCCACTTCGCATGTAAGTCAATTCCACCTAGTTGAAGGTGTGTGCCAATTATTGTGCCCATCGAATGTGCTTTGCATTGTCGATCAAGCATAAAACACCGTTTTTGCCTTAGTGTCATGCACAACCATAAAAAAACACGGTTCTAGGTGTGTTATTCAACTTAGTACTTATCGGATGGGGGCTCCAGTTTGCACACAAGTCCGTTTCAACTAGGTTGAGATGAGTTCAAAGTATTGTCACCATCGGATATGCTTTGCATGGTCGATCACGCATTATACACCATTTTTTCCCTAGTGATATGCACATCCGCAAAAAAACATGCCCTTAGGTGTGTTATCTGACCAAGTACTTATCGGATGGGTGTGCCTCTTTGAGAACATTTCAATACCACCTAGGTTGAGGTGTACGAAAAGTGTTGTGCCCATCGGATATCCTTTGCATGGTCGATCGAGCATTAAATGCTATTTATGCTCTAGTGTCATGCACATCTGGAAAAAAACATGCTGCTAGGTATGTTATCCGATCAAGCACTTATGGGATGGGCGTGCCAATTTGCATGTAAGTTGATTGTACCTAGTTGAAGATGTGTGCAAAGTATTGTGCCCATCGGATATGCTTTGCATTGTCGATCAAGCATAAAACACCGTTTTTGCCTTAGTGTCATGAACAACTATGAAAAAAGACGGTCCTATGTGTGTTATTCAAACAAGTACTTATCGGATGGGGGCTCCAGTTTGCACGCAACTCCATTTCAACTAGGTTGAGATGAGTGCAAAGTATTGTCACCATCGGATATGATTTGCATGGTCGATCACGCATTATACACCATCTTTTCCCTAATGATATGCACATCCGTAAAAAAACACGCCATTAGGTGTGTTATCTGACCAAGTACTTATCGGATGGGTGTGCCTCATTGAGAACATTTCAATGCCACCTAGGTTGAGGCGTACGAAAAGTTTTGTGCCCATCGGATATCGTTTGCATGGTCGATTGAGCATTAAATACTATTTTTGCTCTAGTGTCATGCACATCCGTAAAAAAACACACTGCTAGGTATGTTATCCGATCAAGCACTTATGGGATGGGAGTGCCACTTTGCATGTAAGTCTATTCCACCTAGTTTAAGGTGTGTGCAAAGTATTGTGCCCATCGGATATGCTTTGTATTGTCGATCAAGCATAAAACACCGTTTTTGCCTTAGTGTCATGCACAACCATAAAAAAACACGGTCCTAGGTGTGTTATTCAAACTAGTACTTATCGGCTGGGGGCTCCAGTTTGCACACAAGTCAGTTTCAACTAGGTTGAGGTGTGTGCAAAGTATTGTCACCATCGGATATGATTTGCATGGTTTATCACGCATTATACACCGTTTTTCTCCTAGTGGTATGCACATCCGCAAAAAAACACGCCCTTAGGTATGTTATCTGACCAAGTACTTATCGGATCAGTGTGCCTCTCTGACAACATTTGAATATCACCTAGTTTGAGGTATAGGAAAAGCATTATGCCCATCGGATATGCTTTGCATGGTCGATCGAGCATTAAATACCATTTTTGCCTTAGTGGCATGCACATCCGTAAAAAAACACGCTGCTAGGTGTGTTATCCGCTCAAGCACTTATGCGATGGGAATGCCACTTTGCATGTAAGTCAAAAAACACCTATTTGAAGGTGTGTGCAAAGTATCATGCCCATCGGATATGCTTTTCATGGTCGATCGAGCATTAAATACCATTTTTGCCTTACTGCCATGCACATCCGTAAAAAAACACGCTGCTATGTGTGTTATCTGATCAAGAACTTATGCGATGGGTGTGCCACTTTGCATGTAAGTCAATTCCACCTAGTTGAAGGAAGAAGAGGAAGCGAAAGAAATGAATACCTTCTCACAAGTCTCTCTTGCTTTCTTCAGAATGGCAATAAAAGGCTAAGTTCAAGACAAAAGGTAAAAGCTCTCGTAGATGGAAAAAGGATTTACAATAAGGCATATCGCAATATTACTGGATTATCCCATGGTACATATTGGGATTTAGTCACCAAGGCAAAGGGCGGCAACAAATTTAGCATTCACGGTAATAGAGGAAGGTCCAAATCAAGAATCTCAACTGTCAGGGCAGCAGCAATTTTGCAAGACTTCATACATGAAAATGCTTTACCTCAACCCCATATATCTACCAAACTCCCTAACGGTGATGCGATCACTGAAATGCACCTTCCAATGGGCTTGACAAAGCTCGAAGTATTTGACTCTATTGCAGAAAAGCAAAGGCAAAGAGGGGATGCCGTAGCTTCTTCTCATACTTTGTATACTCTTTGAAAGAAGAACTTTGGATATGTTAAAATCCCAAGGAGGCAAAAAATGTCAAAGTGCAATGTCTTTGATGATTTAAAGCGAGCGATTGAGAATGCAACATGTCCAAATCAAAGGGAATTATACAAAAAAAAACCGAAGATCTCATCATGACCTTATTCGACATTCCAGACAAAAATATGCATTTTGGAAGGAGCAAGCTATTTCGCATCCTGATGACTACATGTGCCTTATTGTAGATGGCATGGATCAGAACACAACAACATTGCCTCGTTTTGTTGCCACTCCACCTAAATTACAAGGAAAGCACTTTCTAAAGACACATCTATGTGGAGTGTTAGTGCATGGAATTAAGTTCTTTGCAGATATATGGATTGATTCCTTGCATCTACATGATAGCAATCAAGTCATAACATCTATTATGAGGGCAATTCACAATGTACATGCAGAAAAAGGTCGCCTACCACCGACTTTGAGAATAGAAGCTGATAATTGCTGGCGAGAAAATAAGAATGTACTCATGTTTGCATTCTGCTCCATGCTGGTTGCTCATCGAATCTTCAATGAGGTCGAATGTGGATTTTTGTATGTTGGGCATACACATGAGGATATCGATCAGGTTTTTAGCACAGTCTCAAGGGAGCTTAAACGCAAGGATGTGGAGACAATAGATGACTTGGTAAGAAGATGTGGCAGGCAAGTTGGTGGTCGTAAGGAAAGTACAGTATGTGAGAGGCTCGAAAGAATGTATGATTGGAAGAGCTTCATTCTACCTTTCATACAAACGGGTGGTGATGCATTGACATGTCATACCAATCCACACTACTTTCGTTTTTTTTAAAAAGATGAAAAACCCGTAATGCAATGGCAACAATATTCTCATGATACAAAATGGGAACCTGAAGAACCTTACAGTCTCTTAACTTCAATTCCCAGCAAGGAAAGGTATCCAACATGGGCTCCTATACAAGAATTTAATGAGAGGTCTAATTGTGAAATAGAAGGATTAAAAGCATTTATTACATACAAAGAGGAAATGCTCCGGAGATATCCTGATTCGAAGCCTACTTGGAGAGAACACACTACCACTGTAATTAACAAGACACGAAATTTAATAAAGGACCTTGAGGGAATGCGAGGCTTAAAGGATGTCAAGGAAGAATGCAATATGTTTTGGCCAAATGTTCATAACGATTTGCGCCCAGCTCCAGTATTTGAAAATGAATTTGTATCATTACTCCCACGTCCATATTGTGGACCGAAGAAGTTTGTTTGCTTCTGTTTGCCAAAGTAGCATGCTTTGCAAACTTTTCCAAGAAACTATAGCATAGGAATCCCGATTGCCATATTCTGATCCCTTGTGCCATTTTGTAGATAGTTGCATTTGTTGCAGTTGAGTTGACATGGCATGCAAATTTGGTACTGTAGCCAGCATTTTGTACAAGCGTCCTTCCTTGACACCTTTTCCTACTAGCTGACATCTTCTGAATTTATCTCTGATAGTGCATTCATCTCCGTCGAAGATGGCTCGGTAGTTTTGTTTCAAGAGGTTCTTGTTGCTAAGCTTTGAAACATAGAGTAATCTTTCACCAATCCTTTTCGTACCAGTGAAATTGTTCATAGGGATAATGCCTGTCCCTTGAACTAGATTTGGTGTATTATCTGCTATGTAGATGACATTCTTTTGACCTTCTAATGGTTTCATCTTTGTGAACCATTCCGGATGATCTATCATGTGAGATGATGCACCGCTATCATCGATGTACCAAGGATCTTGATCTGCTTGGTCGAGTTGGTAGATCTAAAATCCTCTTTTGGATTGCAATCAGTGTCTAGATACATTGTGTCAATATTTTGCATTGCCTCGTTGGCAAGAAACATATTCCCATGTTCATTTGCAAAATGATTGTGAGTAGAATGTCCACCAGGATGATTTCCTCTTTCGCAAAAATTCCATCGATTACTGCTAGATTGATCGCCTTGGTCGTACTTCTTCTTGCAACAATCTCTTTCATAGTGTCCAAACTTATGACAGTAGCTACAGTGAATCGTTGACATGTTGGTGGATGCATTCCCTCATCCTTGGAATCTTCCTCGGTTGGAATAATTTCCTCTTTGCTGATTTTTATGTTGCTGAGGATGATACTGATGCTGATTCTGACTTTGCTAATGACTTTGTTGGTGGGCACGGGGAGGTCAAAGGGCCCATTTTCATGCTATGCACCTCATGCACATCCGTAAAAAAACACACTGCTAGGTATGTTATCTGATCAAGTACTTATGGGATTGCCACACCACTTTGTATGTAAATTAATTCTACCTATTTTAAGGTGTGTGCAAAGTATTGTGCCCATCGGATATGCTTTTCATTGTGGATCAAGCATAAAACATCGTTTTTTCCTTAGTGTCATGCACAACCATAAAAAAACACGGTCCTAGGTGTGTTATTTAAACAAGTACTTCTTAGATGGGAGATCCACTTTGCACACAAGTCCATTTAAACTAGGTTGAGATGCATGCAAAGTATTGTGACCATCGGATATGCTTTGCATGGTCGATCACACATTATTCAACGTTTTCCCTATAGTGATATGCACATCCACAAAAAAACACGCCCTTAGGTGTGTTATTTGACCAAGTACTTATCAGATGGGTGTGCCTCTTTTAAAAAATGTTAATACCACCTAGGTTAATGCATAGGAAAAGTATTGTGCCCATCGGATATGCTTTGCATGGTCGATCGAGCATTAAATACTATTTTTGCCTTAGTGTCATGCACATCCGTAAAAAAACACGCTCCTAGGTATGTTATCCAATCAAGTACTTATGGGATGGGAATGCCACTTTGCATGTAAGTTAATATCACCTAGTTTAAGGTGTCTGCAAAGTGTTATGCCCATGAGATATGCTTTGCATTGTCGATCAAGCATAAAACACCATTTTTGCCTTAGTGTCATGCACAACCATAAAAAAACACGGTCCTAGGTGTGTTATTCAAACAAGTACTTATTGGATGGGGGCTCCACTTTTCACACAAGTCCCTTTTAACTAGATTGAGGTGCGTGAAAAGTATTGTGACCATTGCATGGTCGATCATGCATTATACACCATTTTTCCTATAGTGATACGCACATCCGCAAAACAACACACCCTTAGGTGTGTTATCTAACCAAGTACTTATCAAATGGGTGTGCCTCTTTGAAAACATGTCAATAACAGCTAGGTTATGGCATAGGAAAAGTATTGTGCCCATCAGATATGCTTTGCATGGTCGATCGAGCATTAAATATCATTTTTGCCTTAGTGTCACACATCCGTAAAAAAACACGCTACTAGGTATGTTATGCGATCAAGTACTTATGGGATGAGCATGCCACTTTTCATGTAAGTTAATTCCACCTAGTTGAAGGTGTGTGCGAAGTATTGTGCCCATCGGATATGCTTTGCATTGTCGATCAAGCATAAAACACCATTCAACACTATATTAGAGAATTTGGGAAAATCCCAATTCCCACGAAATAAAATATAGTCACTTCAAAAGTAAAATTTGATGTTTTTTATTGAAACATTAGCTCCATTGAGGACCCAAGTTTCAATTATGTTGGGGGAGACTAGACCATGCACAATACTTTCCCAATTCCTAGAAACCCAAGCAAAAATCTTCCGTATGTTGCTATGGCAAAAGGCCTTAATAGATGCGAACATGACTCCATGGCCAAAACATTTGTTGATTTGCTAGTGAAAGAAAGATGTTTGTTGTTTCGTATGCATGGAAACCACAAATAAAAGCCAATTTATAGATGTTGCGCTAGGAAGATTCATTGGAGTAAATTAAATTGGAGTATTGATATATGCAATAGGATTGTTATAGATCTTTGACATCCATCATATAAATGTGGTCTTCAAAAACAAAATTAAACTTGCAACAACTGTCAATTTTTATTTGGTATATTAGATGTATCAAATTAATGTCAAATGCATATGTTTCTATGTTGATAAATTGCAGTATTGACATATGCATTGACATATGCAATAGGATTATGGTAGAGCTTTGACATCCATCATATAAATGTGGTGTTCAAAAACACCATTCCATCACAATAGAGCTCATGAAACTCTCCATCACAATAGAGCTCATGAAACTCAGAGACGGTCTTGATAAAAACCTTTTTTTAAATTTCTTTCTTGTACTAAATATAATCAAAACCATTGACACATAGCCAATTTCGCACCACATTGTTTAACATAATCATTAACAATTCCATACTAGTATTCATACTCACGAAGTAGCTCATCTCCGAAGGAGATATCCTTTATGGTTTGCACAGTAATGTAGCCATGGGCACTCAAATTTCCTTGTGACTTTTGAGCCCAAGGTGGTAGTTTAGGGATGTATACAAATATAACATTTGTTCTTTCTTTATAATACATTGAGCTATTTATATATCCAGCAATGTTTCCATACAATACATCTCCCACAATACATTTCACATCTGTCCATGGCTCAATGAATGGACCTTCAAACATTCCATAAGTCTTCATCCTTGGGAAAAACTTGAGGAGAGATCTCCAAGTATCATAATCATACTTTGGACCATTGTATACCATCAAATCTTGTTTTTTCTTGATGCTCGTATGTACAAAAAGACCATATCCTACCCCAGGTATTGTTGATTTCTTTACTTCATAATGGATGCCATTCATTTCGAACACATGCTCAATGGGTATGGGCAATTTATGTTTCCATAAGCCATTGGATGCAGGATCAAAATTTGTAATAAGATAGCTCTTCAACTTTTCAGGACAATCTCCAACACCTATCATATGTTTAAAATCAAAGGATCATTCTTTTAGTGGAGGAATACAAACTCACATCATAAAGCACATAGCATTTTTTGGACAAGGTACTAACTCAATGTCTATTAATTCTTTCACAAAACAAATTGAAACATAATGTTTTGCAAATCGGATCTAAATAGTGTCCAAATATAAATCAGAATGTAGGTACAAATGTTTTAGTTGAGCATTTGTGTTTGCAACTCTAATTAACAAGATCCCTCACATTCCCTAAGGGTTGTCTATGCAATAAAATCGAATCAAGTTGGCTAAGAATGCCCTTGCAACATCAGCAGTGATTCCCCTTTCCTTGCATCCAAGAACCATAGCAAAGCGTTTTGCCTCACTATCTTTCAATGGCCCCATTTTGGCAATTTTTCCTAGCATGCATTCTTCCTCTTCATTCAATGTAACATGTTGAGCATGCACCATACTTCTTGTAGTAGGACAAGTCCCTCTCACTCTAGTTTTGGTTATAGGTGAAGTAATACCTTTCTTTGTGTCTTTTTTTGAACTACGAGTAGACATATGAGATTCGACATTCATCCCTTCGAGAACTTCTTTGTTTTTTTCTTTGATTTCAAGGATCACTGGTTGAAAATAATAGAACATATCATGCCCTTCGACAATCGGAGCTTGACCAAATCTATTAGAAGAGATGGCACTGCACACATCTACTGCATCATCTAGCATCTGTAGGTATGGTAATAACTCATGAAGCAAAATAGAATCACCACAATCTATATCAAATTTTGTAGGGAAAATGCAATTTTCTGCTGGATTAACACAACCCGTGTAAGGCGAAACATCAATGAACATTGTTCTTGCTGGTTTGCATTCCTCTTTAAAACAACACCACACTCTCATTAATGGTTTAAACTCCGCTTCCACATTCATCCTATCTGGTCGATTGATTCTACTCTTTGTATGCTTGTGGCATGCCATCGCACCCCAAACCATGAAGAAATGTAATTTTCTGTTAACATGATGCTCCAAAGTGTCCAGCATGTGTTGCACCATGCCCTTTTCTCCTCCAGTGGACCAAATGCCAACATGGTAGTGATCGAGCAACCATTGTAGAAACTCTAAACACCCAGGACGGAGAACAAGCCAATGCTTCCCATTGTGCAAGCTCATATGTTTATTTGACTTCGAAAAACAATGCTCGAGCAATAACCCTTTCAAATCTATTATCACTGCTAGTCTTATTTTTGTTATCACCTCTTTTGACATTATTTCTGAGGGTGACATTATGTCTTCTCCTTTACCTTCTAAGATTTCTTCCTGCACCTTGGCTTCATACAATGACATTGCATCTTCTCCTTTACCTTCTAAGCTTGCATTCACATTTGTCAATGGAACATTAACTGCAGACATTGCATCCTCAACATTTTCAATCAACCATGTTGAGCTTGGAACTTGCATGCTAATGTTCAAATTAGGCACATAATGAATCATTGGATCAGGTGTCACATGTACAGGCAATGCTTCTAGCGATGTGAAATTGAGATGGCCAATATCTGTTGATAAACAAGGAAATGAAATTCATAAGTAGAAACAAACTGAAGATTGAGATGGAAAACCAAATTGTCAAACTTTAGGTTGTGTGCTCTCAATGCAATTTTTTGTGTGAAAGCATTCATGTTTTTCTTTTTCAAAACAAAATTGGAATACTAAAAAAAAGAAAGAATTCATGTTCATATGCTTAGTATACCCCCTAAAGTTGTTGAATCTATACCCTTTCAAGTTATTTTAATCCCCAAAACTACATATCCTTACAATGCCAAAAACCTTTGCGTAATAGATAGAGTGGAGTCCAACATTATCTAGCATTGCCCGAGTGTTCCCACTAAGAAAATATTTGGCCAAGCAGCCAAAACATATTTGAGCATTCATATGAAGTGAATAAGGATAGAAACAGCAATTTACACTAATTCATTCATCACAATCAAGGCTCAACACACTTTTTAACATTTATGAACTCATAAATAAATTTGGATGTGTATCACACTCCAAAGGTATTACAACATGCAAACACATCTTTTCATGAAATATAGAAAATTAAACATATTCAAGAATACATATGAATGTTTGAATTATGGCAATGAGATAGAAGAAATTTTCAAGAAATATTAAAAGATATTTGGAACAAAATTAATACATCATATGGAGAATATAGCAAGATAACATATGGAAAACACGAACACCATATAAAAGGACAATTTCAAGGACCTGTTGCTTCCTCTTCTGTTTCCCAAAACTTTGAAGCGTGTTTTTGTAAATGCTCACGCTGCTCTTCATTGAATGGTTGAAGCTCTTTTTGTCCTGGTACGGTATCAATTTCTTTATCCCCTCCACCTTCAATTGTATCATCTTCTTTTGGCACCCCCTCTATTGCCAATATTGGTTCTTGCAAGCTAGCCCATTGTCGAATTTCATGATTACTGTAAGCATACATGCAACATATACTTTCAACCTTTGCCAACTCCTCATAAGTCTCAACAACTGAAACAACATGCCTCTTACAATAAAGAGACTCTATTGCAGCAAGCCCCTCAGAGAACAAGTCCAATACATACTCATCTTCTCGACAGAAACCCATGATCATGTCTTTCATGATACTTGAACATTTTCTTTTCAAGGACAATTCAATGTCAAATTCATCATCATCATCCTCGTCATCATCATCCTCATCACTTGATTCTTCTGCACCACTTGATTTTTCATATTTTTCATCTGCAACATATATCGATGGCTTACATTGTGCATTGGTATAGCACTCAATATCGTTGAAATGCTTTTCCTTGCTTACCAGTACACAGGCAATTAAGCCATCCATAGATCCAGTGACAAATATATCTGCAGTTTCAAAATTAAGGCAGCCAAAGTGTATTTTATATTGTCCGCATGTCTTATTTAATGCATTCTTCAAACATGATACATGATCCATGGTCAAGAACACCACAAGAAGGAATTGCACTGGGGGAGAAGCGATTGTCATCAAGCTTTTCAACAAACACTCAAAGCAATCCTCATTCCAATTTCTACTTCTGCTTGGTCCATACATTACATCCAAAAAGGCAACCCCTATTGCCATTGGCTCTTGGTACACATTATGTATAAATTCCATTCCCTCCATGTTTGAACCGACTGTGTAGAACCTCCAAGGCCGGGTGGAATTCGGTCCATGACTTGCACCTTCACTTTGTCCCATAATCCACCTCAGATACCCCTTTGTAGCATCAGGCAATGGTGGAGTTTCCTTGCCCTGTTGAAGCTTCACTTTTAACCATGAGTCAGAGCAACCACGAATCCGATGATACAATTCTGGAGTAATTTTAAAATGTAATCTGCACTCATCCCAATTTTTTAACATTAAAGAAGGCCATTTTGTGGATATAAACATATAAAGTTCTTCTTGTAGTGCAGCATCTCTCTTGATCTGCATAGCTCGTCCTTCAATATCAAGAATCATGGCATCAATCTTTGTTTTAGCTATGACTACTCTACCTTCCTTAATGTCATTTTGAATTTGACCAAGTTGATCATCACTCAATCCACGCAAGCATCTAAACATTGAGACTGTGGATTGCCTACGGCATTTTCCATCTTGTGAATATTTGCCTGCAATGTAATCCTTAAGGATGGAGATCCAACCATCATAAATGGCATCACTTGTGATTATCATATGTACATCCTTCGTGGCAAAGCTATTGCCCAATGCTACCTTGCCAGTGTCAATGAAAGCCTGCAAAATATATGAATCCATTAGAATGCAATAATTACGAAAACTGACTTGTAAAAAATGATTCATAATAAAAATCTGTACTTACATCCCAATTCTCACAATCTGGATGTCCTTTTGCAAGCCCTTGTTGTGCTTTCTTGGGTCTGTTAAAGAGAATCCATTGTCCCCTCACCTGCTTAAGTATATCAATGTATGGAGATTGTCTCAAGATATTTTGAGACTCCAGGTTTGCCATCTTTGATATCTCCACACAAAAGCATGCGGGACAATTCACTACAATCCTCGCCTGGCGGGTGCGGTAGTAGTTCTTTCTTTGGGCCGTGCTATTATCATCATTAGATGTGAATATTTTAGCAGCATATATTGAATGTTGTCCAGATAGCATCCAGTAGTGGCACTTGGTTAAATCCTTTTTATCTACCCTTTCCAGGGGCTGCTTTGTTTCAGGATTGAAAGGCATTAAATCCGCTACAGCAGCAGGAGGCCTAGAGTTATAACCGAAGTCTGCAGCAAGCTTCTCCACATGCTCTTTGTTCAACCCTCTATATACATAGCTTGGAGGAGCTTTTTGACATCTTGTAACTGGAATTGAAAATGTTGTATGCAACCCAAATGGGTAGTATTTTTCATATTCCACCAAGCCTGATGGTTTCTTTTGCCCTTTTTTTCCTATGACCTTTCCACTTGGCTCCAATTCACTACCACTGCTTCTTTCCACAACTACTAGCATACCCTCTAGAGGTGTTCTTTCTTGTGGTACATCAACTATAGTTAGCTTTCCTTTCTTTGCCCCTTCTTCGCTACTACTTGGTGCTTGAATTTTCCTTTCTTTGTTCCTTCCCCACTATCTTCCCCACTCTTACGCTTCTTTAATGTTGCTGAAACTTTGTGATATGATTCAATGATTGTTGTCAGT
The DNA here is from genome assembly GCF_047967505.1 of Dipteris shenzhenensis. Lineage (NCBI taxonomy): Eukaryota > Viridiplantae > Streptophyta > Polypodiopsida > Gleicheniales > Dipteridaceae > Dipteris > Dipteris shenzhenensis. The sequence goes on along the minus strand of NC_141618.1, from coordinate 28,101,960 downwards.
GTGTCAATTTCATTTCCATCAATTGATTCAACACTTATCCAGCCTCTTGAGTGCATGTTGTCATCTACATCAGACTTCATAGGAGATGCTTCATAATCACTGGGATCCAAGAGAAACTTCTTATTTTGATTTATAATGATCAACAATCCAATATCTCCCTCTTTTCCAACCACATCTTCAGTGATTTGATGTACCAATCCAACACAAGTGTATGCACTTTTATTAGGTAACAAAACAAATAAGTGAACTCGTGTCAACTGTGCTCCCTCAATACTATATATGTCAAAGTACCAAGGTATGCTTTTTTCTGCAAATCCACTTACAACTTTCTCAACCTTCTTCACATTTGTGTCTTTCCTGTAAAAAAACCCAAGCAATATACAAACTATCATCTTTATAATCTTTAATGTTAGACAAAACACATTATCGATAAACATATCTGAAATAGAATCTAGAATTGACACTAGACATAGTGGTAGATTTGGAAAGCACTAGATTCTAGGGAGATTTGGCCACACTAGGGAGATTTGGCCGTGCGGCCAAATCTTATGGGCTTCTTTTAAAACACTGGAAGGGGAGGTTTGGATGTGTGGCAAATCATATGGGCTTCTTTCAAAGCACCAAAGTTTGGGGAGATTTGGCCTTGTGTCCAGATCTTGTGGGCTTCTTTCAAAGCACTAGGGTCTGGAGAGATTTGGCTGTGCAACCAAATCTTGCTAGCTTCTTTCAAATCAGTGAAATCTTTCTAGCTTCTTTTAAATCACTTGGGTTTAGGGAGATTTGGCTGTGCGGCCAAATCTTGCTAGCTTCTTTCTAATCAGGAGGGTCTATGGAGATTTGGTCGTGCGGCCAAATCTTTTCAAAGCACCAGGGTTTGGGGAGATTTGTGTGCGGTCAAATCTTGCTAGCTTCTTTCCAATCACAAGGATCCATGGAGATTTGGCTGTGCGGCCAATTCTTTTCAAAGCACCAGGTTTAGGGAGATTTGGCCATGCGGCCAATTCTTTTCAAAGCACCAGGTTTAGGGAGATTTGGCCGTGCAGCCAAATCTTTTCAAAGCACCAGGTTTAGGGAGATTTGGCCGTGTGGCCAAATCTTGCTAGCTTCTTTCTAATCACGATGGTCTATGGAGATTTGGCCGTGCAGCCAAATCTTTTCAAAGCACCAGGGTTTGGTGAGATTTGTGTGTGGTCAAATCTTGCTAGCTTCTTTCTAATCATAAGGGTCTATGGAGATTTGGCCATGCGGCCAATTCTTTTCAAAGCATAGGTTTACGAAGATTTGGCCATGCAGCCAAATCTTTTCAAAGCGCCAGGTTTGGGGAGATTTGGCCGTGTAGCCAAATATTTTCAAAGCACCAAGTTTTCAAAGCACTAAGGTTTGGGGAGATTTGGCTACGATGCAAAATCTTTCTAGCTTTTTATAAGTCACGAGGGTTTAGGGAGATTTGACTATGCGGCTAGCTTCTTTCTCATCACAAGGGTCTAGGGAGATTTGGCCGTGCGGCCAAATCTTTTCAAAGCAGCAGGATTTGGGGAGATTTGGTTGTGATGCCAAATATTTCTAGCTTCTTTTAAATTACCTAGGTCTAAGGAGATTTGGCCATGCGGCCAAATCTTGCTAGCTTCTTTCTAATCATGAGGGTCTAGGGAGATTTGGCCATGCGGCCAAATCTTGCTATCTTCTTTCTAATCACGAGTGTCGAGGAAGATTTGGTTGTGTGGCCAAATCTTTTCAAAGCAGCAAGGTTTAGGAAGACTTAGTTGTGATGCCAAATCTTTATAGCTTCTTTGAAATCACCAAGGTCTAGGGAGATTTGGCCGTACGGCCAAATCTTGTATGTTTTGAAAGAAGCCAAAAGATTTGGCCGCATGGCCAAATCTCCCCATTTAAAATTTAAAATTCAAATCTTAAGATTCGAATTTCAAATCTGAAGAATTCAAAATCTTAGATTCAAAATTTAAAATTCAAAATTCAAAATCTTAGATACAGAATTCAAATTTCAAATTTGAAGATCTGAAAGTCAAATCATATACTAAAGACCTTACTTTCAAATCACACTTCGAGATTCCTACTTTTACAAGAGTCTCTCTTTCAAATCGTGGTGTTCTGAAATGGAGAAAATGGAGAACATGCATGAATTAGGTACACTTTCGATTTCTTTCGTTTTCTTACTTGGATGATTGAGTAGCCATTATTGTTTGTGAGCTTGTGCTGTTTGGATTTCGTTAAGATGAGATATCATTTGGAAAGAGTGGCCTGCTAAGGGCTATGAAGAAGAAATAGATTTATCCTTTGTGCCTACCCAAGGAACGTCGTCGATCGAAGGAAACCTATAACTGAAGGCAAGAGCAGGCCGAAACTGTGCGGAGGAAGAAGAGACAGTCCAAAGCAGTGCTCCGCAAGAAGAAATAGGCCAAAAACAGGGTCGTGGGGGGAAGGAGCAAGAAGAAGCAGGCCGAAAACAGCGTTGTGGGGGGAAGGAAGGGAAGGGGCAGCGTGGAGCAGTGTCGCAGAGGGGAGGAGCAGCGTGGAAGTCATGGAGGAGAAAGGAAGTCGTGGAGGAGAAAGGAAGTTGTGGAGGAGAAACAGCGTCGCAGAGGGAAGGGGCAACGTGGAGTAGTATCGCGAAGGGGAGGAGCAACGCCGAGGGTCGAGGACGAAAGTTGTGGAGGAGAAAGGAAGGAATTCGTTGAGGAAGTCGTCGAGCAGTGTCACAGAGGTGAGGAGCAGTCATCAAGGGTCGAGGAAGGAAGTCGCGGAGGGTCGAGGAGCAGCGTCGAGGGCCGGGGAGAAAGGAAGTAAGGAATTCATTGAGGAAGTCATCGAGCGGTGTCGCGGAGGGGAGGAGCAGTCGTTGAGGGGAGGAAGGAAGACGCAAAGGGTCGAGGAGCAGCGTCGAGGGTCGAGGAGAAAGGAAGTCATGGAGGAGAAAGGAAGGGAGAAGAGAGCCCCAAAAAAGTATGCCCACAAAAAGGAAGGGAGAAAATACCCCCAAAAAAGCAAAAAGTATGCCCTAGTTTGGGGGGGAAGGGGCAATACCCCCAAAAAAGCATAGTTTGGGGGGAAGGAGCAATCCCCCAAAAAAGCATGTTTTGGGGGGAAGGAGCAATCCACCCAAAAGCATGAAGAGCAAAAAAAAAAAAAGACCTCTTTCTAATCCAACTATTGTGTGTGGAATCTATGGAGAGTTGAATTGGTAATGGAAGTTTAAAACCTACATAGTTAAGTACACATTGTTAGGATAAAACTGGGATGGGGAGCCTCCCGAGACCTCTCATTTTGACATAGTTTTGAACTTTTTTGCTTGCAATTAGCTAAGCAAGGGTGGAGGAGTGTTTTCCAAGAACTACCCCATCTAAGACGTTGTCCTAAAGCTCTCAAACCACCCTAGGTACACATTGGAGATCTAGGAAGGGAGAGAACAAGGTGAGCCTAGCACTTGATCCCCCATGAAGACGAATTCAATTCCTTCTCATAGGTTTACTTTTTATGCTTGGTTTAAAAGGTTTGTTTAGCTTTGCCTTTTAAAGTTTTGGTTTTTTAATAGTTTTAGATTTTCTAGTTTGCTTTTAAAGTAATAGTATGATTTTAAAGTGTAATAGCGTGAATCATGATGATTTTTTGAAAGTAGGATCTCTAGATTTGAATTTCAAAATTTGAAACTTGAAACTTGAAATTTGAATTTTTTATTTTAAATTTTGAATTTTGAATTTTGAACTTTAAATTTTAAATTTTAAAATCTGGATTTTCAATTTTTAAATTTAACATTTGAAGATTTGTCCATGTGGCCAAATCTTCCTAGTGATTTGAAAGAAGCTAGCAACATTTGGTAGCACGGCAAAATCTTCCCAAACCCTAATGCTTTGAAAGATTTGGCCACATGGCCAAATCTCCCAAAACCTACTGATTTGAAAGAAGCATGCAAGAGGAGGTTGCATGGCCAAAACTCTCCATACCCTAGTGCTTTGAAAGAAGCCTAGAAGATTTGGCCACACGACCAAATCTCCCCAAGTTTGAAAGAATGCCACAAACAAATCTTCTCAGTGCTTTGAAAGAAGTCACCAAGGTCTCGAAGGATTTGGCTGTGCATCCAAATCTTGCTAGCTTCTTTGAAAGCACCAAGGTCTGAGCAGATTTGGCCGTGTGGCCAAATCTTATTGCTTCTTTCAAAGCACTACTGTCTTAGGAGATTTGGCCATGTGGCCAAATCTTGTGGGCTCCTTTCAAAGCACCAGGGTCTGGGGAGATTTGACCATGTGGCCAAATCTTGTGGGCTTCTTTCAAAGCACCAAGGTCTAAGTAGATTTGGATGTGTGGATGAATCTTGATGGCTTCTTGAAAGCACCAGCGTCTTGGGAGATTTGGTTGTGTGGACAAATCTTGCTATCTCCCTTTCAAAGCACCATGGTTTGTGAAGATTTGGCCATGTAGACAAATTTTGCTGCCTAAAATTCAAAGTACCAAGGTTTAGGAAGATTTGGTCTTGCAATGAAATCTTGTAAAGCATTTTCATCCTAAGTCACACCATCAGATATCAATATTGAACTATAACAAATGCTATGTACTATGCAAGTGCCACATTGAAAGTGGGGGTTAAAGTCAACTTGCTTGTCAGTGGAAAGATTGTTGCCATTGGGACAATATTCTCTACATCACATGATGACATGTGCCAAGGTGTGCCCTTGGGAGAAAACAATGTATCGGTGGCGATCGATATTTGTATGGATGAAAGTGCACTTCTTCCATTTCCTACAATGGATGCATTCTTAGTCTATGAGGCTTTGGGTAGGGTTGTTCATTGAAAAGCACGATCAATGAGTTGTATGGACAATGTCAATGGAGCTATTGTACCAATGAATGATATAACATCAGATACCATTGACGTTGAACCTCTATGTGAATATGATGATTTTTCCATTCGAGAATCATGGAAGGACAAGAAAGTCTTAATATGGGATGAGCAAAAAACCAAGAGCATTGTAGAGGGTGTTGTTTTGTATGTCTACCCATTTGAACCTATAAATTTTGAGATGCTTGGTGAAGGTAATCTAGGTGTGGGAATTGAAAAATATGTACATTGATGCATTCTTCCATGCAGTGGTCTTTATCTTTTTTTCCAAAAAACCATTCTTTCTTTAAAATTTTTTGTGCTGCCATGGATGCATACTTATCAGGTAAGTACTTTATAGGCCTCCACATCCTTGCCGTCAACTCCTTCTTATCCATTATCTTTGACTTGCCGGAGATAAACAAAGGAGCTTCATAGGTCAGCTGTCCACGCTCACAATCAATGCACATTTTAAGCATCTCATTGAACACTTCAACAGGACGAAATATGATAGAAGTGTAGTCGGCATATCTGTCCCTCACCACCTTGAGGCTTGTCATACTTTCTTCTCGCTCTTGAGTTCCCCTAGGCACAACTGCACTCAAAGAAGTAGAGAAGTTCGTGAGTGTGTCGGCGTCTGCTTTTGTGACCTTTCGCTTCAAATCAGGATTTGGAGAACCAAATGTTGTCCATATAACCCTTGCCTTCTGTAAGACCTCTGATGTTGAGGATATCTTATGCTTTCCATGGACATAATGATTAAGTCTTTCGGACTCAATCAAATACTTGATCTCATGCTTGAATATACAGATTGTTGCAAGATAATAATGGAATGAACTTATCTTTGCAAATTGTTTTGGAGGGAGTCTTTTTCCCTCCTTTGCTTCCCTTGCGATCTGATTACAAGCATAAGCCCAATGTTGACCATCAATGGGCTGGAATCTGCAATGAAGGAGGAATTCCTTCATTACTTCCTTTAGCATATTCTCACCTTGTGCCTCTTTGCCTTGCTCATGTGGAATATTTTTAAGAGTGTCTTTAAAGAATTGACTGAAGGTTTCCTCGAAATGTGTAGGCCTTGTAAATGTTATTTGATCCAGAAAACTATTTTTGGTTGGACAAAACATTATTGGGCGCAAGACCACATTGCTTGCCACAGGTTTCTTACCATCTCTCAAAGCCTCATATATTTGCATTGCATAGGATATATCAAGGCTTCGGCTATTAGTAAAGAGAGCTACAGCTTCCACATCTTTGGCATTCACAAACCACGTCCTTTGACCCCAGATATATCCCACATCATCATCTGTAACTGCTTCATTAAGATGCAGATTAAGATTTTTGATTGATGTGAGTTCATCCTGATTATCTTCAGCCTCGGGTTCTGAGTCTTCTTCATCTTTCTCTTTTTTTAACCGTTTTTCATCCACATTATCTTTCTCTACAGTGGGACGATGTCTTTTTTTACTGCTTGGAACCATGGCTCTTGCAGTACTAGCCTTTTGCATTTCACGTCGTGGTTTGCTAGCAAGAGCTTCTACCATAACTGCAGTGGATCGACCTTGATCTTCTTCAATTTTTTTAAATTCCCGTGCACTCAAGGCTTTTTTTTCATCATCCTTAGTTACATCCACCATTTCTGGCTCTAGAAGTTTGCGCTCATGTTCTATAGGTTTGTGATAGTGTGCCTGTTCTTCTTGTCCCTGCATCGAAGTCTGAGCTTTTTGATCTCCTTCATGTGAAGATCCTTGAATATGAGGAGCATATTCTGCATCCTGAAAGTATTCAAACATTATCTTTGCATGCATCCTTTTTGCCACCACACTAGAAAATTGCTCCCAAGTATATGAAAGAGTCTCCAATGCACTTTGCAGCTCTAGAAACTTTGATGGTTGAGGAGGAGGCATCACAAAGGTCTTTGAGACTCTCCTTGACATAATAAAATGAATACCGCCAACTTCAGGATCTGAACTCTTTGTTAAAATATCCACAAAGGTGTCTTCCCCCTTCACCTCCACCCCCCTTCCCTGTCCCCTCTCCCCCCCCTCCCCCCTTCCCTTGGGCTGGCGGTCGTGGCCGCTAGTCCCCCCCTCTCAGCCCTCCCCCCCCTCTTCCCCACCCTCCCTTCGCGGCCCTCGGGCTGGCAACCGTGGCTGCCAGCCCCCCCTCTTGCACCCCTCTTCCCCACCCCCCCTTTGCGGCCACAACTCCCCCCCCCCTCTCCGCCCTCCCTCCCCCTCTTCCCCACCCCCCTTCGCGGCCCTTGGGCTGGCGGCCGTGGCCGCCAGCCCCCCCCCTCTGGCACCCCTCTCGCACCCCCCTCCCCCCCTTCACCCCCGCCACCCCCTCTCCCCCCCCTTCACCCCCGCCACCCCCTTCACCCCCTCTCCCCCCCCTCTCTCAGTCCTCCCCCCCCTCTTCCCCACCCTCCCTTCGTGGCCCCCTGGCTAGCGGCCGCGGCCGCCAGCCCCCCCTCTCGCACCCCTCTTCCCCACCCCCCCTTCGCGGCCTCAAACCCCTCCCCTCTCAGCCCTCCCCCCCTCTTCCCCACCCCCCTTCGCGGCCCCCGACCGTGGCCGCCAGCCCCCCCCCTCTCGCACCCCTCTTCCCCACCCCCCCCTTCGTGGCCCCCAGCCCCCCCCCTCTCGCACCCCCCCCTCGCACCCCCCTCCCACCCTTCACCCCCTCTCCCCCCCCCTCCCCCCTTCCCCTGGGTTGGCGGCCGCGGCTGCCAACCCCCCCCTCTCAGCCCTCCCCCCCTCTTCCCCACCCCCCCTTCGCGACCCCCCAGCTCCCCAACCCTCCCCCCCCTCTTCCCCACCCCCCCTTCCCCCCCCTTCCCCCGGGCTGGTGGCCGCGGCCGCCAGCCCCCCCTCCTCTCAACCCCTCCCACCCCCTTCCCCCCCTCTCAGCCCTCCCCCCCCCCCTCTTCCCCACCCCCCCTTCGCGACCCCCCAGCCCTCCCCCCCCCCTTCCCCACCCCCCCTTCCCCCCTCCCTCCCCCGGGCTGGCGGCCGCGGTGGCCAGCCCCCCCCTCCTCTCAACCCCTCCCACCCCCTTCACCCCTCCCACCCCCTTCCCCCCACCCAACCCCCTCCTCGCCCCTGAGCTGGCGGCCGCAACCACCAGCCCCCCCCCTCTCAGCCCCTCCCACCCCCTTCCCCCCCACTCACCCCTCTCCCCGCCCCCGAGCTGGCGGCCGCGGCCGCCAGCTGCCCCCCCTCTTAGCCCTCCACCCCTTTCACCCCTCCCACACCCTTCCCCCCCACCCACCCCCCTCCCCGCCCCCGCCAGCGCTGCCAGCCCCTCCCAACCCCTTCCCTCTCCCCCCCTTCCCCCCCTCCCCGCCGCCAGCCCCCCTCCCCTCCCCCCTTCCCCCTCCCCCCTTCCCCCCTCCATGGGAGACCAGTCCCCCCCCTTCCCCCCCCCCTCCCTCCTCCTTTCCTCCCTCTACTCAACCCCACCCTCTCCCTCCCTTCCTCCTCGCTTCCCTCCAGCCCCTCCATCCTCTTCTTCTCCTCCCCTGAACCTTTCTCTCTCTAGTTCCTCTCTCTTCAAATTTAAAAAAAAAATCTAGAAAAAAAATTAATCAAAAAAATTTGCAAGTACCTGGAAAAAGTTTGTAAGTTTGCTCTTTTTTGCTTTCTTGCTCTTCCTTCCTTGCTCTCTTGATCGTCCTTGCTTTCTTGCTTCAATGAATGAAATGAGGGGAGAATGAATGAAGAAGGAAGACTATATATAAGAAAAATTAGGTTTTCGTCCTCCTCTCCTATTGGCTTTCCATTCCTCCCCTCTCTCCTATTGGCTTTTCATTTATCCCCTCTCCCATTGGCTCCCATTACTCCCCCTCTCCCATTGGACCCCCATCCCTCATCCCAATCTTCCATTAGCCCTCCCCCATCCATCCATTTCTTCTTCCTCCCCATTGCCACCACTCCCATCCCACATTTCCACCACGTCCCATACTCCTCCCATTTCCCAAAATCCCATATTTCCCCATCTCACCCTCCTCTTTTTCATCCCCTATTAACTCCCTCACTCATTTCACTCCCTTATTATCCTACTCCCCTATTACCTTCCCCTCTCCCATTCCATTCTTCCCTCCCCACTCTCACTTCCACTTCTCATTACTCACTTGCCATTTGAAACCTATTAATATATTATTATACTATTTTTTATGCTTATTATCATACACCCTTATTACTTCCCTCTCCCATTCCACCCCTCCCTCCTCACTCCCACTTCCACTTCCCATTACTCACTTGCTATACACATTTGCAAACTATTAATATATTATTATATGATTTTTTATACTATTTGCAAACTTACATGTGGGAAAAATCATAGGTGTCAAAGCGATCCTATTGTGGTCATACAATACTCAAGGTATGAAGTGCATAATTTGTGCACTAGGTGTTTACTTTGTATCAAAATTGTTTGCCACACACACACACATATACACATACCGATAATTTTCTAATATTATCGCATCTACATTTCTCCAATGGGCACAAAACTTTGTACACGCCTCAACCTAGGTCTTATTGACTTGCATACAAAGTGGTGCACCCATCTCATAAGTACTTGTCCGGATACCACACCTCCAAACGTATTTTATGACAATTGTGCATAACACTAGGAACAAAATGGTGTATCATGTGAGATCGACTATGCACAGCATATCCAATGGACACAAGACTTTACACGTTCCTCAACCTAGGCAGTATTTACTTGTGTGCAAAGTGGTATCCCCATCCGATAAGTACTTGTTTGAGAAATACACCTACGATCGTGTTTTTTGACCGTTGTACATGACACCAAGGCCAAAAACGGTATTTAATACTCAATCTACCATGTAAAGCATATCCAATGGGCACAATACTTTGCACGTGCCTCAAAAGCGGTGGTATGGTATTCCATGCAAAGTGGAATGCCCATTCAATAAGTACTTTTTAGAATATCACACCTAGGACCATGTTTTTTATTGGTTGTTGTCCATGACACTAAGGCAAAAACGCTAATTTATGCTTAATCGACAATGCAACGCATATGCGATCATCACACTACTTTGCACACATCTCAACCTAGGTATTATTGACTTACATGCAAAGTGGCGTGCCCATCCCATAAGTACTTAGTCGAATAACACATCTAGGATTGCGTTTTTTGACGATTGTGCATGACACTAAGGCCAAAATAGTGTTTAATGCTTGTTCGAACAATGCAAAGCATATCCGATGGGCACAATACTTTTCACACACCTTCAACTAGGTGGAATCGATTTACATGCAAAGTGGCATGCCCATCCCATAAGTGCTTGATCGGATAACATACCTAGCAGTGTGTTTTTTTACGGATGTGCATGACACTAGAGTAAAAATAGTATTAAATGCTCGATCGACCATGCAAAGGATATCTGATGGGCACAACACTTTTCGTACACCTCAACCTAGGTGGTATTGAAATGTTCTGAAAGAGACACACCCACCCAATAAGTACTTGGTCAGATAACACACCTAATGGCGTGTTTTTTTGTGGATGTCCATATCACTAGGGAAAAAATGGTTTATAATGCGTGATCGACCATGCAAAGCATATCCAATGGTGGCAGTACTTTGCATGCACCTCAACATAGTTGAAACAGACTTGCGTGCAAAGTGGAGTCCCCATTCGATAAGTACTTATTTGAATAACACACCGACGGCCCTGTTTTTTGACAGTTGTACATGACACCAAGGCCAAAAACGGTGTATAATGCATGATCGACCATGTAAATCATATCCGATGGTGACAATACATTGCACGCACCTCAACGTAGTTGAAACGGACTTACGTGCAAAGTGGAGCCCCCATCCGATAAGTACTTGTTTGAATAACACACTTAGGACCGGGTTTTTTCATGGTTGTGCATGACACTAAGGCAAAAACGGTGTTTTAGGCTTGATCGACAATGCAAAGCATATCCGATGGGCACAATACTTTGCACACACTTCAACTAGGTGGAATTGACTTACATGCAAAGTGGCACGCCCATCCCATAAGTGCTTGATTGGATAACATACCTAGCAGCGTGTTTTTTACGGATGTGCATGACACTAGAGCAAAAATAGTATTTAATGCTCGATCGACCATGCAAAGGATATCCGATGGGCACAAAACTTTTCTTACACCTCAACCTAGGTGGTATTGAAATGTTCTCAATGAGGCACACCCATCCGATAAGTACTTGGTTCGATAACACACCTAATGGCGTGTTTTTTTGCGAATGTGCATATCATTAGGGAAAAAATGGTGTATAATGCATGATCGACCATGCAAATCATATCCGATGGTGACAATACTTTGCACGCATCTCAACGTAGTTGAAATGGACTTGGGTGCAAATTGGAACCCCCATCCGCTAAGTACTTGTTTGAATAACACACCTAGGACCGTGTTTTTTCATGGTTGTGCATGACACTAAGGCAAAAACGGTGTTTTATGCTTGATCGACATCGCAAAGCATATCCGATGGGCACAATACTTTGCACACACCTTCAACTAGGTAGAATCAACTTACATGCAAAGTGGCACGCCCATCCCATAAGTGCTTGATCGGATAACATACCTAGTAGTGTGTTTTTTGACAGATGTGCATGACACTAGAGCAAAAATAGTATTGAATGCTCGATCGACCATGCAAAGGATATCCGATGGGCACAACACTTTTCGTACACCTCAACCTAGGTGGTATTGAAATTTTCTCAAAGAGACACACCCATCCGATAGGTACTTGATCAGATAACACACCTAAGGGCGTGTTTTTTTGCAGATGTGCATATCACTAGGGAAAAAATGGTGTATAATCCGTGATCGACCATGCAAAGCATATTAGATGGTGACAATACTTTGCACGCCCTGCAACATAGTTGAAACGGACTTACGTGCAAACTGGAGTTCCCATCCGATAAGTACTTGTTTGAATAACACACCTAGAACCGTGTTTTTTCATGGTTGTGCATGACACTAAGGCAAAAACGTTGTTTTATGCTTGATCGACAATGCAAAGCATATCCGATGAGCACAATACTTTGCACACACCTTCAACTAGGTGGAATTGACTTACATGCAAAGTGGCATGCCCATCCCATAAGCGCTTGATCAAATAACATACCTAGCAGCGTGTTTTTTTATAGATGTGCATGACACTAGAGCAAAAATAGTATTTAATGCTCGATCGACCATGCAAAGGATATCTGATGGGCACAAAACTTTTTGTACACCTCAACCTAGGTGGTATTGAAATTTTCTCAAAGAGACACACCCATCCGATAAGTACTTGGTCAGATAACACACCTAAGGGCGTGTTTTTTTGCGGATGTGCATATCACTAGGGAAAAAATGGTGTATAATGCGTGATCGACCATGCAAAGCATATTCGATGGTGACAATACTTTGCACTCATCTCAACCTAGTTGAAACGGACTTGCGCGCAAACTGGAGCACCCATCCGATAAGTACTAGTTTGAATAACACACCTAGGACCGTGTTTTTTCATGGTTGTGCATGACACTAAGGCAAAAACGGTGTTTTATGCTTGATCGACAATGCAAAGCATATCCGATGGGCACAATAATTTGCACACACCTTCAACTAGGTGGAATAGAATTACATGCAAAGTGGCACGTCCATCCCATAAGTGCTTGATCGGATAACATACCTAGCAGCATGTTTTTTTACGGATGTGCATGACACTAGAGCAAAAATAGTATTTAATGCTCGATCGACCATGCAAAGGATATCCGATGGGCACAAAACTTTTTGTACGCCTCAACCTACGTGGTATTTAAATGTTCTCAAAGAGGCACACCCATCCGATAAGTACTTGGTCAGATAACACAGCTAAGGGCGTGTTTTTTTGCGGATGTCCATATCACTAGGGAAAGAATGGTGTAGAATCCGATGGTGACAATACTTTGCGTGCACCTCAACCTAGTTGAAACAGATTTGTGTGCAAAGTGGAGCCCCCATCCGATAAGTACTTGTTTAATTAACACTCTTAGGACCATGTTTTTTCATGGTTGTGCATGTAACTAAGACAAAAATGGTATTTTATGCTTGATCGACAATGCAAAGCATATCCAATGGGCACGATACTTTGCACACACCTTCAACTAGGTGGAATTGACTTACATGCAAAGTGGCATTCCCATCGCATAAGTGCTTGATCGGATAACACACCTAGTAGCGTGTTTTTTTTACGGATGTGCATGACACTAAGGCAAAAATGGTATTTAATGCTCGATCGACCATGCAAAGCATATCCGATGGGCATAATACTTTTCCTATACCTCAACCTAGGTGGTATTAAAATGTTGTCAAAGAGGCACACCCATCCAATAAGTACTTGGTCAGATAACATACCTAAGGGCGTGTTTTTTTACGGATGTGCATACCACTAGGGAAAAAACGGTGTATAATGCGTGATCGACCATGCAAATCATATCCGATGGTGACAATACTTTGCACACACCTCAACCTAGTTGAAACGGACTCGCGTGCAAACTAGAGTCCCCATCCAATAAGTACTACTAGTTTGAATAACACACCTAGGACCGTGTTTTTTCATGGTTGTGCATGACACTAAGGCAAAAACGGTGTTTTATGCAGGATCGACGATGCAAAGCATATTCGATGGGCACCATACTTTGCACACACCTTTAACTAGGTGAAATCGACTTACATGGAAAGTGGCACGCCCATCCCATAAGTGCTTGATCGGATAACATACCTAGCAGCGTGTTTTTTTACGAATGTGCATGACACTAGAGCAAAAATAGTATTTAATGCTCGATCGACCATGCAAAGGATATCCGATGGGCACAAAACTTTTCGTATGCCTCAACCTAGGTGATATTGAAATGTTCTCAATGAGGCACACCCATCCGATAAGTACTTGGTGAGACAACACACCTAACGGCGTTTTTTATTGCGGATGTGCATATCATTAGCGAAAAAATGGTATATAATGTGTGATGAACCATGCAAAGCATATCCGATGGTGATAATACTTTGCATGCACCTCAACGTAGTTGAAACGAACTTGCGTCCAAAGTGGAGCCCCCATCCGATAAGTACTTATTTGAATAACACAGCTACGACCATGTTTTTATATGGTTGTGCATGACACAAAGGCAAAAACGGTGTTCTATGCTTGATCGACAATGCAAAGCATATCTGATGGGCACAATACTTTGCACACACCTCCAACCAGGTGTAATTGACTTACATGCAAAGTGCCATTCCCATCGTATAAGTACTTGATCGGATAACACACTTAGCAGCGTGTTTTTTTACGGATGTGCATGACACTAAGGCAAAAATGGTTTTTAATGCTCGATCGACCATGCAAAGCATATCCGATGGGCACAATACTTTTCCTACACCTTAACCTAGGTGGTATTGAAATGTTATTAAAGAGGCACACCCATCCGATAAGTACTTGGTCAGATAACACACCTAAGGGCGTGTTTTTTTGCGGATGTGCATACCACTAGGGAAAAAACAGTGTATAATGCGTGATCCACCATGCAAATCATATCTGATGGTGACAATACTTTGCACTCATCTCAAACTAGTTGAAACAGACTTGCGTGCAAATTGGAGCCCCCATCTGATAAGTACTTGTTTGATTAACACACTTAGGACCGTGTTTTTTCATGGTTGTGCATGACACTAAGGCAAAAATGTTGTTTTATGCTTGATCGACAATGCAAAGCATATCTGATGAGCACAGTGCTTTGTACACATCTTCAACTAGGGGGAATTGACTTACATGCAAAGTGGCATGCCCATCCCATGAGTGCTTGATCGGATAACATACCTAGCAGCGTGTTTTTTTACAGATGTGCAAGACACTAGAGCAAAAATAGTATTTAATGCTCGATCGACCATTCAAAGGATATCCGATGGGCACAACACTTTTTGTACACCTCAACCTAGGTGGTATTGAAATGTTCTCAAAGAGGCACACCCATCCGATAAGTACTTGGTCAGATAACACACCTAAGGGCGTGTTTTTTTGCGGATGCGCATATCACTAGGGAAAAAATGGTATATAATGTGTGATCAACCATGCAAAGCATATCCGATGGTGACAATACTTTGCACTCATCTCAAACTAGTTGAAACGGACTTGCGTGCAAACTAGAGCCCCCATCCGATAAGTACTTGTTTGAATAACACACCTAGCGCCGTGTTTTTTCATGGTTGTGCATGACACTAAGGCAAAAACACCAAACGCCCCGATCAAACACAGTGAGAATGCAAGGCCAGTTCCACCTCTGATGCTTGATTGATGTGGAGCTTGGATAACTGCTTCCGACGAAACTTTGTTCAAGCCTCAGCTTGAAAATGTCGAGCATATGAGGGTATGGACTTCACTACTATAATACCCAGTGGAGGCAGAGAATCCGACATACAGGAACTCATTGAAATGTTTTGCAAAAGTAACATTTGCATCGATTAGCGAATCAACAGGCTCTATGGAATTGGTGCTAATCCGCACTTGTAGCTTTTCCTATGCACCATCGTAGTCGATCCATGCCGTGATAATAGAACCGTCATTCAACTACATGCCTACATAATTGCTTGTGCGAGTAAAGTAGAAAATTTGGTTCTTTGACCTTCCATCTCCTCTCCTCGCAAAGCCTAGCATCTCTCTGCCTCCATTTTTCTCTTTGCCTCCCCTTTAACAGAATCCACAAAAATTATGAAGAGAGTCCTTTCTGACACTTGGTAGGCTCTTCTCATCCAAGCTTCCACGTGTCCTCCTCTTTTCTTTAGTTGTCCGTGGTTAATAGGTTAAAGATTTGTGACAGGTAGCCTTTCTGTTGTGGAGCACGTAACTACTAACTCGAGGTTGAACGTAAACCCTAAAAAGCAAATGTGTAAAATGGTGGGCATGATACCCAACACAAGGTCCATTAGGACCCGAGCTTCCCTACAAATGTTAGGAGTGGTGATTTATTATTGATTTCATGATGTCCATATTTTGGAAGCTGAAGTCCAACAAATACATGAATAAAACGATACAATAACTAATCCTCATTGTAGTCTATACAATATTTGTCACATGGACTATAACCATATGAATAAACGTGTCATCATCCTTCGATCTTGCAACCATCTTGGATTTCATTGCTCGCTTGCATCAATAACATGCATTAAAAGAGAGGAATGTTGTAAGAATTCAGATTGAAAAGAAGCAAGTTCGAATGGATAAGGAATTGAAAATATTTGTATGATAATATATAATATATAACTATTATAGTATCTCTCTTTTCTCCTCTCTTTTTCCTCCCTCTTTTCCCCTCTTTCCCTCCCTCTTCTTCTGCTCTCTTTTCCTCTTTTTCCCTCTCTGCCCCTCTCTTCTCTTCTCCCCTCTCTTCTCCTCTCTTCTCTTATTTCATGTCGTCTCTTATCTTTTCTCCTCGCTTTTTGATCCCTCTTTCTCCCTCTAGTCTTTTCTCCTTTGCTTTCTCTGTTTTCTCCTCTTTTTTCTATCCCTCTTTTAAAGCCACCCCCACAACAACAAAAGGTTCCATGTGACTTCTACAAAAAGGACCACCTTACATTTAGCAATAATGAAATCAAGCATTAACAATACTTGCTAATCCAATAGCAGTGGCAAGACCACCACAACAAAGATATCAAAATGCAGCTCCAAGAAGGCCAAATCAACAACCATGGGGGAACCAGCAGCAAAGGCAAATGCAAGATCAAGCTTGTACCTACTGTGGTATGGATGGCCATAGGCAAGGTCCACCATGTGAGCTTTCGTGCAAGCATAGAGAAGAGAGAGGTATACCCATTGTTCAATACGACTTAAGGAACAATCAAAATCATTAGCAACAGCCTCCTCCAGGAGTACATATGGTCCAGGAGCCCATCCATTAGGAGTACAACTACAACAATCAACACAATCTAAGAAATGTTCAGGCTTTTGTAGTTACAAGATCGAAGAATACAAAGCCACTATCAGGGCTAAGAGATGCACCAAGGGAAAGAGCCAGGCTAATGAGCTGGCCAAATCATACTATGATAAGAAACAAAGCATTGCAATAGGTACTACAGAACAACGCCTCACAGGATGTCAAAAATAATGGAATAACAAAGACAAAGGGATAATGCATAGTACCAACAAATTCGGCTGCAATATGACAATAGTCCACCTGCACAACAACAACACAACAATCATGCTATAAATTTACAATGTAATAGCAATTCCTCAAGGAAGTTTCTCAAGAAGAGCCAACATCCACAAAATACTTAAGTCAAAATGCCACTCCAAAACAGAAAACAAACTTTCCGGTCAGATCAGTGCAAAAGTTCCAGAATTAAAGAATACAACTGAATAGACAGAACCATGGACTATGATCTAGGCCAAAACAAATCAAGGAAGTAAGGCTACTATGACAAGAGCCCAAGAGATGCAACAAGACACTAGCATGCAAAATGAGGACAACACACTCTTTTTCCAAGTGTTAATGGACTCCAAGGTACAAATTACTCTTGACCAAGTATTGAACTTGGTTCCAGCTTTCAAACATCAAATTTGCAAGAGATTGCATCCAGAAGAGCCACATCTAGCACAAGCTCAACAACCAAGTAATGAGATGAAGAAGAAATTCCCGATATTTACTCATCAACAGTTGAAGATATGGACTACCAAGTACCACTCATTGATGTAGACTACAAAAGGCAAAGAATCCTAGAAGTATTAGTTGATGGAGGCTTAGGTGTCAATATCCTCTCAGAAGATTTATTCAAAAACTTTTGCTACAATGAATTGGTTCTAGCAACATTCGAGGTAAGGATGGCTAACCAAAGGAAAATTCAATCTCTTGGAATATTGAGAGGGCAAGATATTACAATTATGGGACTCACATTCACAGTCACATTTGTAGTACTCCAAATGGAGGAAAAGGATTCTACTTACTCAATGCTATTGGGTAGGCCATGGTTAAGAGCTGCTAAGGTCAAGCAAGACTGGGGCTCAGAAAGAATCACTATCATGAAAGGGAAAAAGAAAGTCAAGATCAACCTATTCTCAAGAAGGTGTTTTCCAACAAAAACACAGCCACTGCAAGCAAAGGAATAAATATGATTCCAGATTTTGATGAAGATGAAGAAGAAATTTTCCTCAGAAGGAACCCCACTGTATATCCTATTTTTGAGATTGATGTTATTAAGATTATTGATCAATATGCAGGTTCAAATCAGCAGATACCACATTCTGACACAGATCCGACTGTTGTAGAATAGAACAAAGTCAGAAACCAATCGAATCAAGTTTTCACAAAAAAAATACAACAAAAGACACTGATGCAAACAAAAATGATACACCAGAGGATATCACTTCTAAGTCAATGGACGAAGCAATAATGGAGGCAGAAATACAATTTGAAGAACATATGCAAAAAAGTGCCGATGTCAGGTATGATGACTTGGAGGAAATGAACTTGGGAAACAGTGACAACCCACAACCAGTTATGGTAAGTAAAAATATCTCTTCACCTTTTAAAATGGCACTTAAAGAATTATTGATGCAATATAAAGATCTTTGAGTATGGAACTACACTGATATGAAAGGGGTAGATCCTTAATTTTGCCAACATAGAATCAATCTGAAGACTGATGCAGTACCAATCATACAAAGCAGATATAGAATGAATCCAAATTATGCCAAGCTGGTCAAATAGGAGATCGACAAGTTATTAAGAGTTAGTTTCATATATCCCCTAACACATGTCACATGGTTATCTCCTATTGTCATTGTTGCAAAGAAAAATGGGAAACTGAGAATCTGTGTAGACTATAGAAAGTTAAATGTAGCCACTATCACTGATCCATTCCCACTGCCATTTTGTGATTCATTACTTGATGCTGTAGCTGGACAATATGAAACTTATAGTTTTTTGGATGGTTTCAGTGGGTACAACGAAATCATAATGGCTCCAAAAGAGAGATGAAACTGCTTTTGTCACAGAATGGGGTGTGTTTGCATCAAATGCGATGACTTTTGGACTGAAGAATGCCCCACCTACTTTTAAAAAATACATACAATAGGTATTTGTAGAGTACCTCACATCCTTCATGAAGATATTTTTGGATGATTTCTCAGTTTTTGGAAAAATGGCGGAACATTTAAATCACTTAGCATTATGCTTTACTAGATGCAAATTTGTTGGTCTCAGTTTAAATCCAACAAAGTGTGCTTTTGCTGTTAGCAGAGGAATTCTACTAGGACATATTATCTCCCAACAAGGAATGGAGATTGATCCTCACAAGGTTTCTACAATTCAGAATGCAAAATCCCCAAAAAACATCAAACAACTTCAAAGATTTCTAGGCCAAATCAAATGGCAGTGTAGGTTTCTAAGATACCTTGCCTGTTGAGAGTTGTGGTGCCATGAGCACATAATTAGAGGCTAAGGTATGGTATAGGAAAGAATCAAAGTAGCCACCTAGGATGTGGACTACATGATGTGGAGATGGGTGGTAGCAAGCTAAGGGTGTCCACTTTTTGTTCACTCCCCAATCCTAAGGAGGTGGAAAAACAAGCTTTTTAGCACACAAAAATGCAAATCTCACCTACTTCCCTATGGATCTAGTCTTTGAAGTCTTCCGACACAACATCACACTTGCTATTGTGCACACAATCGTATAGTCTGATCGAAAATTTGATGCACACACAAAAAATTTCTTTGTGTCACACGGCATGGTTCCAGGGTGGTCACACGTTTGTCACGAACAAAGAGTGTCATATTAAATTCTAAATTTCTCACTCATTTTAGATTAAATGTTATTGAAACTTTGTAAGTGGTCTCTTTGCATTATGTAGAGCTTAACTTGATTTATTGGTAATTTTTTGAATGATTTATCTAATTATAAATAATTATTTATAATAAATAAAGTCATAAAATACATGCATTTTAGTAGCACACGACATTTTTTTAGTATTTTGAATAATTAAGCAAATCCAATTCGGTGGAAGGTTAGTAGGCACATAAGGGTGTGTGGTTGAATCATCAAATCCCAAATCCAACGGTTAGATTTAGGAAGATTGAAGTTTAATTTTTACTTTTACTCCTGAGAGGATCAACAAAGAATATTAAAAATAAATCTAGTAATTCTCAAACATAACCAAACATTTCAAAAATGTCATTATTTTTAGTCCTCTGCATGATGAATAAGAGGAAAAAATTTTGGTTAAATTTGAGTAAGGGAAACGTATGATATGGCCTCCAACAGTTAAATCTCCCTTTTGTGGGGGAAAAAGGGCCACCCAAGCCTAATACCAAGACAAGGTAGGCTTGGTATTAGGCTTGGTGAGGTAGGCTAGGAGCATCACCGATCCTAGTGGCAAGCCTTTGGAGTCTGCATGCTGCCCATGTGGAAGGCTGTCATCAAAACCATGCCACGTTGTTAGACCACGTGGTGCCATCTCATCAAGCAGATGTGACATCACTCCTTGCCATGTCACCTTACATTGCCACATGTGCTGCCACATGTGCCACCTCATCATTCCAGGTCGTCAGCCATGTGATCACACAATGCCACCTGGGCATACCTCCTCAACCTTGCCATGTCACCAATCCCTCGACCTCAATTTGCCATGTCAATCTACCACCTCATGAATGCCAACTCATCATGCCACATCACCTTTCAATGTCATCGAAGAGGCCCAGTACCACATCATGATCATGCAGGAAGAGACTATATTACCACATCATGACCATGCATGGTGCCACATCAGCCAGATGTATACACATGACGATGTGCGAGGCATACAATACCTCGATCGAGGTATATAACCTGGGTGAGGCATACAATACCTCGTTCGAGGTATGTGACCGAGGACACCTAGAGATACCTCGATCGAGGTTCATACATACATGCGCAATGCACTGAATACCTCGACACCTAGAGATACCTCGATCGAGGTTCATACATACATGCACAATGCACTGAATACCTCGATCGAGGTATAAGGTCTGATCAAGGTATATGATCGGGGCTCTGGGCATAGCAGACCTCTCCACCAAAACTAAGCCAATTAGTATCAATCTTAGCACCTCTCCACCAATAATAATGAAGAGCAATCTAGTGGCTGAGTTGAGGCTCTCTATAAGACACCAGAGTTGTACACTCAGTTTGTAGAGGCGCACCCGGAGTTCAAGATTGGGCAGAGGTCATTTGAGCGATGCAGGCCATGGTTTGTGCGATGCTCTCAGGAGCGTGACACATGCTGTTGTCGCTACCAAGTGGATTTTGGATTGATGTATGACGTATTCCGTTCCCTTGATGGTCATAGGGGAGTGGTTCCTACTAGCCCTCGCGACTTCATTCATTCCATATTGTGTACACGAGATGGTGATGCTTTATTCCACTCCCTTGATTGTGTGGAAGGCACGTGTACTTTGTGTGGTGACTTTGCTAGAGTGCCACGAGTTGCACTAGATACTTGTGATGTGCAGATGGTTCGTTGGCAGTAGTATGAGTACTATACCTTGACATTAGATGGTGGTGCACAGTCAAGGAGGTTGCAGCTTGTGGGGGAGGAGACACCACGTGTTGTATTCATTGACTGTTTTCGAGGGAAGCTGTACCGCTACATACGCCACTCGCACACTGCGAAATGGGAGGATCGTCAGTTTCGTGCATGTTTGAGGACATTTCCTATAGGGGTGGTTGTCTCAGTGGTGGACTTTGCGGAGAATTACACCTTTGCACCACAGCATGAGATCCAATCGGAGTATTATTTCTCCGAACAGGTGACGTGTGATTGAGTATTGATTTTTTCCCCGCCTCATTATATTGAATTATTTCAATAGTCATATTTTTTTTCAATGCCATATTGCAGGTTGCTATATTTGTGCACATTAGCTATCGTCATGCATAGGCTCATGTGGATGGCATTGATAGCACCATGGACTCACGCATCATTGTGCGAGAGTATCACTTCTACATTAGTGATGATCGATCGCATGATGCCCATTTTGTGCAGCATTGCTTCACTTTGCATGATAGTTTCTTGAGGGATCATGGTGTCACATGGCAGCGGCACTGGATCTGGTCAGACGATTGCGGTGGTCAGTTCAAATCCGCTAGACAGTTTTATTGGTTCTGCAGATGGCACCGTGAGACAGGCATTCCGATCACACGGAGCTACTTCGAGACAGGGCACGGTAAGGGAGAGCACGATGGTGCAAGTGCTTGCGTGAAGCGCGCTTTGCGTCGATACCAGTTGCATCACAGTGTCGATCGCTTCAAGGATGCACATGATGTGGTGCGGTGGTGCAGCCTCCACTAGTGCTACGTCCTCATTTCAGTCGCGTGACGATAGGGTGGTGAGCCGGTATTTTCGGTGCGTGGACATTGGGAGTCTTGATCGGTCCAGGCCTTTTGATTATCGTTCTGTGCCTGGCACTCTTGATTTCCATTCCATCAGGAGCGTAGGTGAGTCTCACACCGCGATCTTTTCTCGATGGTTTGCATGTTTTTGCTCTGCATGCATTGATGATGATTGGGGAGGGTGCTCCATGATACCATGGGCCGATCCATGGGTATGGCGAGTGCTTTCTCCCTTCCAGCCTTGGGAGGAGATACATGATGATCAGGATGCGGGATTCAGTTCCTCTAGAGATTATGACCAGCTTACAGATATTTTGCGTATTGGTGATATCTTCGCGGTTATTGCTTCGATGGGCAATGAGGAGGGTGTGGATTATTACTTGTTGCGATGCTCTATGCTGAAGAGTGTGCTGAATGAGGATACAGTGGACGGGCATGGGATGCACTTCAATGCTCATAGCATGATCGTAGGTGGCCACTATTTTCAGCAGATACAGAGGCGTGGTCGCTATATTGAGTTCCAGGAGTACATGGCGGATCAGGAGGCATACATGTATTCTCATCTTGTTGTTGGGATCAAGATTACTTTGAGTCGTGTTCACACTTGCAAGGCGACGTCCACTCCACGATGGCGCCTTGCAGTGGCGGATCATGAGAGCATACTTGCAACTATTGGCATGAGAGCTGATCCTGAGGAGTAGCACATTACATATCATATTTTTTGGGATCATCAGTTGATCAGATTGATTTTTATTGGGTATCACTAGTTGATTACACTTTTTTGTATTCGATATGTATAGGCTCACTGTGTGACCGTACCATTGTAATTTTCATGGACTCATATTTTGTATTTCACTATGATGGCTGTATACACGTTCATACACATCATTGTATTAGATTCTATTTTTAACATGATGTCCGATGTCTTCTCAATGGGATTTGTTGTGTTTGTAATATAAAAAATTGTTTATTAGTAGTAATGTTGTAATTTGTTTTGTGCTTTAGGACATTTTAAAAACGTGACTAAGAAAATTCGCGCACGTACTAACGAAATACACGTGTGGACTTGCTTGTTGGGGATGAAACTTCGCACGACTCTTAGGCCACCCTAGACATACATCCATGCGAGATTTGGTCTGAATTGATTTGGTATGCGCCACGTGGAAGGTACAATGCGTACATTTTTACAATCCCTACTAGCACTCGTGACTACATATGAGCTATGGCACATGTACTAACGAAATGTGCATGTGGACTTATCTATTGGGAATGAAACTTTGCACGACTCTTAGGCCACCCTAGACATACATCCACGCAAGATTTGGTCTCCAACTTATTTGGTATGCGCCACGTGGAAGGAATAATGCGTACATTTTTACAATCCCTACTAGCACGACTACGTGTGAGAAATGGCGCACGTACTAACCAAATATGCATGTGGACTTATTTGTTGGAGATTAAACTTTGCACGGCTCTTAGGCTATCGTAGATGTACATCCACGCAAGATTTGGTGCCCAACTGATTTGGTATGCGCCACATGGAAGGATAGCTGTGTACATTTTTACAATCCCTACTAGCACGACTACGTATGAGCTATGGCGCATGTACTAACGAAATACGCATGTGGATTTATCTGTTGGGAATGAAACTTCGCACGACTCTTAGGCCACCCTAGACATACATCCACGCAAGATTTGGTCTCCAACTTATTTGGTATGCGCCATGTGGAAGGTATAATGCGTACATTTTTACAATCCCTACTAGCACGACTACGTGTGAAAAATGGCGCACGTACTAACCAAATATGCATGTGGACTTATCTGTTGGAGATTAAACTTTGCACAGCTCTTAGGCTACCGTAGACGTACATCCACACAAGATTTGGTCTGAATTGATTTGGTATGCGCCACGTGGAAGGTACAATGCGTACATTTTTACAATCCCTACTAGCACGACTACGTATGAGCTATGGCGCATGTACTAACGAAATACGCGTGTAGACTTATCTGTTGGGAATGAAACTTCGCACGACTCTTAGGCTACCGTAGACGTACATCCACGCAAGATTTGGTGCCCAACTGATTTGGTATGCGCCACATGGAAGGATAGCTGTGTACATTTTTACAATCCCTACTAGCACGACTACGTATGAAAAATGGCGCACGTACTAATGAAATACGCACGTGGACTTATCTGTTGGGGACAAAACTTCACACGCCTCTTAGGCTACCCTAGACGTACACCCACGCAAGATTTGGTCTCCAACTATGCGCCACGTGGAAGGACAAATGCATACATTTTTACAATCCCTACTAGCATAACTAAACCCTAAACCCTAAACCCTGGACCCTAAATCCTAAACCCTGTTGGGCATGAAACTTCACACGCCTCTTAGGCTACCCTAGACGTACATCCACGCAAGATTTGGTCTCCAATTGATTTTGTTTGCGCCACGTAGAAGCAATCCCTACTAGCACGACTAAACCCTAAACCCTAAACCCTAAACCCTGGACCCTAAATCCTAAACCCTGTTGGGGACAAAACTTCACACGCCTCTTAGGCTACCCTAGATGTACATCCACGCAAGATTTGGTCTCCAACTGATTTGGTTTGCACCATGTAGAAGCAATCCCTACTAGCACGACTAAACCCTAAACCCTAAACCCTAAACCCTGGACCCTAAATCCTAAAGCCTGTTGGGGACAAAACTTCACACGCCTCTTAGGCTACCCTAGACATACATCCACGCAAGATTTGGTCTCCAACTGATTTGGTTTGCGCCACGTAGAAGCAATCCCTACTAGCACGACTAAACCCTAAACCCTAATTCCTAAACCCTGGACCCTAAATCCTAAACCCTGTTGGGGATGAAACTTCACATGCCTCCTAGGCTACCCTAGATGTACATCCACGCAAGATTTGGTCTCCAACTGATTTGGTTTGCACCACGTAGAAGCAATCCCTACTAGCACGACTAAACCCTAAACCCTAAATCCTAAACCTTGGACCCTAAATCCTAAACTCTGTTTGGGACGAAACTTCACACGCCTCTTAGGCTACCCTAGACGTACATCCACGCAAGATTTGGTCTCCAACTGATTTAAATCAGTTGGAGACCAAATCCTACGTGGATGTACGTCTAGGGTAGCCTAAGAGGCATGTAAAGTTTCGTCCCCAACAGGGTTTAGGATTTAGGGTCCAGGGTTTAGGGTTTAGGGTTTAGGGTTTAGTCGTGCTAGTAGGGATTGCTTCTACGTGGCGCAAAAAGGCTGCATCAAACCTGAGGATGGTTGTAATGACTTTGACATTAACCTCATTCTTAGGATTCAAGAGGATTGAAATCTCTTCTTCACCAAATTCAAAAAAATGAGGTTGTTGTCGAATTAACAACATAGCAGTGAAGGAACTTCCAATCTGCTCCAATAGATTCATATTTTTATGACTCATCTTATTGAGGGAGTAGTCTAAATCGTATTCTTCTTCACTTGCTATGTCCTCCACATCCTCCTTCTGCCATAAAAATATAAAAAAGTTATGCGATGTACACATCCCAAATAAAGGCTTAAACAAGCAGATAAGGTTTCATACATGCTTTCATTAGTGTAAGTCTCTCCTCTGCTTGGAGCAAAAATTTAAAAAGGTTTCATACATGCTTTCATTAGAGTGAGTCTCTCCTTCTCTTGGATGAAAAATTTAAAAAGTTATGAGATTTACACATCCCAAATAAAAATAATGGTTTAAATAATCATAGAAGTATAAAAATAGCATGCTTTCATTAGACAAGTTATGAGATTTACACATCCCAAATAAAATTAATGGTTTAAATAATCATAAAAGTATAAAGATAGCATGCTTTCATTAAACTCATTCTCTTCTCCTTTTGGAAGAAAATATAAAAAAGTTATGAGATTTATACATCCCAATTAAAGGCTGGAACAAGTATACAAGTATAAAGATAAGGTTTTATACATGCTGCAATGTAGTCATATTTTCATGTTGTTTCCCAATGGTAGTAATTAGATGCTGAATACTCTCAGCCCGAAATGCTAGCAGATCAGCTTCTGTATATGATTCCATTTTGACTGGTAACTCCAAATCAAAAATCTCTCTAAGAAACAACATGCAGTTGTAGGCAACTCTCCACCCACAGCTGTGTCCATCTTTTTGCTCCACTGGTAGACGTCTTTTGAATTCTACTTGATCTTGTTGCTCCGTGGTTGTTCTGATAGCAGATACTAGCCGATATGCAGCACTGTCCAGCATGACATATGAAATATATTAATATGTCATGATCATAAGATACAAAATAAGAAAGTAAAAAAAATATTAAGAGAATAATTACCTTGGGGAGTTGGCATGATAGCCTTCTATTGAATTCACAAACCATAAATGGTTGAGTTCAAGGTCCCAGAAGATCAGACTCCAATGTGAGCTACACGACCAGAATAAAAATGATTATTGTTTTACACAAACTTGCCAAAGAAATAGTAAAAATAAGGTTAGAGTTGATACTTACGCCTCATGATAAGGCATTAAGATGACTCGCACCCCATCTAAATTCAAAGGGCTTAACCAGGTACAAACATCTTCTATAGTCTTTTGAGGAGAGCTAAGAATAGAAGAAAGGAGAGCATCGAGCATGTAGACACGATGCTGCACTGTACTAGGAAGCTGAGAAATAACTACACTGCACCAAGAAATAAACAAACATTAGCTCATAGAATTGATTTGCATTCTGCACTAGGAAACTGATATATAACTGAACTGTGAATAAATAAACAAATGTTAGCTTATTGAAGTAGCAATAAATAAATAAACATTACCTGAGAATGGCCAAGATAACATTGTCATTAACCTCTTTTAAAGGATTGGAGAGGATTGAAACCTCCTCTCTAACAAAGCTTAAATATTGAGGTTCTCGTTTCAAAACGATCTTAACTTGAAATGAGCTCTCCATTTTATCTAATGCAGCTAAATTTGATTTTTCAATCAAATTTAGAGGTGGTTGCATTGTCGAAGTAGAAGGGAGTGCCTCCGTATTGACTTCATCCATTTCTTCTCCCTCTATTGCCTGTAAACAAATATGAGAGATTAGATTCATTATCTTTAAATTTAAATCTTATTTAAAAAATTGTATTTAGTTGAGAAATAGAGAGTTCATACCGCTAAGTATTGTCGTAGTGGCCTTTTTTCATAACCCTGCGAGCCATAATTATCAAAGAAGGCATCATCATATTTGTCTTCATCCACCAACCTCTCTGTGAATGGGTCATGTAAGTCCATCTTTTCATCATCAACAACTGGGACATTATGATCTTCAAGGTAATCATCCATGTCATCGGTGTCCTTGTGGTCTATCTCTTTTTCATAGCCTGTGGTTAGATCTGCTTGAAGCTGGAAATAGGCCATGAAATGCTTATTTTCAATAATATTGGTGGAGTTGCCTTTTCTTAGGAGATCCTCAAATAAATATCCCATCCTACACAAGGTGACCTCCCAACCTGCCGGCAGCAAATTCTCCATCATGGTAAGCAAGAGACTCCCACTTTTTGTAGGACTTCCATAGTTGTTTTTTTGATAATGTATGGACCTGGGAATATCTTGCTCTTCTAGCATCAATCTCAAATTATTTGAATTCCCTCTTATGTTCTTTTGTAAGGAGTGATCAGGGTTGGGACTCCGCATACACAGAAAGAATGATTCAAGAGTTTGAATCGCTATGCCACATTCTCTCTTGCCTCTCTTTGCTGCATAAACACCACTATAGATCTTCAAATCTGATGAATATGCTCGCTCTAGAGTAACCTACATGGCTTCTTTGTCTTTTTTATCAACAAATATGACAATGTTACAAATCGCCACTTTGCTAATGGTGGTATATACTATTCTATCAATGAAGTTATGGATATCATCGCTAGAAACTTCATTGATAAAGAATAGTTGTGGCTTATCCCATGCTGACTCATTCTTGAAGAAGTCATCTTCTGAGACTCCCCTGAAGTTGACAAGCTTTCCAGACTCTGCCGTAACCTCTACATTGAATTGAAAGCTTTGGTGCATATCTGTCGGCATTCTTATCTCGCTGATTAATCTTTCCACATATGCAACCACCTGTTGTGGGATCTCTTTTCTCATATAAGAGGTTACTATTTCCGACCCATCTTCATCCTTTTTAATCCACCTGTTTGCCCATAGCTTTACCTTGGGTGTTGACAAAGAAGCTATATGCTTCACCACATTATAGTCAATGTTACAATGAGTAAGTGGAATTTGTTTCTCTGACAGCAAATACTTGATGGCACTATGCACTGCATCACGCCTCACCTGTACATTGATGCATTCTTCCATGCAGTGGTCTTTGTCTTTTTTTCCAAAAAACCATTCTTTCTTTAAAATTTTTTGTGCTGCCATGGATGCATACTTATCAGGTAAGTAGTTTACAGGCCTCCACATCCTTGCCGTCAACTCCTTCTTATCCATTACCTTTGACTTGCCGGAGATAAACAAAGGAGCTTCATAGGTCAGCTATCCACGCTCACAAGTAATGCACGTTTCAAGCATCTCATTGAACACTTCAACACGACGAAATATGATAGAAGTGTAGTCGGCATATCTGTCCCTCACCACCTTGAGGCTTGTCATACTTTCTTCCCGCTCTTGGGTTCCCCTAGGCACAACTGCACTCAAAGAAGTATAAAAGTTTGTGAGTGTGTCGGCGTCTGCTTTTGTGACCTTTCGCTTCAAATCAGGGTTTGGAGAACCAAATGTTGTCCATATCACCCTTGCCTTCTGTAAGACCTCTGATATTGAGGATATCTTACGCTTTCCATGGACATAATGATTAAGTCTTTCGGACTCAATCAAATACTTAATCTCATGCTTGAATATACAGATCGTTGTAGGATAATAATGGAATGAGCTTATCTTTACAAATTGTTCTGGAGTGAGTCTTTTGCCCTCCTTTGCTTCCCTTGCGATCTGATTACAAGCATAAGCCCAATGTTGACCATCAATGGGCTGGAATCTGCAATGAAGGAGAAATTCCTTCTTGACTTCCTTTAGCATATTCTCTCCTTGTGCCTCTTCGCCTTGTTCATGTGGAATATTTTTTAGAGTGTTTTTAAAGAATTGACTGAAGATCTCCTTGAAATGTGTAGGCCCTGTAAATGTTATTTGATCCAGAAAACTATTTTTGGTTGGACAAAACATTATTGGGCGCAAGACCACATTACTTGCCACAGGTTTCTTACCATCTCTCAAAGCCTCGTATATTTGCATTGCATAGGATATATCAAGGCTTCGGCTATTAGTAAACAGAGCTGCAGCTTCCACATCTTTGGCATTCACAAACCACGTCCTTTGACCCCAGATATATCCCACATCATCATCTGTAACTGCTTCATTAAGACGCAGATTAAGATTTTTGATTGATGTGAGTTCATCTTGATCATCTTCAGCCTCGGATTCTGAGTCTTCTTCATCTTTCTCTTTTTTTGACCGTTTTTCATCCACATTATCTTTCTCTACAGTGGGATGATGTCTTTTCTTACTGCTTGGAACCGTGGCTCTTGCAGTACTAGCCTTTTGCATTTCACGTCGTGGTTTGCTAGCAAGAGCTTCTAGCATAACTGTAGTGGATCGACCTTGATCTTCTTCAATTTTTGCTAATTCTCGTGCACTCAAGGCTTGTTTTTCATCATCCTTAGTTACATCCACCATTTCTGGCTCTAGAAGTTTGCGCTCATGTTCTACAGGTTTGTGACAGTGTGCCTGTTCTTCTTGTCCCTGCATTGAAGTCTGAGCTTTTTGATCTCCTTCATGTGATGATTCTTGCATATGGAGAGCATATTCTGCGTCCTGAAAGTATTCAAACATTATCTTTGCATGCATCTTTTTCGCCACCACACTAGGAAATTGCTCCCAAGTATATGAAAGAGTCTCCAATGCCCTTTGCAGCTCTGGAAACTTTGATGGTTGAGGAGGAGGCATCACAAAGGTCTTTGCATCTCTCCTTGACACAATAAAATGCATACCGCCAACTTCAGGATCTGAACTCTTTGTTAAAATATCCACAAAGGTGTCTTTTCGCTGAATTATTATGCCTACTACAAGGCTTGAAGTCATATCTTTTTTGAAGAAAGTAGCATCCCATGGATCTTCAACACCATTGAACTCCCTTTTTGACACAAGTAGAAAGAGTCTCTTTTCCTTTTGATGAAGAAACCAAGCTCTTCTACCCATGTGATATCGAGTCCACCTACCAAAGCCATTGGGGCTATATTCCTTTCCTTTGAAATTCAAAGTGACATCAGAAACCCATTATCTGATCTCAGAGTCATTTAGCATAGCCATCACATTAGCTGATTGCTCCATAATCCTACAAGAAAAGATAATGAAGAATTTAGATACATACAAGTAAAGTATAATATACAACCCTTGATACAATAAATGTGGAAAATAGCCCAAAAGGCTTTACAAAGCTTCATATGGCAATAAATGTGGGAAATAGCCTAAAAGGCTTTACAAGGCTTAAATATTTGTACAAATGTAAAAGAATTAGCCAATAAAGCTTTACAAGTAATATAAAATGTCATCTAGTGATAAAGCTTCAATCTTCGTGAAGATTCATGTAATCTGTCCATCCATTGATATCTGAGCACTGATACCCAACTGGTGCAATCTATCCGCTAAAAACTGTTCCACTGATATCCACTTATGCAGCCCACATGATATCCACTTATGCATCCCACTGATACTCGTTAATTAGTGAATGGTCGGGATGGTCGGGTTTATTACAAGGCGCTTCATATGACAATAAATGTAAAAAATAGCATAAAAGGCTTTACAAGGATTTTTATGACAATAAATGAGCTTAAATATTTATACAATTGCAATAAAAATAACCAATAATCATCAAGCTCCAATATGTCCCATGACATGTAATCTGTCCACTGATATATGTAATCTGTCCACTGATATCTGCTCATGCAATCTGTCCACTGATATCTGCTCATGCAATCTGCCCACTGATAAACTTCTTGGTAAATGGTAAAAGGTCTTATTTAATAGCATGTTATGAGTGTTAAACCGCATGTGAGCGAAGGGACTGACAACGATTAGGAACTAGTTAGAAAAATTTGAGCATGGCTTCGATTGGCAACTTGGAGAATTGTCTCTCCTCTAAGGCAATCTAATCTATGCTAAACTATGCTAAACCAACCGTCGAAGCGAAGAAAAGCAATAAATAATTTCTTTTTCTGTGTTCATTTTAATGTGCTGGGGTTTAAGAGGCTTAAATATGCAAAAGAAGGGGTTGTGATGTAGAGGCTAAACCTGCATGTGATATAAATGAAGAACAAGTATCTAAAGAAAAGTTAACATTTTTCAATTTAAAAGATGAATATATATGAAAACATTATCTCACCTTCAAAACAAACCATAAATTCACTCTTTTATAATTTTTTAAAAGTATAATATAAAAGATGTAAATATATAAAACTCTCTTTACTTTCTCTCTCTCTCTCTCTCTCTCTCTCTCTCTCTCTCTCTCTACTCCTAAATCTCTTTGTAGCCATAGTCAAGACACCTCATTCTCTCTCTTAATCTCTCTCTCTCTCTCTATAACTCTTAAGTATTTTTCTCTCTATCCTCATCCCACTTATTCTCTCTCTCCCTCTCCCTCCCTCTAGCAGAGAAGTTTCATTCCTCTTGTTAAGGGCAAAAGCAGCAAAGAGGAACTAGGGGGGGAGTCCTTAGATCATTAGTCCTTAGATTATTATCATTAATACGTTGTATCTAGTTTATAGTGAGATATGAAAAGACGGAAGTTCTAGGATCAGGCGGAGAACTGAAGAGTCACGGCAACCGTGAAGGAGTTATGTGTGCCGGTTAGATAAAAGAGAAGAGAGCGATCATTCAGGGGGCTCATTGGGGCTCATTGGGGCTTATTGGGGCTTATTGGGGCTCATTGATGAGGATCGGAGCAAGGATCAGTGTGATCAGAAGAGGAACATTGTTATGTATCAGAGAGTACGGTGTTGTACTGCTCGGAGAAATGTAATACAGAGATTCTATTGCATCTACCTTATTGTTTTATCATGAATGATTCTGTCGATCACTGTTCTACTCTATGAATTTTCATACGCAGTTCTGAAGTACGATTACGCATGTAAATCTGTCGCAGTAGTGCGTTTCGAGTTAGTCTTCAGAGTAGAGAGGGCTAACACTTTGGCGACCACGGAAGATTTCCATGTTTGTCGCGGTGGATACCCCGGAGAGGTTGGATGCTCCCCATCTGTAATACTCTGATTCCTCGGTGCGTGGACTAGCGCATGAACGACGCTGGGAGTGAGCCAGGGGGAACATCGCGCTCTCCGGCACGGCCTCGGGAGCCTGCAACTCCAGTATCGGCACGTACAACCCGCGAGGAACGGCATGACAGATATGTGGCTCAACGTGATCTTCTCTTCGGCTTCTTCACGGATAGTAAGAGTAGTAGCCGCTCTGACACACCTCCGCTGATCCCAGGAGAGGAAGGTCCAGTCGTTTCTGGTGTTCAGGAGGAAGGCGAATCCTCCGGACGCAGTAGCCCGTTCGATTTAACAAGTACTCCTCCGGAAGACGAAGCGTCACCGTTGCGGAATTCCCCACCACCGAGTCCCAGGAGACGGAGGGGTGGTGTGCCTGCAGGAAGCGGAGCCCCAGGTCCGTCACCAGATCCCGGTAGGGGAGGTGGAGGCGGTGGAGGCGGAGGCGGGGGTGGAGTTCCGGCGGTAAGTAGCGTGGCTATTCCACCACTGGTACCCAGGATGACGGTGAAGTACCCCAAGTTTTCGGGACGGGATAAGGAGGATGCGGATGCACATATACTGTCATTTGAGATGGCATGGATGGTGAATACGGCTCCACCAGTGCAGGCGACAGATCTTATGAAGATGGCGACTTTCATCCCGACACTGCAGAAGCAGGCGGCAGTATGGATCGCGCAATATGGAGCTACCCATTTCGCCACGTTTGATCTACTGTGGGATGCCTTTTTGCTCCGGTTTCGGGAGGACAAGACCCGTGTTCATGTCCTGGCCAAACTGGGGAAACTGGAACAGAAGAACCAAGAAGTGGAGGCGTATGCGGCCAGGTTTCGGTCGTTGATCCGCCGCCTCGATGCAGCAACTACCCCGGCAGTCCCCATCCAAAATGCTTACTTCATGGAGGGGCTGAATAAAGGATTGAAAAGGTCCCTGGCATCGTTGGATCTGGAAGCTCTTTCATTGGAAGAAGTCGTCCAAGCAGCGGTGAGGGCGGAACAAGTCCTGTTTACTTCCAAGGGAAGGAAAGGAAAAGTGAAGTATGAGGAGGCTGAGGGAGACTCCGATACCGATACTGAGGAGGAGTCGGATCAGTCGGATGAGGAGGAGGACAAACGTTCCATGAGGCGGAAGGCTGGAAAAATGGCAGGGAAGTCATTTCCGGAAGGATCTGCTGCCGGAGCCAAAAGCCGGGATAGTGAAATAGGGTCCTCTTCAAAAGTTCGCAAGGATACTTGGTGTAATCGGTGCCGGAATGCAGGACACTTAGCAGAGGAATGCGGTTTGAATGAGCGGTGGTGTGCGATTTGCCAAACAGCGACGCATACCACGGAGATCTGCCGCTATAACGCACGAATAGCCCCGACACCAGCGGTGGCGGCGGTAGTTGCGGCACAAGCCGCAGCACCAGCCGCGGTACCAGCCGCACCGGCGAAAAGACCTTGGCGGCCGAGAACGGCTAGAACAGGTGCAGATGAACCAGCAGGGGAACGGACGTTCCTATGTTTTTATTGCAATCAACCCGGACATCGAAAGGTAGATTGCGAATTATTCAAGCGCCACAAGGCGGAAAGGGAAGCAACCCGGGGATCCGGAGAAGGCAAGTCCGCACCAGCAGTGAATGCGGTTCTGATTATCGAATGCGATGATGCCAGTCAGCAACAGGATAGCAAGGAGCCTAGTCCGAAGTCCGAAGAAGTACCGGAAGTACCGGCGGGTGTCCCTGTTGAAGGCAAAGTGGGAGGAAGTGCGAGCGGAGATGTGCTCGTGGTCACACGATCCCAGGAAAAGGTGCGGGACTACAAGGCCCCGCAAGAGAAGGGGAGACCTACGGCGTTGGATTGGCAGGCACAACAAAAGGTGCGGTCGACGGTCGGTGAATGGGTCCAGAAAACCCCAACGGTGTTACCTAGGCCTAGCGCGGAAAGGCAGTCTCGGTGACGGAGAATGGTACGAAGGTGGCAAGGCGCCTGCAAGGAGACCAGCCAGAAGCGACTTGTCTACCTACCAGTCAGAAGGACAGCCTGATGACCGGCGAGGAGGGTGTTGAACCATATGATTTATGGCAGGATTTGCGGAAACAGCAAATACACATGACAATGGAGCAATTGTTAGCATTGGTACCCAATTTCCGGAGTTCTCTCATCAAACAATTGACGGAACCAGTCAGGGCGATGGAGTCGGAGATGGAAGCGGTAACAATGGAAGTGTCGTCAGACGGATCTGCAAAGCCTGAAGCGGAAGAACAGCCTCCTGTTTTTGACGAAGCGGTCCCGGTAATTTCCGTAACACTGGAGAACAGCCGTGTGGGAGGGGTGTTGCTGGACGGAGGGTCTGGGGTCAACATCCTGTCCGAACAAATGCTGGTGCCATTGGGTATCACAAAATGGGAATCCGCACCCTTCGCCGTTCGGATGGCAGACCAACGGAGAGCGCAGCCGTTAGGATTGCTCCGTGGATTGAAAATGGAGGTTTGCGGCGTGAAGTTCGAAATCGCTGCGGTGATTCTCCGGATGGAGGATATTAGTGGGTCATACCCGTTATTGCTCGGAAGACCGTGGTTGCGGCAGGCCCGTGTGAAACAAGACTGGCAATCCGACCGCATCACCATTCGGAAAGGAAAAAAGAAGCTGAAGCTCTCGGTACATACCAAACAAGGGCTGAGGACACCATTCCGACCGACGATGGCGGAAGGTATCCATATGATGGACGGAATGGGGGTCGAAGAGGAGGATGACTACTTCAGTAGGAATACGGAGCTGGTAAGCTTGTTCGAGGTCGATGTGGTTGCCGTTTTAAAGCAATATCAGCATCAGATTCCCTCGGCTACGCAGGAGTCATCCAGTTCCACTAAAGAACCAGTCGACGGGAGTCTACCGGAAGGCACAGGAGACATGCCGGACGAAGCGGGAGTGGCGGAGGCGGAAAGAGTTTTCGAGCAGGAACTCCGTCGCTCGCGGAGGGTCAAAGAAGACGAGGTGCTGGATCTTAACCTCGGGACGGAGGAGGAGCCAAAGAACGTCCGTGTCAGTGCGAAGCTCGATAAAGGATTTCGGGGAAAATTGGAGACATTGCTGAAATCCTTCAAAGACGTGTTCGCCTGGGACTACACAGATTTGCTCTCAACCCGCAGCAGCTACCTTTACTTCGACCGGCGCAAGCGGCTCCGGCAGTACAAGTACCGGCGCCGGCGGCTCCAGCAGTTCCGGCGGCGACAGCGGCAGCAGTTCCGGCGGCAGCGGCAGCAGCGGCGGCGGCGGACGATGACGGTGGCGATGTCGAGGATGAACCGTAGCGGAGAACCGGTGGGTTCGGATGCGGATCCGGAATCCGATTCACCGGGAGTGCCAAGTGTTAAGGGCAAAAGCAGCAAAGAGGAACTAGGGGGGGAGTCCTTAGATCATTAGTCCTTAGATTATTATCATTAATACGTTGTATCTAGTTTATAGTGAGATATGAAAAGACGGAAGTTCTAGGATCAGGCGGAGAACTGAAGAGTCACGGCAACCGTGAAGGAGTTATGTGTGCCGGTTAGATAAAAGAGAAGAGAGTGATCATTCAGGGGGCTCATTGGGGCTCATTGGGGCTTATTGGGGCTTATTGGGGCTCATTGATGAGGATCGGAGCAAGGATCAGTGTGATCAGAAGAGGAACATTGTTATGTATCAGAGAGTACGGTGTTGTACTGCTCGGAGAAATGTAATACAGAGATTCTATTGCATCTACCTTATTGTTTTATCATGAATGATTCTGTCGATCACTGTTCTACTCTATGAATTTTCATACGCAGTTCTGAAGTACGATTACGCATGTAAATCTGTCGCAGTAGTGCGTTTCGAGTTAGTCTTCAGAGTAGAGAGGGCTAACACCTCTCTCTCTCTCCCTCTCTCTCCCTCTCTCTCTTTCTCTCTCTCTCTCACTCTCTCTTTCTCTCTCCCTAAGTCTCCCTCTTCTCTTCTCTCTCTCTCTCTCTCTCTTTTCCTCTCTCCTCTCCCCACGTTTCATTCTGATAAACATCTCTCTCTCTCTCTCTCTCCCTCTCTCTCTCTCCCTCTCTCTCTTTCTCTCTCTCTCCCTCTCTCTCCCTACTCTCTCCCTCCCTCAAGCCACGGTCCCCACGAGACCCGCTTCTCTCTCTTAATCTCTCTCCCCCTCTCTCCTCTCTCTTTCTTTCCCTCCCTACTCTTCTCTCTCATTTAAAAATATAATATAAAAGATGTAAATATATAAAACTCTCTTTACTTTCTCTCTCTCTCTCTCTCTCGACTCCTAAATCTCTTTGTAGCCATAGTCAAGACACCTCATTCTCTCTCTTAATCTCTCTCTCTCTCTCTTTGACAACTCTCAAGTATTTTTCTCTCTATCCTCATCCCACTTATTCTCTCTCTCCCTCTCCCTCCCTCTAGCACAGAAGTTTCATTCCTCTCTCTCTCTCTCTCTCTCTCTCTCTCTCTCTCCCTCTCTCTCTTTCTCTCTCTCTCTCTCTCTCTCCCCCTAAGTCTCCCTCTTCTCTTCTCTCTCTCTCTCTCTTTTCCTCTCTCCTCTCGCCACGTTTCATTCCGATAAACATCTCTCTCTGTCTCTCCCTCTCTCTCTTTCCCTCTCTCTCTTTCTCTCTCTCCCTCTCTCTCTTTCTCTCTCCCTCTCTCTCCCTACTCTCTCCCTCCCTCAAGTAGCCACGGCCCCCAAGAGACCCGCTTCTCTCTCTTAATCTCTCTCCCCCTCTCTCCTCTCTCTTTACCCGCTTCTCTCTCTTAATCTCTCTCCGCCTCTCTCCTCTCTCTTTCTTTCCCTCCCTACTCTTCTCTCTCATTTAAGGAGCCCCTCTTCTCTGTGTGAATCTCTCTCCCTCTCTCCCTCTCCTCTCTCATTTAAGGAGCCCCTCTTCTCTCTCTTAATTTCTCTCTTTCCCTCCCTCCCTATTCTCCCATTTCTCAAATTTACAAACTCAAATATAAATAAAAAACTAATTAAAATAGAACTCAAAAACTCAAATAAGAAACTAATTTAAAAAGAATTGTAATGCCTTCTAAAAGACCACCCTCCTCAAAAACTTTAAGAATAAACTAATTGAAAAAGAATTATAAGTAAAGAAAAAGAATTACAATACGAATTTTAAGAAATAGAACTCAAAAACCTTAACAAGAAACTAATTGAAAAGAATTGTAAGTAAAGAAATAGAATTACAAGACGAATAAAAAAGAATGCAAGTACCTGGAAAAAGTGAAAAAAGTAAGGCTCAGCTTATCCTTTCTCTTCCGCTCTTGGTTGCTTCAATGAAATGAGGAGAGAGTTAAAACTAGTCCACTCCTCCTACGCATAAATTTGAATTTTCAAAAAAGAGAGGGAAATTTGAATTCATTATAAATTTGAATTCAAATTTGTGTTCAACATTCTTCTTATACTTTCTTCTCATACATTCCTTTTGAATTCAAATTTATGTTCAACATTCTTCTTGATACTTTCTTCAATATTCTTCTCGATTCTCGTAAGTCCTTTTCATTCTCGTAAGTCCTTTTCATTCTTCTCGTAAGTCAAATCTTATTTTTCATTCTTGCTCGTGATAGTAAGTCAAATCCTCCTCTCCCATCTCTCTCCTTCTGCTCCCTCCTCTCCTTTCCCTCTCTCTCTCTCCTCTCTCTCCTTCCTCTCCTCTCCCTCCCTCCATCCATCCCTCGACCCAACCCTCTCCTCCAGCCTCCTTCACTCCCCTCCCTCCACCGCCAAAACTCCTCCCTCGACCCCTCCCTTCCCCTCCCCCCCCCTCCTTCCCCAAAATCCCCCTCCCCCTCCCCCTCCCCTCCCGCTACCCTTCCCCCTCTCCCGTCGCCTAACCTCTTCCTCCCCTACCCCTTTTTCCCCCTACCCCCTTTTAACCTTCCCCCCTTTTCCCCACCCCCCTTGGCGACCCCCCCAACCCTTCCACCCTCTTCCCCACTCTCCCTTTGACCCCCTCTCAACCCTCCCTCCCTCCTTGGCGACACCCCCCTTCACCCGGGCTGGCGGCCGCGGCCGCCAGCCCCCCCTCTCTCAACCCCCCCTCCTTCACTCTTTCCCACCCCCCCCTTGCCCCGGGCTAGCGGCCACGGCCGCCAGCCCCCCCCCCTCGTCTCACCCAGCCCCCCCCTCTTCACCCCCCCCCCTCCTCTCACCCATCCCCCCCCCTCTTCACCCTCCCTGGGCTGGCGGCCGCGGTCGCCAGCCCCCCCCCCTCCTCTCACCCAGCCCCCCCCCCTTTACCCTCCCCCCCCTTCGCAACCCCTCTCTGGGGCTGGCGGCCGCGGCCGCCAGCCCCCCCCTCCTCTCACCCATCCCCCCCCCTCTTCACCCTCCCTGGGCTGGCGGCCGCGGCCGCCAGCCCCCCCCCTCCTCTCACCCAGCCCCCCCCCTTCGCAACCCCTCCCCCCAACCCCCCCTTCGCAACCCCTCCCCCCCCCCCTTCGCAACCCCTCCCCCTCCCTGGGCTGGCGGCCACGGCCGCCAGCCCCCCCCCCTCTTCACCCTCCCCCCCCCTCTTCACCCTCCCCCCCCTCCCCCCCTCAGCCGCTCCCCCACCCTCCCCCCCCTCCCCCCCTCAGCCGCTCCCCCACCGCTCCCCCACCCTCCCCCCCTCAGCCGCTCCCCCACCCTCCCCCTCCCCCCCTCCTCTCACCCAGCCCCCCCGCTCTTTACCCTCCCCCCCCCTCTTTACCCTCCCCCCCCTTCGCAACCCCTACCCCCCCCCTCCTCTTTACCCATCCCCCCCCCCCTTCACCCTCCCTGGGCTGGCGGCCCAACCCCTCCCCCTCCCTGGTGGGCTGGCGGCCGTGGCCGCCAGCCCCCCCCCTCTTCACCCTCCCCCCCCCTCCCCCCCTCAGCTGCTCCCCCACCCTCCCCCCCCCTTCACAACCCCTCCCCCTCCCTGGGCTGGCGGCCGCGGCCGCCAGCCCTCCCCCTCCTCTCACCCAGCCCCCCCCCCCCCCCTCTTTACCCTCCCCCCCTTTGCAACCCCTCCCTGGGGCTGGCGGTCGCGGCCGCCAACCCCCCCCCCCCTCTCACCCATCCCCCCCCCTCTTCACCCTCCCTGGGCTGGCGGCCGCGGCCGCCAGCCCCCCCCCCTCCTCTCACCCAGCCCCCCCCTCTTCACCCTCCCCCCCAACCCCCCCTTCGCAACCCTCCCCCCCCCCCTTGGCAACCCCTCCCCCTCCCTGGGCTGGCGGCCGCGGCCGCCAGCCCCCCCCTCTTCACCCTCCCCCCCTCCGCCCCTCAGCCACTCCCCCACCCTCCCCTCCCCTTCGCAACCCCTCCCCCTCCCTGGGCTGGCGGCCGCGGCTGCCAGCCCCCCCCCTCTTCACCCTCCCCCCCCTCCCCCCCCCTCCCTCCCTCAGCCGCTCCCCGCCCCTCCCCCCCTCAGTCGCGCCCCCAACCTCCCCCCCCCTTCGCTACCCGCGAGCCCCCCCCCTCTTCACCCTCCCCCCCCCTCCCCCCCTCAGCCGCGCCTCCCCCTCCCCCCCTTAGCCGCTCCCTGCCCCCCGCTCCCTGCCCCCCCTCAGCCGCTCCCCGCCCCTCCCCCCCTCAGCCGCTCCCCGCCCCCCCTCTCAGCCGCTCCCCCCCCCTCTCAGCTGCCCTCCCCACCCCCCTCTCAGCCGCCAGCCCCCCTTCCCACCCGCTGCCCTCCCACCCCGCCGCGCCAGCCTCCCCTCCCACCCCCTTCCCTCCCACCCACCTCCCTCTTCACCCCTTCCTCCCCTCCCTTCCTCCTCCCTCCCCTCCCACCCTCTTCCTCCCCTCCCTTCCTCCTCCCTCCCCTCCCTCCCCTCCCCTGAACCTTTCTCTCTCTAGTTCCTCTCTCTTCAAATTTTAAAAAAGAAACTAGAAAAAAAAGTTTGCAAGTACCTGGAAAAAGTTTGTAAGTTTGCTCTTTCTTGCTTTCTTGCTCTTCCTTCCTTGCTCTCTTGATCGTCCTTGCTTTCTTGCTTTCTTGCTTAGTGAATGAAATGAGGGGGAGAATGAATGAAGAAGGAAGACTATATATAAGAAAAATTAGGTTTTCCTCCTCCTCTCCTATTGGCTTTCCATTCCTCCCCTCTCTCCTATTGGCTTTTCATTTATCTCCTCTCCCATTGGCTCCCATTACTCCCCCTCTCCTATTGAACCCCCATCCCTCATCCATTAGCCCTCCTTCCATCCATCCATTTCTTCTTCCTCCCCATTGCCACCACTCCCATCCCACATTTCCACCACGTCCCATACTCCTCCCATTTCCCAAAATCCCATATTTCCCCATCTCACCCTCCTCTTTTTCATCCCCTATTAACTTCCTCACTCATTTCACTCCCTTATTAGCCTACTCCCCTATTACCTTCCCCTCTCCCATTCCATTCTTCCCTCCCCACTCTCACTTCCACTTCCCATTACTCACTTGCCATTTAAAAACTATTAATATATTATTATACTATTTTTTATACTTATTATCATACACCCTTATTACTTCCCTATCCTATTCCACTCCTCCCTCCTCATTCCCACTTCCACTTCCCATTACTCACTTGCTATACACATTTGCAAACTATTAATATATTATTACATGATTTTTTATACTATTTGTAAACTTACATATGGGCAAAATCACAGGTGTCAAAGCGATCCTATTGTGGTCATACAACAGCTGTGCTTTTATTCAAGGGCATATTTATCCTCATCAACAAGCTTATTTACTCAAGGTATGAAGTGCATAATTTGTGCACTAGGTGTTTACTTTGTGCCAAAATTGTTTGCCACACACACACACACATATACATAATTTTTTATACTATTTGTAAACTTACATATGGGCAAAATCACAGGTGTCAAAGCGATCCTATTATGGTCATACAACAACTGTGCTTTTATTCAAGGGCATATTTATCCTCATCAACAAGCTTATTTACTCAAGGTATGAAGTGCATAATTTGTGCACTAGGTGTTTACTTTGTGCCAAAATTGTTTGCCACACACACACACACATATACATATACCGAGAATTTTCTAATATTATCGCATCTACATTTCTCCAATGGGCACAAAACTTTGTACACTCCTCAACCTAGGTCTTATTGACTTGCATACAAAGTGGTGCACCCATTTAATAAGTACTTGTTCGGATAACACACCTCCTATGTATTTTATGACGATTGTGCATAACACTAGCAACAAAATGGTGTATCATGTGAGACAGACTATGCAAAGCATATCCAATGGACACAAGACTTTACACGTTCCTCAACCTAGGCAGTATTAACTTGTGTGCAAAGTGGCATCCCCATCCGATAAGTACTTGTTTGAAAAATACACCTACGATCGTGTTTTTTGACGATTGTGCATGACACTAAGGCAACAATGGTGTTTTATGCTTGATCGACAATGCAAAGCATATCCGATGGGCACAATACTTTGCACACACCTTCAACTAGGTAGAATCGACTTACATGCAAAGTGGCATGCCCATCCCATAAGTGCTTGATCCTATAACATACCTAGCAACGTGTTTTTTGACGGATGTGCATGACACTAGAGTAAAAATAGTATTTAATGCTCGATCGACCATGCAAAGGATATCCAATGGGCACAAAACTTTTTGTACGCCTCAACCTAGGTGGTATTGAAATGTTATCAATGAGGCACACCCATCCGATAAGTACTTGGTCAGATAACACACCTAATGGCATGTTTTTTTGCGAATGTGCATGTCATTAGGGAAAAAATGATGTATAATGCGTGATCGACCATGCAAATCATATCCGATGGTGACAATACTTTGCACGCACCTCAACGTAGTTAAAACGGACTTGCGTGCAAAGTGGAGCCCCCATATGATAAATATTTATTTGAATAACACACCTATGGCCGTGTTTTTATATGGTTGTGCATGACACTAAGGCAAAAACAGTGTGTTATGCTTGATCGATAATGCAAAGCATATCCGATGGGCACGATACTTTGCACACACCTTCAACTAGGTGGAATTGACTTACATGCAAAGTGGCACGCCCATCACATAAGTGCTTGATCAGATAACACACCTAGCAGCGTGTTTTTTTACGGATGTGCATGGCACTAAGGCAAAAATGGAATTTAATGCTCGATCGACCATGCAAAGAATATCCGATGGGCACGATACTTTGCACACACCTTCAACTAGGTGGAATTGACTTACATGCAAAGTGGCATTCCCATCGCATAAGTGCTTGATCGGATAACACACCTAGCAGTGTGTTTTTTTACGGATGTGCATGGCACTAAGGCAAAAATGGTATTTAATGCTCGATCGACCATGCAAAGCATATCCGATGGGCATAATACTTTTCCTATACCTCAACCTAGTTGTTATTAAAATTTTGTCAAAGAGGCACACCCATCCGATAAGTACTTGGTCAGACACTAGGGGAAAAACGGTGTATAATGCGTGATCGACCATGCAAATCATATCCGATGGTGACAATACTTTGCACGCACCTCAATGTAGTTAAAATGGACTTGCGTGCAAAGTGGAACCCCCATCTGATAAGCACTTATTTGAATAACACACCTATGGCCGTGTTTTTATATGGTTGTGCATGACACCAAGGCAAAAACGGTGTGTTATGCTTGATCAACCATGCAAATCATATCCAAAGGTGACAATACTTTGCACACACCTCAACCTAGTTGAAACGGACTTGCGTGCAAACTAGAGCCCCCATCCAATAAGTACTAGTTTGAATAACACATCTAGGACTGCGTTTTTTTACGAATGTGCATGACACTAAGACAAAAACGGTGTTTTATGCTTGATCGACAATGCAAAGCATATCCGATGGGCACAATACTTTGCACACACCTTCAACTAGGTAGAATCAACTTACATGCAAAGTGGCACGCCCATCCCATAAGTGCTTGATCGGATAACATACCTAGCAGCGTGTTTTGACGGATGTGCATGACACTAGAGTAAAAATAGAATTTAATGCTCGATCGACCATGCAAAGGATATCTGATGGGCACAAAACTTTTCGTACGCGTCAACCTAGGTGGTATTGAAATGTTCTCAATGAGGCACACCCATCCGATAAGTACTTGGTCAGATAACACCTAATGGCGTGTTTTTTTGCGAATGTGCATATCATTAGGGAAAAAATGATGTATAATGCGTGATCGACCATGCAAATCATATCCGATGGTGACAATACTTTGCACGCACCTCAACGTAGTTAAAAAAGACTTGCGTGCAAAGTGGAGGCCCCATCTGATAAGTATTTATTTGAATAACACACCTATGGCCGTGTTTTTATATGGTTGTGCATGACACTAAGGCAAAAACAGTGTGTTATGCTTGATCGACAATGCAAAGCATATCCGATGGGCACGATACTTTTCACACACCTTCAACTAGGTGGAATTGACTTACATGCAAAGCGGCACGCCCATCGCATAAGTGCTTGATCAGATAACACACCTAGCAGCGTGTTTTTTTACGGATGTGCATGGCACTAAGGCAAAAATGGAATTTAATGCT
Source organism: Dipteris shenzhenensis (assembly GCF_047967505.1). NCBI lineage: Eukaryota > Viridiplantae > Streptophyta > Polypodiopsida > Gleicheniales > Dipteridaceae > Dipteris > Dipteris shenzhenensis. The sequence goes on along the minus strand of NC_141618.1, from coordinate 28,057,915 downwards.
CGATCGACCATGCAAAGCATATCCGATGGGCACAATACTTTGCACAAACCTTCAACTAGGTGGAATTGACTTACATACAAAGTGTCATTCCCATCGCATAAGTGCTTGATCGGATAACACACCTAGCAGCGTGTTTTTTTACGGATGTGCATGGCACTAAGGCAAAAATGGTATTTAATGCTCGATCGACCATGCAAAGCATATCCGATGGGCATAATACTTTACCTATACCTCAACTTAGGTCGTATTAAAATGTTGTCAAAGAGGCATACCCATCCGATAAGTACTTGGTCAGATAACATACCTAAGGGCGTGTTTTTTTACGGATGTGCATACCACTAGGGAAAAAACGGTGTATAATGCGTGATCGACCATGCAAATCATATCCGATGGTGACAATACTTTGCACACACCTCAACCTAGTTGAAATAGACTTGCGTGCAAACTGGAGCCCCCATCCGATAAGTACTAGTTTGAATAACATACCTAGGACCGTGTTTTTTCATGGTTGTGCATGACACCAAGGCAAAAACGGTGTTTTATGCTTGACCGACAATGCAAAGCATATCCGATGGGCACAATACTTTGCACACACCTTCAACTAGGTGGAATTAACTTACATGCAAAGTGGCACGCCCATCGCATAAGTGCTTGATCAGATAACACACCTAGCAGCGTGTTTTTTTACGGATGTGCATGGCACTAAGGCAAAAATGGTATTTAATGCTCGATCAACCATGCAAAGCATATCCAATGGGCACAATACTTTGCACACACCTTTAACTAGGTGGAATTGACTTACATGCAAAGTGGCACGCCCATCCCATAAGCGCTTGATTGGATAACATACCTATCAGTGTGTTTTTTTACGGATGTGCATGACACTAGAGCAAAAATAGTATTTAATGGTCGATCGACCATGCAAAGCATATCCGATGGGCACAATACTTTGCACACACCTTCAAGTAGGTGGAATTGACTTACATGAAAAGTGGCACGCCCATCGCATAAGTGCTTGATCAGGTAACACACGTAGAGGTGTGTTTTTTTACGGATGTGCATGGCACTAAGGCAAAAATGGTATTTAATGCTCCATCGACCATGCAAAGCATATCCGATTGGCACGATACTTTGCACAAACCTTTAACTAGGTGGAATTGACTTACATGCAAAGTGGCATTCCCATCGCATAAGTGCTTGATCGGATAACACACCTAGCAGCGTGTTTTTTTACGGATGTGCATGGCACTAAGGCAAAAATGGTATTTAATGCTCGATCGACCATGCAAAGCATATCCGATGGGCATAATACTTTACCTATACCTCAACTTAGGTCATATTAAAATGTTGTCAAAGAGGCATACCCATCCGATAAGTACTTGGTCAGATAACATACCTAAGGGCGTGTTTTTTTACGGATGTGCATACCACTAGGGAAAAAACGGTGTATAATGCGTGATCGACCATGCAAATCATAACCGATGGTGAAAATACTTTGCACACACCTCAACCTAGTTGAAATAGACTTGCGTGCAAACTGGAGTCCCCCACATACCTAGGACCGTGTTTTTTCATGGTTGTGCATGACACCAAGGCAAAAACGGTGTTTTATGCTTGATCGACAATGCAAAGCATATCCGATGGGCACAATACTTTGCACACACCTTCAACTAGGTGGAATTAACTTACATGCAAAGTGGCACGCCCATCGCATAAGTGCTTGATCAGATAACACACCTAGCAGCGTGTTTTTTTACGGATGTGCATGGCACTAAGGCAAAAATGGTATTTAATGCTCGATCAACCATGCGAAGCATATCCGATGGGCACAATACTTTGCACACACCTTTAACTAGGTGGAATTGACTTACATGCAAAGTGGCACGCCCATCCCATAAGCGCTTGATTGGATAACATACCTATCAGCGTGTTTTTTTACGGATGTGCATGACACTAGAGCAAAAATAGTATTTAATGGTCGATCGACCATGCAAAACATATTCGATGGGCACAATACTTTGCACACACCTTCAAATAGGTGGAATTGACTTACATGAAAAGTGGCACGCCCATCGCATAAGTGCTTGATCAGATAACACATGTAGAAGTGTGTTTTTTTATGGATGTGCATGGCACTAAGGCAAAAATGGTATTTAATGCTCGATCGACCATGCAAAGCATATCCGATTGGCACGATACTTTGCACACACCTTTAACTAGGTGGAAGTGACTTACATGCAAAGTGGCATTCCCATCGCATAAGTGCTTGATCGGATAACACACCTAGCAGCGTGTTTTTTTACGGATGTGCATGGCACTAAGGAAAAAATGGTATTTAATGCTCGATCGAATGTTTTCAAAGAGGCACACCCATCCGATAAGTACTTGGTCAGATAACATACCTAAGGGCGTGTTTTTTTGCGGATGTGCATACCACTAGGGAAAAAACGGTGTATAATGCATGATCAACCATGCAAATCATATCCAATGGTGACAATACTTTGCACACATCTCAAACTAGTGGAAATGGACTTGCGTGCAAACTGGAGCCCCCATCCGATAAGTACTAGCCGATAAGTACTAGTTTGAATAATACACCTAGGACCGTGTTTTTTCATGGTTGTGCATGACACCAAGGCAAAAATGGTGTTTTATGCTTGATCGACAATGCAAAGCATATCCGATGGGCACAATACTTTGCACACATCTTCAACTAGGTAGAATCAACTTACATGCAAAGTGGCACGCCCATCCCATAAGTGCTTGATTGGATAACATACCTAGCAGCGTGTTTTTTGACGGATGTGCATGACACTAGAGTAAAAATAGTATTTAATACTCGATTGACCATGCAAAGGATATCTGATGGGCACAATACTTTGCACACAATTTCAGCTAGGTGGAATTGACTTACATGCAAAGTGGCATTCCCATTGCATAAGTGCTTGATCGGATAACAGACCTAGGAGCGTGTTTTTTTACGGATGTGCATGGCACTAAGGTAAAAATGGTATTTAATGCGCGATCGATCATGCAAAGCATATCTGATGGGCATAATACTTTTCTCATACCTCAACCTAGGTGGTATTAAAATGTTGTCAAAGAGGCACACCCATCTGATAAGTACTTGGTCAGATAACATACCTAAGGGCGTGTTTTTTTGCGGATGTGCATACCACTAGGAAAAAAACGGTGTATAATGCGTGATCAACCATGCAAATCATATCCGATGGTGACAATACTTTGCACACACCTCAACCTAGTGGAAACAGACTTGCGTGCAAACTAGAGCCCCCATCCGATAAGTACTAGTTTGAATAATACACCTAGGACCGTGTTTTTTCATGGTTGTGCATGACACCAAGGCAAAAACGGTGTTTTATGCTTGATCGACAATGCAAAGCATATCCGATGGGCACAATACTTTGCACACACCTTCAACTAGGTGGAATCAACTTACATGCAAAGTGGCACGCCCATCCCATAAGTTCTTGATCGGATAACATACCTAGCAGCGTGTTTTTTGACGGATGTGCATGACACTAGAGCAAAAATAGTATTTAATGCTCGATCGACCATGCAAAGCATATCCGATGGGCACAAAAATTTTCGTACACCTCAACCTAGGTGGTATTGAAATGTTCGCAATGAAGCACACCCATCCGATAAGTAATTGGTCAGATAACACACCTAGCAGCGTGTTTTTTTGCGGATGTGCATGGCACTAAGGCAAAAATGGTATTTAATGCTCGATCCACCATGCAAAGCATATCCGATGGGCACGATACTTTGCACACACCTTCAACTAGGTGGAATAGACTTATATGCAAAGCAGCACGTGCATCCCATAAGTGCTTGATTGGATTACATACCTAGCAGCGTGTTTTTTGACGGATGTGCATGACACTAGAGCAAAAATAGTATTTAATGCTCGATGGACCATGCAAAGCATATTCGATGGGCACAAAACTTTTCGTACACCTTAACCTAGGTGGTATTGAAATGTTCTCAATGAGGCACACCCATTCGATAAGTACTTGGTCAGATTACACACCTAATGGCGTGTTTTTTTGTGGATGTGCATATCATTAGGAAAAAAATGGCGTATAATGCGTGATCGACCATGCAAATCATATCCGATGGTGACAATACTTTGCACGCACCTCAATGTAGTTAAAACAGACTTGCGTGCAAAGTGGAGCCCCCATCTGATAAGTACTTATTTGAATAACACACCTATGGCTGTGTTTTTATATGGTTGTGCATGACACTAAGGCAAAAACGGTGTGTTATGCTTGATCGACAATGCAAAGCATATCCGATGAACACAATACTTTGCACACACCTTCAACTAGGTGTAATTGACTTACATGCAAAGTGGCACGCCCATCGCATAAGTGCTTGATCAGGTAACACACCTAGCAGCGTGTTTTTTTACGGATGTGCATGGCACTAAGGCAAAAATGGTATTTAATGCTCGATCGACCATGCAAAGCATATCCGATGGGCAGGATACTTTGCACACACCTTCAAACTTATGGAATAGACTTACATGCAAAGTGGCACGCCCATCCCATAAGTGCTTGATCGGATAACATACCTAGCAGCGTGTTTTTTGACGGATGTGCATGACACTAGAGTAAAAAAAGTATTTAATGCTCGATCGACCATGCAAATGATATCCGATGGGCACAAAACTTTTTGTACGCCTCAACCTAGGTGGTATTGAAATGTTTTCAATGAGGCACACCCATCGGATAAGTACTTGGTCAAATAACACACCTAATGGCGTGTTTTTTTGCGGATGTGCATATCATTAGGAAAAAAATGGTGTATAATGCGTGATCGACCATGCAAATCATATCCGATGGTGACAATACGTTGCATGCACCTCAACGTAGTTGAAAAGAACTTGTGTGCAAAGTGGATCCCCCATCTGATAAGTACTTATTTGAATATCACACCTATGGCCGTGTTTTTATATGGTTGTGCATGACACTAAGGCAGAAACGGTGTGTTATGCTTGATCGACAATACAAAGCATATCCGATGAACACAATACTTTGCACACACATTTAACTAGGTGTAATTGACTTACATGCAAAGTGGCACGCCCATCGCATAAGTGCTTGATCAGATAACACACCTAGCAGCGTGTTTTTTTACGGATGTGCATGGCACTAAGGCAAAAATGGTATTTAATGCTCGATCAACCATGCAAAGCATATCGGATGGGCACGATACTTTGCACACATCTTCAACTGGTGTAATTGACTCACATGCAAAGTGGCATTCCCATCGCATAAGTTCTTGATCGGATAACACACCTAGCAGCGTGTTTTTTTACGGATGTGCATGGCACTAAGGCAAAAATGGTATTTAATGCTCGATCGACCATGCAAAGCATATCCGATGGGCATAATACTTTTCTTATACCTTTTTGCGGATGTGCATACCACTAGGGAAAAAACGGTGTATAATGCGTGATCGACCATGCAAATCATATCCGATGGTGACAATACTTTGCACACACCTCAACCTAGTTGAAACAGACTTGCGTGCAAACTGGAGCCCCCATCCGATAAGTACTAGTCTGAATAACACATCTAGGACTGCGTTTTTTGACGAATGTGCATGACACTAAGACAAAAACGGAGTTTTATGCTTGATCGACAATGCAAAGCATATCCGATGGGCACAATACTTTGCACACACCTTCAACTAGGTAGAATCAACTTACATGCAAAGTGGCACGCCCATCCCATAAGTTCTTGATCATATAACATACCTAGCAGCGTGTTTTTTGACGGATGTGCATGACACGAGTAAAAATAGTATTTAATGCTCGATTGACCATGCAAAGGATATCCAATGGGTACAAAACTTTTTTTACGCCTCAACCTAGGTGGTATTGAAATGTTCTCAATGAGGCACACCCATCCGATAAGTACTTGGTCAGATAACACACCTAATGGCGTAAATGCGTGATCGACCATGCAAATCATATCCGATGGTGACAATACTTTGCACGCACCTCAACGTAGTTAAAATGGACTTGCGTGCAAAATGGAGCCCCCATCTGATAAGTACTTATTTGAATAACACACCTATGGCCGTGTTTTTATATGGTTGTGCATGACAGTAAGGCAGAAACAGTGTGTTATGCTTGATCGACAATGCAAAGCATATTGGATGGGCACAATACTTTGCACACACCTTCAACTAGGTGGAATTGGCTTACATGCAAAGTGGCATTCCCATCGCATAAGTACTTGATCGGATAACACACCTAGCAGCGTGTTTTTTTATGGATGTGCATGACAGGAGCAAAAATAGTATTTAATGCTCGATGGACCATGCAAAGCATATCCGATGGGAACAACACTTTTTGTACACCTCAACTAGGTGGAATTGACTTACATGCAAAGTGGCACCCGCATCCCATTAGTGCTTGATTGGATTAACGTACCTAGTAGGCTCATGTTTTTTTACGGATGTGCATGACACTAGAGCAAAAATAGTATTTAATGCTTGATTGACCATGCAAAGGATAACTTGGCATGTCCATCTGATGAGTACTTGATCGGATAACTTCTCCCACTAATAAATTAAGTACTAATTAAAAATTATAATAAATAAGTAGATTATTAAAAAGAGACTAATATTTATGTAATTGTTGCCACTGCAGCTTGCTTGCGAAGGACTCTCACAAAGGAGATGGCTATAGATTTTGTTCCAGGGATGGATGTGATTTTATGTAGCAAAAGAGAAGTAGTTGCATTTGCTACAATCCATGATAGTGATCCCAATTCACTTTGCCACTTTCGAAGACTTGGCGAAGATAAGGTAGCAGTTACTGTATCAAAGATTCTTAGCGCACATGTTGAGCTAAAGTATAAATGTGGAGATATGGAAACACTTGGAGATGTTATGCCCTACAATACATCCAACAAATCATTTATAGCATGGGACAAAGATGAGACTTATGCAACAGACATTATCAAGAATACAAAGTGCACCACCTTGGATTTTACTATAGGGGACATTTTACAAATGAGATCATTTGCAAATAAGATTGTAGCAGAAGGTGAAGTATTGGGATTTGAACAAGTGGAGCAATGGTCATTTGTGCAAATGAGGATTCTAAAAGTCACTGATGATGGTATGGTTGATAACATAACATCCTTATGTGATCCCTACTATGAGGTAGGCAAGAATATGAGATGGAGCATGCAATTTTTAAACATGAGAAAGAGGCACGTGGTTTTCAATGATAAAGACAACGTATACTACAATATCAAAGGACCTAAAAAGCGTGCCCATGTGCCAGGCTCTATCACTTCAAATGTGGATGATTTGAATATACTCAATTATAGAAGTGACATCTTATCTGGAGTGGATGAGTTCATTGGTTCCAAGAAACAAAATGATTTTAGAAGCGAAGCCTTATCTGGGGTGGATGAATTCTTGCACAGTGAGAAGGGCAAAGGTTTCAATAGCGATGTCTTGTCAAGTGTGGATGAGTTCATGCATATTAACAAACCTGGTGTCAATCAAGGTTGTGGATTTGTGAAAGCCATGCAAGATGTCCCAATGAGTGATGTTCTCTCAGGAGTGGAAGAGTTTCAAGGTTCTCAATACTCTCGTAGAATATTGAATTCATTGAATGGTCCTAAGAGTATGTTAAAAATGAGGATGAGATCAACAGAGGATTATTCAGTATTTAACTTTGATTGTGATATGAACAAGGATGCAACGACCAATCATGGATGCTTGGTTACAAACAAATGTGAGGAGAAGAAGTGCATAAATACAGATAACAATGTGCACGAGGAACGAAAACGGTCATACATATGCATGAAGAGAAAGAGAATCCAGGCAGATCCACAAAAGCAACCAAAGAGGAAGAGAGTAATGAAGGAGGAGAACATGTTAAATGCATTGGGATATCTATGTTGCAAGCGAAGATGTATGCGCTTCATTGATCTTGTAGACATCAGGGAATGTAGAGGACACGTGTGGCAAAGAAGGGGAAGGGAAAGAAATGAATACCTTCTCACAAGTCTCTCTTGCTTTCTTCAGAATGGCAATAAAAGGCTAAGTTCAAGACAAAAGGTAAAACCTCTCGTAAATGGAAAAAGCATTTGCAATAAGGCATATCGCAATATTACTGGATTATCCCATGGTACATATTGGGATTTAGTCACCAAGGCAAAGGGCGGCAACAAATTTAGCATTCACGGTAATAGAGGAAGGTCCAAATCAAGAATCTCAACTGTCAGGGCAGCAGCAATTTTGCAAGACTTCATACATGAAAATGCTTTGCCTCAACCCCGTATATCTACCAAACTCCCTAACGGTGACGCGATCACTGAAATGCACCTTCCAATGGGCTTGACAAAGCTCGAAGTATTTGACTCTATTACAGAAAAGCAAAGGCAAAGAGGGGATGCCGTAGCTTCTTCTCATACTTTGTATACTCTTTGGAAGAAGAACTTTGGATATGTTAAAGTCCCAAGGAGGCAAAAAATGTCAAAGTGCAATGTCTGTGATGATTTAAAGCGAGCGATTGAGAGTGCAACATGTCCAAATCAAAGGGAATTATACAAAAAAAACCGAAAATCTCATCATGACCTTATTCGACATTCCAGACAAAAATATGCATTTTGGAAGGAGCAAGCTATTTCGCATCCTGATGACTACATGTGCCTTATTGTAGATGGCATGGATCAGAATACAACAACATTGCCTCGTTTTGTTGCCACTCCACCTAAATTACAAGGAAAGCACTTTCTAAAGACACATCTATGTGGAGTGTTAGTGCATGGAATTAAGTTCTTTGCAGATATATGGATTGATTCCTTGCATCTACATGATAGCAATCAAGTTGTAACATCTATTATGAAGGCAATTCGCAATGTACATGCAGAAAAAGGTCACCTGCCACCGACTTTGAGAATACAAGCTAATAATTGCTGGCGAGAAAATAAGAATGTACTCATGTTTGCATTCTGCTCCATGCTAGTTGCTCATCGAATCTTCAATGAGGTCGAATGTGGATTTTTGTATGTTGGGCATACACATGAGGATATCGATCAGGTTTTTAGCACAGTCTCAAGGGAGCTTATCACATGCGTTCAAGGCTTATATTTAAAGTCCCTTATCTGTAAAAAATTTCATTAATAAAATGTACCCCTTTTCTATACAAATCTGTAAATTTTTTCCAAAACTATTTTAAATAGTCCCTTATGTATATTTATTTCTGTAAATTTTAGAAATAAAAAAAATCCTTCTGTTGAACTCACGTGATAGGGTTACATATGATGAGTGACCCCCCTGAGTGTGGCAGGCAAGTTGGTGGTCGTAAGGAAAGTACAGTATGTGAGAGGCTCGAAAGAATGTATGATTGGAAGAGCTTCATTCTACCTTTCATACAAACGGATGGTGATGCATTGACAGACAGGTCATACCAATCCACACTACTTTCGTTTTTTTTTTAAAGATGAAAAACCCGTAATGCAATGGCAACAGTATTCTCATGATACAAAATGGGAACCTGAAGAACCTTACAGTCTCTTAACTTCAATTCCCAGCAAGGAAAGGTATCCAACATGGGCTCCTATACAAGAATTTAATGAGAGGTCTAATTGTGAAATAGATGGATTAAAAGCATTTATTACATACAAAGAGGAAATGCTCCGGAGATATCCTGATTCGAAGCCTACTTGGAGAGAACACACTACCACTGTAATTAACAAGACACGAAATTTAATAACGGACCTTGAGAGAATGCGAGGCTCAAAGGATGTCAAGGAAGAATGCAATATGTTTTGGCCAAATGTTCATAATGATTTGTGCCCAGCTCCAGTCTTTGAAAATGATTTTGTATCATTACTCCCACGTCCATATTGTGGACCGAAGAAGAGAGAGTTTATGCCACAAGTAGATATAGAGGTCGATTGTTTTGTTGTGGTTCGGCCATCGGATGATGAATATGAGAATGTGAAGTTTTGGGTTGCAAAAGTAGTTGATGTGCAAAGAGATGACCAAGGGAGAGCTACAACATTTACAGCGGTATGGTATGAGCCAAAGGGCAGGAAGGAGAATATGGATAACAACACATTATATACTAATTTTATAATGAAGGAGTGGGTCCCAAATGATGAAGCAGTCTCTCAAGTTTCGACGGAGACAATCATAGTGTCTTGGCATTCAAGGGCAAAGAAATCAAAGAAGCACATGGGATATGAGGTAGAAGGAAAAATAAAAATACCACAGCAAACTATTTTGCATATACACGAATTTTTAAGGATGCTCGCCATGGAGGAAGTAGAAGGAGACAGCGCAAATGAAGAATGTCCATGATTAAAGCTTTGTATTGAAGTCCATTGATTCAGAAGGATTTTATTTGGGTACTAGGCAAGGAGCCAATCCAAGACAATTATAATCAGAGTCATCACCTCGTATGTCAAATGAGAGTCAAAATATGCACTGGATGTCACCCAAGGGTCAAGGCTTGCCAAGACAATAGGGAGTTAATGCAGATGGCACCTGGCAAGGGACTAACACATTGAGCAATAAGACAATGGGGAGTCAATGCACCCAAGGGGCAAGGCTTGGCAAGATAACTTGTGGGAGTTAATGAAGATGGCACCTGTATTTTGCACTGGATGTCACCCAAGGGTCAAGGCTTGGCAAGACAACAGGGAGTTAATGCAGATGGCACCTGGCAAGGGACTATCGCATTGAGCAATAAGACAATGGGGAGTCAATGCACCCAAGGGGCAAGGCTTGGCAAGACAAGCCTAGGTCAAATTATGCATATGGCAACTGGCAAGGGACTGTTGTGACATTGAGCAATAAGACAATGGGGTGTCAAATTATGCAGATGGCACGAATTGAGGCTCTTTAAGAGCAACAATTTAAATTGTAAACATATGTTCAATCTATATCATTTTGGATATAAAGACTCTAGCTAAGAGCAACGTCTCTCAATGTAATCATATACATAAAGCTACAATTGCTATTATCCCTCTTTGGTCTTATGGCATCATGTCTTCTTTCTATTTATTAAAAGTTTTGTTGAATTTTGTGCATATTGCCGAGTGACAATGTTATTTTCATGAAATATTTAAGTCTCCTTTCATGGATTTATAAATTTATCACGTCAACGAAAAACGTCAAGGAAAAATATTAAAAATAATTAAATTAACAAATAACTTAGATATAGCTAGAATTTCTAATATAGGATTATTTCAAATTCTTGCATGTTGGTGCAAAAGTATAGATTGAAAAAACAATATTTGTATGTGAATATGATAGAGCCACAAAGTGAACTTTTGATTTGGGAAGGAAAAACGTCAAGGAAAAATATTAAAAATAATTAAATTAACAAATAACTTAGATATAGCTAGAATTTCTAATATAGGATTATTTCAAATTCTTGCATGTTGGTGCAAAAGTATAGATTTAAAAAACAATATTTTTATGTGAATATGACAGTGCCACAAAGTGAACTTTTGATTTGGGAAGAAACTTTTTAGAAAGTAAAATTTTGATTTGGAAAGGATATTTTCATAAAGTAAAGTTTTCATTTGGGAAGGATTTTTGTGCTTCGTCCAAAAACAACACAAAAAGTCCAAAATTAATGAAATAGGTGTTAAGCGTCACCGTTGCCTATGGTTGGACTAGCAAGAAAGAGAACACCCTTGCTTACAATCAAACTAGCATATAATTCCTTGAGCATGTGGTTGACATTCCATGTGTGACATAGTTTCAATGAGGGAAAGGAGATATGTAGCATCCATACTATTTTGGTTATGAGGTGGTTCACGTGATTATTGTTACAAAGTCTTTTTGGGAAAACATCTTAGTCATTTGTAAAAGACAAGATAAATGTTGTTAACATTAGTCATAGGTTTCCCTACAGTGCAAAAAGGGATGTATGTGTGCCACATGGCGAGCTGCCATGTAGCAAACAACATGGAATGGGATGCTTCAAATGTCGACTCTTGAAGGTTATGGAGTTCTCTCTCTCTTAAGTCGATTTGAGGCTGCTCAACTCAGACAAATGTTATGCAACATGGATTTCTCTCTTCAACTAGATCCACCCGACAAATATTCCTCAACACAATGAATATTGACTTCATTTCAAAGTTTGGCATTTCAAAAATAGCTCCTAACCAATCCTTATAGTGGCCCATACTATTATCTATGATCATTAAGGGATGATTAGGAGAGATTCAGTCATTAACAGGCTCTATTTGAACTTAGGTCTATAGTTGATCAAAACACTTGCATATATTAGCATGAATGTGGAATGAATATAGATCCACTAGAGTCCCATGTGCAATGAATGTTAGGTATTCTAGTTAAACTTTCTGTTTCTCTATGGCGTATTTCTTTCTTCTTATACATATAAGAGAAGTAGATGAATTATGGAACTAGACAACAAACATGATCAAAGTGCTAGATCTAAAGCATGCCATAGTGATAGCATAAGAATCTCAAACAGTTTATAGGCACAGACCGTAATATTCGAGTTCTTGAAGACCCATCCAAATATTCTCAATCTTGTAATATTCTTTTTTCAGTTATGCTAGAGTCTATGCATAACTTAGAAGAATTAGACATTTGCAAACTATTCCATGTCTTCTTAAGGTCTAAGCCACTATTTCATGTCTTCTTAAGGGATATTGAAGATTTGGACTAAGCCACCATCTAGGCATTTCCAAGCTATAGCCTTATCATGCATGCTTAGTCTAATCAATCTATTGACTAATAGGGGACATATGCCTTCAACATATTTCCTAGTAGAATCGATCCTTACTAATTGCTAAATAGTTAAAGGATGATTTACCATTAGTATATTAGGGATGATTACCCAAGCTTAAACCTAGTTTCCTTCTAAAGAACTTGCTTGTCCCAAAGTGTCTAGTCAACTTCAAGCTTTGGTCACCAACCATGTCACTAGTCAATCTTTAATGTCCAACTCCAATAGTTGACTAGTAGGTTTATGTTTGTGTATTAATTTGGTAAGTCGAGTGAGTCTTATACAAAATGTCTTGTACTATTTTGGTTGGGCAATCCACCTCAACTAGTGGCCATTCCTAAAGATGATTTTTAAAAACCTAATTTTTACATTTTCACATTTTGAATAAAAAATGCCTCATTAAACGTTTTTAAAATTTAAAATTTTCGCATTTTAAATTATAAATGTCGTAATTCAAAAAAAAAATAAAATTTACAAATACATTTCAAATTTATAAATACTTTATAATTATTCCTATGAACGTTTTTTTATTTAATAAAAATAGCTCTATTTATAAAAAAAAAATTTCATTTTCACATTTTAAATAAAAAATATCGTAATTTATAAATTTAAAAAAAACATTAAAATGCATTATAAATTTAGAAATTTTTTATAATTTTCCTTATAAACTAAAATTTAATTAAATTCTACTAAAAAGAAAATGCTACATAAAAAAAACAGAAATATAGAACATTTTCACATTTTGAATAAAAAATGCCTCATTAAACGTTTTTTAAATTTAAAATTTTCACATTTTAAATTATAAATGTCATAATTCAAAAATTTTAAAAAAATTTACAAATGCATTTCAAATTTATAAATATTTTATAATTATTAATATGAACGTTTTTTTATTTACTAAAAAAGCTCTATTTTGAAAAAAAAATTTCATTTTCACATTTTAAATAAAAAATGTCGTAATTCATAAATTTCAAAAAAACATTATATTGCATTTGAAATTTAGAAATTTTTTATTATTTTTCTTTTAACCTAAAATTTAATTAAATTCTACCAAAAAGAAAATGCTACATAAAAAAAACAGAAATATTGAACATTTTCACATTTTGAATAAAAAATGCCTCATTAAACGTTTTTTAAATTTAAAATTTTCACATTTTAAATTATAAATGTCGTAATTTAAAAATTTAAAAAAAAAATTTACAAATGCATTTCAAATTTATAAATATTTTATAATTATTAATATGAACGTTTTTTTATTTACTAAAAAAAACTCTATTTAAAAAAAAAAATTTTAATTTTCACATTTTAAATAAAACATCTCGTAATTCATAAATTTCAGAAAAACATTAAAATGCATTTTATAATTTTTCTTATAAACTAAAATTTAATCAAATTCTACCAAAAAGAAAATGCTACATAAAAAAAATAGAAATATTGAACGTTTTCACATTTTGAATAAAAAATGCCTCATTAAACGTTTTTTAAATTTAAAATTTTCACATTTTAAATTATAAATGTCGTAATTTAAAAATTTTAAAAAAAAATTTACAAATGCATTTGAAATTTATAAATATTTTATAATTATTAATATGAATGTTTTTTTATTTACCAAAAAAAGCTCTATTTAAAAAAATAATAATAATTTTCACATTTTAAATAAAAAAATCTTGTAATTCATAAATTTCAGAAAAACATTAAAATGCATTTTATAATTTTTCTTATAAACTAAAATTTAATCAAATTCTACCAAAAAGAAAATGCTACATAAAAAAAAACCCTACCTGGACTCTCCCGCTCCGGCTCCGGTCCATCTCCGTCGATGTCCGTTCGTGGCTCTCCGTCGCTCGCGCAATTCCGTCGAAGTCCAGCAAATCCGAAATCGGTGGATGAGGAAGAGCTCGATCGAGGTATGCGGAATGAGGGGGGTCGCTCTCCTTTTATAAGAAAAATTAGGGTTTAGCTACCTCAATTGAGGTATTCTTGACATGCCCATACATCTCGGCACATCTACCTCAATCGAGGTATTGGCATGCCACGATACCTCGATCGAGGTATTCTTGACATGCCCATACATCTCGGTACATCTACCTCGATCGAGGTATTGCCATGCCACAATACCTCGATCGAGGTATTGTGACATGCCCATACATCTCGGTACATCCACGTCGATGGAGGTTTTGACATGCCACGATACCTCGATCGTGGTATGTTGGCAGAAGCGGGATGCCAAGTCATGTGTCCAACATACCTCGATCGAGGTATGTCATCCGCCCTATTGGCTGCCCTGTCGGATGGCACATACCTCGATCGAGGTATGCTGGACATGCCACCTGACCTCGATCGAGGTTGAGCTGGATTGCCACGATACCTCGAACGAGGTAGATGTGGCATGTATAGCTGGCTTGCCAGCAAGCCTCGATCGAGGTAGAGGCTCGGTCCGGTGAAAAAGCGCAGTACCTCGATCGAGGTATTGGCTTGGCTCGGTTGTGCTCGTGTGTGATTTTCATTGGAGCTTATACCTCGATCGAGGTATTGGAGACTGAAGCAAAACCTTTGTATTTTCACTCGAGCGGGTGTCACACTCACCGGAAAGTGGTCCGGAAGTGGACACCCTTAGCTTGCTACCTCCCAGATGTGGATTGAGGATATCCACAAGGAGAGATGTGGATCATAGGATCCCACATGTGTTGACTATTCAAAGGGCACTCTCTATATAAGAGGCCTATCATGTATTGTTGATTATGTATTGCAATAGATTGAGCATTGCCTATTCTATGTCTCCTTTGATGGTGTTTTGATCCTCCTTGATCCCTCTTTTTGACATGGTATAGAGCATGGTTGTACCTCCGCTGAGGCTCCATCCTTGTGAAAAGTTTTCGTCCAATTCTGTTCATCTCTTTCTTCATAGGGGGGGTAGAGATAGAGTTTCAATTCATGAAGGAGTCTTGGGTATGCATTCTTTGAGAGAGAGAGATTGAGATATATTTTCTTCATTATCTATATAGTGAACATTTCTTTTGAAGGTGACCTTAGAAATGGACCTTGATTGTTGGGAAGAAGAAGCTTATATGATTTATGAAGCTTGTTGTTATCTTTAACATTGTAGTTGGGCTATGTTTGTTGCTTATCAGCAGCTTGCAGCTTAGAGAGAGTGCCCAAGGAAGAAGCGAGGAGGCTTTCCAACATTGAAATATCATCCCGATGCCAGCCTCTACAATGCCTTCTTGCAAGGTAGTAGCAGTGCCACCCACAGCCTCTTTACCTCTGGCTGACCAAGGCGACCAGTACTCACATCTCTATAGCAATTGCCTTGTCAAGCTCCTCTGCCTGTGAAATGACAACGGTGCCCAACCCAGTCATGCAAGCTCCAAAAGCATCTTAGCCATCAACGAGCCTCATAGTAGACCTCAGACTCGATGCCAACGAATCTGTCTGCAACGCATCTCCAACTATGACCTGTAGATCAGGCTATAGCATTAAGGCTACTTTATCAACCGTCATACGCAAGCCTCCATGAGCCAAAAGCACCAATGAGTAGCTCCCTCTGTAAGCCCAATCACCATCAACTATGAGCTCTCAACGTCTAGCCCACACACGACCTGCAACTTGCTTAATAGCTCCAGTAGCTACCACGAATGGGACAGGCCATCACGGGCCTTCTACACGTCTCCAAAGCTCCTGTGCAGTGACTCTTCACAAACAAGCAATGCCTCTCTAGACGAATGTCGACATCTCTGCACATAGCCTTATCTCTACACTTTTCTATAAGGTTTCCATTCATTGCCACATGGCACTTAGAAACTCACCATGGTTGAGTTTATTTAACTTTGGTTAACTAGCCTAGTTAAAAGAGTACCACATGGCATTATGCCCCTTGTAAGCACTATTGTAAACCCCTTCACAAGCACAATTTGTAAGATGCATGTGAATCCCTATGCCACATCATCATTCACCTTTGTCTTCTAGCAAGTAGCTGTATCAAGTGGAGCATATGTTTTATTTGAAATTTTAAATTTTAGCAAATAACCACACGTTTTTATTTAAAAATTTTAAAATTTGCACATAGCAATTTAAATATGGCACATAGTGCTTTGTATTCTACATATAGCACTTTGCATTATGCACATAGTACTTTGAATATAGCACATAATCACATATTTGTAGTTGGTACACTTCCTCTCCAAACATCATAACACCAAGGAGTGCACCCTTTCTTAGGATTCATTTCAATTTGCATTTAGCACAATTTGAATTTGACCAATAGCACTTTGGATTTTGGCTTATAGTACTTTGCATTTAGCACATAACCACACATTTGTGTGGATGGAGAGTTGGCACATTTCCTCTCCAAAAATTGTAAGACCAAGGAAGGTGCCCGCCCTTGGGTTCTGCATTTAGCACAAAGAAATTTGAATTTTGCACATGTAGTGATTTGAATTTGGCACATAGCACTTTGCATTTGGGTTATAGTACTTTGCAAGAACATGTCCTTCCTTGGCTTTCATATAGATTTGCATTTAGCACCTAGCAATTTGCATATAGCATCTAGCAATGTGAATTTGGCACATAGCACTTTGCAGTTTTGGCAATCAGCATAGAGAATTTTGCATTTGCATTCAACATAGCACTTTGCATTTGTAGTATATGCAATTGGCTAGTCTACTCAATTATAAGCAAAACCAATATATGCAATTAATAGCATTTTGGATTTGTAGTATATGCAATTGGCTAGTCTACTCAATTAAAACAAAACCCAATATGGAAGAAAAATTTACCTTTTGAACGATCAAGAATGATGGGAAGATGAGGATCACAATTTAATTATCAATGTAGCAAGTTGAGTCCCAAGGTGTAGACACTCTTTGAAGTTTGAAGAAACTATGCATAAAAACCACTTTGTCATGTTTAGTAAATATACAATAAAACATGTGGGAGAGTCATTATATAAGCAAAATTGCAAATGGAGGAGCTAAGACTATATTTAATATAAATATGATTATGCTTCCATCTGCTGAATTTGAAAGACACAATGATGATGATAGTGTTTCTTTTGTGAGTTATAATGATTTGGTTGATGTTCTTCCCCTAACCCTCCCTCCATGTTGTTACTAGACTTTGACTTTTCATCAAGACTGCTTGGTTGCATCAATTAAAACTTTGTATGGAGGAGAGATCATAGAAGCATGATATGGTTGGGATTTCTATCAGATTAGGTTCCTTCCATTTTTTATTTTGATCTTCCACATATGTCGCCTACGATTGTGCTTCTAGTCACGCATCCATTGAAATACTATGATTTGTAGATTTAAGCATCACTGGTGTTAAAAGTCAATCTTTTCAGAGGAATAGATTTGTCGGGGCATCATTTCCATAGCCAAATGAGGGAATGCTATTGTTGCATTCAAGAAAGGGGAAGGTTATATCCCTATCTCTCTCGGTTTTGATGAACCACTATTGTCGAATCAGGCCAATATCTCTCGGTTTTGATGAACCACTATTGTTGAATTAGGCCAACCCCATCAATCAAAGGAAGAGAGAAAATAGTCTTTTTTTTGTTGTTGTTGATAAAGATAGAAAAGAGTCATTCTCGCAGAATCATGATGTAAGCGACGAACAAAAATCCTACAATAAAGGGTTTTGATCTATGGTCTATAGATGTGATGATGCTATCTGTAGAGAACTGCAAGTTAAGAATTGCACTAGCAAAACTATGATTAGCATACTCCTTCCATATAGGATGTATGCTGATTAGCCCTCAACCTTTGATTTTGTGCTCATTTTGTGGCTCGGCCTCATCCGGGTTCTGGATTTATCTCTTTCTCGGACTCATCCAGGATCTGGATTTATCTCTTCCTTCCTGATGTTCATTGATTGCAGATCTTTTGAACAATCTTTTGTCTCCTTGCGTCCTCTCTCTCTCTCTCTCTCTCTCTCTCTCTCTCTCGCCATAACTCTCAATCCAGAAAGAATTTGCATGCCCTCCGAAAAGGAAAAATAATCGATTTTTCAAGCTCTATGCACCTGTCAACTCAGATTTTCTGTATGCAATTAGACACTACCAGATTTGAAAGTATATTCAACTGGTAAGATCTTTGCAATAACAATACGCACCCCAATTGTTGAGAAGTTCACCGGGGAAGGATTTCACACCTAGTCTACACAAATGAGGTATCTCCTGATGCATCAAAAGTTTTGGAAGACTATAAAAGAAGACATACCCACTACACAAAATGATGCTTGGAAGGAAAAAGACAAAGCAATACTATCAATCATTGATTTACACTTGGGTCCAAACATAATTCATCATATAAACTCCAAGGATCATGCCAAAGATGCATGGGATGAGTTGAACACAGTGTTTGGTACAAAAGCCAAAAATCAAGAAAGCCATCTTAAGATTGAATTCTATGGTATGCACATGGGCTTCAATGAATCCATGGCACAATTTGTCAACAAAATCAAAAGCATTATGACCCAACTAGAAGGCATAAATGCAAAAGCATTATGACCTTAAAAGCATGCATGATGCAGAGTACAGTGCACTAACAACCACTTTGAAGAATTTGCTAGATCCAAAGTTTGAGGAATGTGTACCGTCTATTCTTGAAAAAGAAAGAGAGTTGAAGGCATTGACATCGACATCTACATGCAAGAGCTATAATGAAGAACAAGCACTATTCAATAAAACATCAACGAAGTGCTACCATTGCGGAAGGATGGGTCACTATCAAAGTGATTGTAGACTAAAGAACAAACCAAAGTGTCACCATTGCAAGAAGCTGGGACACAAGGAAGAAGATTACAGATTGAAGAACCAGCAGGTCAACTACATAGCATCAACATCAAGCCATGAGCCAAAAGGCGACATCAATGGAATGTATTGAGAAACAAGAACCTTTCCAACCTTGCCTATATGTTTGTAATCAAACTTGACCACTTGAGAGTAGCCATGTAAGAACCCACGGGAGGATTTGATCTTGTAACTCACATTTGACCACCTTGCAGTAGCCAAAGGATCATGGCACCAAGGGGAGGTGTTGGAGTTGTGGTGCCATGAGCACATAATTAGAGGCTAAGGTATGGTATAGGAAAGAATTAAAGTAGCCACCCTAGGATGTGGAATACATGATGTGGAGATGTGGATTGAGGATATCCACCACAAGGAGAGATGTGGATCATAGGATCCCACATGTGATGACTATTCAAAGGGCACTCTCTATATAAGAGGCCTATCATGTATTGTTGATTATGTATTGCAATAGATTGAGAATTTCCTATTCTATGTCCCCTTCATGGTGTTTTGATCCTCCTTGATCCCTCTTTTTGACATTGCCGATATTTGTTATCGTCTCACAAAGCTGACTAGAGATACAAAACCATTCATCTGAGGAAACCCTCAAGAATATGCATTCAGTATTTTGAAAAAAATGCTCATAGTAGCACCTATCCTACAACCCCCTGATTGGTCTCTTCCTTTTGAAGTATTTGTGGATGCTTCAGATTCAACAATTGGTACAGTACTAATGCGACATAAAACATCAAAATGGTTTTGACTTGTGTACTATGCTAGCAGGATCTTAACCAAACATGAAAGAAACTATGCAGTTATAGAAAGAGAGGCACTTGGTATGATTTTATGCATTGCATAAGTTTGAACATTATTTATTGGCTAATAAGGTAAATTTTCATGTTGACCACCAGGCTTTGATTTATTTGGTCAATAAACAACAACTAACAGGAAGGCTTGTAAGATGGATGCTTTTGTTAAAAGAGTTTGATTACATTGTGGTGCATAGACCACGAAAACAGCATGCCATAGCTGATTATTTGAGCAAACTCCAATTAGGAGAAGCTTTGACTGGCATCCCAAATGAACTCCCTGATGTAGGTATATTTATGGTAAGGATAGAAGAACCACCAAACTGGTATGACAAGATGTTATTTTTCCTTACTGATGGACTGATTCTTGAAACATTGAATAGGGATCAAAGAAAAAAGTTAGTATTGCAAGAGGAACCCATTTCATTAACAAAACCATCCGAAAAATGACCAAAATGCACATGATGCTGCACAAAAATCCATAGCATATTACCCACAAGCCAATGGATTGGATGAAAGCTCCAACAAGCTCATGAAAAAGGTTTACAGAAGAATAATTTCCAATCACCTAGAGGATTGGGTTCAACATTTAGACTCAGTGCTTTGGGCACTTAGGAAAGCATACAAGGTGGCCACATGATTGACACCTTTTAGGATAGTGTATGGTTTTGTGAAGCAATGGTACCCATGGAGCTTGTTGCAGGCAATCTCAAAGTAGCAATTGACAATAAACTTTCACCAAAAGACTCCATCAATGCTAGGTTGGAGCAACTTTTACAATTGGATGAAGATAGATTGGCTAGCTATCATATAGCTGATATTATCCAGGAAATAAGGGTAGCCTAGATCAATAGAAAAATTAAATTCAAGATTTTCAAAAAAGGAGACTTAGTGTTGATGTTCAACACTAAACTGGGCAAAATTCTAGGTAAATTCAAATTAAGGTATGATGGTCCATTCAAGATGATTGATACATATGAGAAAGGGACATTTCTGTTGACAAACCTACATGTTAGCATTGCGATTGATGTCAGCATGACCAATCACTCTTGACAAGGCCTTGCACTTCAAGAGCATTAATGCCATGTGGAGAAAACTTTTTGTGGATAACCACAAAGTGCCCTTTTTTCTTGGCCAAGATAATGTGCCAGTGAGTGATCTCCACCGAAGCTACTGCGAACAAGGCGTTGCCGAGATGGGAATAGGTCGACCTCAAATGCCTCCTACAATAGTCCTGCAACATTACATTAGAATTCCATTAAAGCAAAAGTATACCAAGAGAGAAGAAATTCAAAGCTCATACTTTCTTACCACTATGGAGTCATCATGCTCAATCTCTTCCTCTTTGTCAATGAGGATGGATCCAGAGGCCTCCTGCTTTCTGGAGTGAGATGTGGAGGCTTATTCTAGAACATCAGGTAGGTTGGAGTAGATTGATGTCTCTGCATCTTTGATTTGGGCCAATGTTAAAGCAAGAACCTCTTCTATTGAATCATCTGCTCCCAAAAACCCAGGTTCTTGCATAGTCATGTCCACCTCGTATCCACATAGGATACCAAGAGCTTCATCCTCCCAGAGACCAAACATAACCTCTATGTCATGGAGAAAGAGGTATTGTTCTCCATCGACAAGAAGGGGAGCAAGAAACCATATCATTGTTGCAGGGTCAACAGAGGTGGAGCCCGAGGTGGATGGAATTTGAGAAGTAGAATGGGGTTCAGGAGGTCGCTGGAGCACTTCCAGGGCCAATGCAGCTTCCCGCTCCTCAGCTTCTTCATCTATGGGCTCTTCATTGTAGATGTTGGACTCATCTACAGAGACAAATGGAAGAGGAGGCCTCGACCTGAAAACCTGACCAGGGATGCCCCTGCCCTTTCTGATCCTCTTCTTGGAGAATGAAAATAAAGGTTATTTCCCAGGATAGGAACCTATTTCCTGTGTTTCCGATGACTCCACATGCTAGGAGGTCATCAGTGTCCACCTCCCTAAACCCTAGGGGTGTGAGCTGGCTCGAAAGCAATCTAAATGCTTCACGAACCTGGGTTCTTGATTGAACAAGTGTCACAGAGAACAAACAATTCGTGAGCCTTCTTCAGTAACCTTTTCTTGCACCTGTTGGGGGTATTTTTCCGCGTGCAACAAAAAACTCTCGCAAATACGCCTCTATTTTGTGTGAAGAAGGGCTTAGGCTGTTTGAAATACATTGCAAGTAGTAATATTTAGAGCATAAGGTGTAATTACGTTGCGTCCAATTTTGTTCGCGATGTTTTTGGAGTGAAATTCTTTAATTTTAAAAATCTCCGATCAAATTTCTGGACCTATAATGAAATGCCCACTAAGGCACTGCCTAGGCACTTCGAATAAATGGCTTTTCACCTTGGAAAGCAAACAATGTAGGGAAGTTGGTATTTGGCACATTGACAACGCCGTTATTAGTGACGCGCTTAACCTAATGTAAAGCTTATTGCATTTAGAGAGCACTCATTTCGTTCATTTCGGGTACACGAAGAAAAAGCGCAACCAAAAAGCAAAGCAAGAAAGCAACACAGAAATGTGTATATATTGCTTCGTCTTTCCCCGGCGGCTTCATGGATCTCCTGCATTTGTATACTGCTTCGTCTTCCGTTAGTGATTCCCGGGGGCGTCCTGTATTTCCTTCTTTCTGTTGACTGATTTTCGGCATGCCTGCGACTCCAGCACCACCCCCTAGCCGGAACCCACACCACCATCGCCCGCATTGGGGCAAGGCTGCTCTCCCCCCCCGCCTTCAGAATAAAGCATCTGTTCAGTGCCAGCGCCTTCTTGTGTCGCTGGAAGAAACATCTCTCGTCGTCGCAGATACCTCCCCACAGCCACATAACGTCATATTTTTCACAGATGGCTCCGTCCAAAATGATGGAAGCGCTGGAATGGGAGTTCTTTGCAGAGATGGGCTCAACAATGTAGCTTGGGGCCTCTCGAGACGCGTTTTCTCCCCATATGCGGTCAGCCCTTTGGAAACGGAGCTGGTTGCCATTTTGGCAGCGCTGCAAACATTATGCAGCAGCTATTTCCGAAACCTTCTTCCCATCTGTGGCACGGCCACCATATTTACCGACTGCCGGGAGGCTCTTCACCTATTGCAGAGCTACAACGCCTCTCCGCATTCCATGCGGCGACACAGGCACCATGCCTTGGTCATCTCCATTTTCGACAGCATGCATTGCCTTATACAATCGTCTACCTCCATGTCCCTTCGCCTCCACAAGGTACGAGCCCACACAGGTGTCCCTGGCAACGAGCAAGCAGATGCATTGGCCAAGCTTGGATCGCGGCTTCCACTAGCTTGCCCTTGTCAGCTGTTCGAGTACGGGCTTCTTCGCAATGAGGATGATCTATGCTTCGCACTCGATGCAAAGCTAACCCTATCTTAAAATGTATAGTAGATAGCCCGCGCTACGCTGCTAAAGTGTATTGCTTCCCAGGCTGCTATAAACAATCCTTCTTTATATTACGGTAAGTTTTGAAGATCAATACGATCAGTCGCGCTTTGTAGTAGAAAAGTGCGCTCACTGAACCAAGGACGATGCTTCCTATCTCAAAAAATGTACTTCTCATTCCAACGGCAATGAATTGGATGAGACGTATGCTTGGTCTCTTTTGATCAGACACATATTTGCATGCGCGTAATTCTCGTTGTGTGAATTCGTACTTCTCATTCCAACGCTCAATCGAAAAATGAAGAACCTGAGGCTTGAAGATCAACCTTCCATCTCCTCCCCTCGTAAAGACTACAATGGAAAGAGTCACCTGTTCATCACTCTTACACTAACGATCCATTCTAAAGTTTCCAGATTAGTTTCTTTCAGACTCTTTTGTTATTGAACGTCGTGCGATCGTCTAAAATTTCATAGTTTCATAGTTCCATTCTAAAGTTCCAGATTAGCTTCTTTCAGACTCTTTTTTTATTGAATGTCGTGCGATCATATCGCATATTTGTGTACAGAGACAGCATATCACCGAGTATGGAAGCCAGTTTTCTTAGGTAAATCTTGCCTACAAATCACCATAAATCAGAGAGAGAGAACGGACGGATTGTCTCATTTTGGTCATCAGTCCAGTGACGTCAAATCATTCCTGTCGACGTCTAACTAAGTTTTAAATCTCGTTGTCCGAGACCTTTGCTATCCACAATCACTCACAAGAGCTTACGCTAGATTTGGTTGGTCAACGCCGATGAACGCCTGCTCTATTGCAACGTTGTAATGGGTTGTAAATCGAATACACGCCTAAGGATAGATATAGGGGGCTTTCATTTGTCCTACGTGCATGTGGCACCCGGGCCGTCAGTACGCCTGCAAGCAACCAGGCATTGAGCGAGCTGGCGCACCGGCAAAACTTACCGGCGTGTAACGCCTCCATGGAGGTATGGCCATGCGGATGGAGCCATGCCACCTGACCCATGGCACCTGACACGCGGTTAGTTGTCTGTCAAACTGCCAGCCGGGGCTTCGTCTCCAGGAGCTCCTTTCCGGATAGGAGCTTCTAAGATCGTCCTCCCGTACCTGTGGTTCGAGACCGAACGAACAGTCCACGTCCTGCGCGCAGATCCACTGCAGACAAGCTCGAGGTGTATTGCGAATCCGAATCCATGCCTGCATCTACGAATTCGTCCGTCGTCCGAGGTGGTTCAAATATTTAGATCCAGTCGTGGAGCCTCAAGAGGAGTTTTGTGTGTTCTGGTTGGCTGGTTCATCGTTCATCTCCTTCACGATGTAGCCTACTTGACATTCCAGTTCGACGGCTAATTGCTAAAGCGGCGTGGTGTGCAACTGCTATCGGAGCTGGGATGCTAGTTCATTGGATTTGCTCCCTTGGGCGAGATCTGAGCATCGAGTGGTGCTCATGACTTCCTTTGCTTCTAAGTGCTTCTGTTTGGTCATGGACTGGAAAGCAGCTTGTTGCATTTGAAGTATATCTATCCTTAGGCATCGCGTTTCATCGAAGCTCCCGGTCTATCCCTGGCTATCCCCCTACTCGCCATCTTTTGCATCCCCGGCTCGAGATGGACTGGGAAGCCGTAGCTCCAAGACGTACTCGACAGAAAGGTGATCTTCGGACGAAAGGTGTGGGAGAGGGTCTGAGAATGTCGGGATTTGCAGCATAAGGAGCATATAGCACTGGCCAGAATGCCGGATCTCGCGACACTCCCCAGCCTGCCGTCCCCCTCTGAGCTCCATTGATCAGCAGAACGTCGGACATGGGCACGCCATGAACGAACTTCAAGTTGGGGCTAGACTTGGAAGGGTAGAGGTTCTTCAGATTGGAGCAATAGTCGAGCTTGTCGAGCACGACAATCTTCTCGGGACAAGTTCGTCTGCCACATAGTACTGTCGACATCTTCTCTTACCTTAAGATGTCTATTTTATGGAAGTGTGACGAGCTGTTGGAGACAGTATAAAATGTGGTGCGCTCTCTCCTTGGATGGCAACTATGGCTTCAACGCGAATGCTCTCCTTGGCCATGGCTGCTGCCTTGTTGTTAGTCGTGGTAGCCATGCTCGTGCCTCGTGCGTCCCCATCCTTCAGAGAAACAAAAAGACTATGAGCTTAGGCATAAATTAGCCCTCTCGCTGTACATCTATGGGAGTACTGTTTCCAGATTGCAGGATTACAACCGATAGAGCAGAGCATCCCGAGATTACTACGGGCAGAGAGCGAGATTACCGTCGTTGAGGAGAGATGCGGGCCTTCCTCCCATACCTCCTGGTCGTATGTCTCTGTAAGACACCCGGGATTTGTAGACCGACTTAGCTCTGTAACATAACCAGGATTTGGACCTGTAGTATGTATGTATATATGTACTGTATATATGTATCTAATTTTGAATACATTTACATATTCTTTTCATTTGCCTATATAGAAACATAAAATTATATATATATATGTATATATATATTGTTAATATACCTACACTCACATATATATAATATATCTAACTTGTATACATAGATATGGCTACATTTATATATATGCAGACACATTTGTATACATTTTTAATATGCTTACACACATACATAGATATAATTTGTATACATAGATTTATATCATATGCCTACATCAAGATATATGTATCTATGTATCTATCATATCTATGTCTATAATTTTGTATATAGATAAATTTATGTAGATATAATATATATATCTCAATAATTTTATATATACATGTATGTATATTATTGAGTACTATCTATTAATATGAATTGGTTTTTGTTTTGTTTGGGAGTGTTGCCATTTGTTTTATAGGCTAAATTGTTTAGTATAGTCTGTGTTGCCATTATCCTTGTAGAGTCCACTTGTGTTGCGGTCATGACCTCCTCCCCAACAAGAGAAGCATCTTTGACCTCCCATGTGCCTCGAAAGGGGCAAGTGAAGGGCAAGCGACATGTAGACGAGGTCGTAGGAGATGATGAGCCACTATATGTGTTGCTAGCACAAACAAAACGCCTGCATCAAAGTGCTTTGAAGCTAGCACAAGCCAAACGATCACGGATAACTACTCCGAAGGTAGTGACTTAATGTACCTATGTGTAGCCAATCAAATTTGGAAGTGTTTCGTAGGATTGATTGAGCCTTCGTGTGCTTGTATAGGTCCTTCTCAAGACAAAGGAATTCAAGGTGTGTCACGATGACGCAACATCCAAAAATTGGCTGTACACGTGCATTAATTATGAGGAGACGACCCTTCAATACGCACAAGAAGAGATCATGGTTTGGTGCCCATGTCGCCACTCCCGAGGGTTTGTAGACCCGAGGGGGGTCTTCCTAAAGGACACGTGGTTGATCGTCATCATCAGGATCACTCCATCAAGCGTTCGATGGATGCAAGGAGGAGGTACGACAATGCTTGCAATGTAGCGCGAGCTAGGGCTAAGGTGTCAGCAGCTAGATTAGCATGGGAGTCTAGAGTCGACAAGAATGCCTTGGATAAGGATGATTGGATAGAGGCAAGGATTTCTAAGAGGAAGGAGGGATGGGAAGCGGGCAGAGAAGAGAGATTAAGGGGGCAAGTGGAGCATGCGGAGAAGAGAAGGGGTTGGCCGAATGTGGGCAACATGTCCATTTACAATGAGGACACTTCCGAGGATGAAAATGTTGTACTCATGCATACATTGTCTTTATGGATCAAGGTGTTCCTTGTCTGTGATGTTGTTTCATGTAGTTAAGCTAAATTAAATTTGGCATTATCCTCATTCCGAAGTGAATGCTATCTATTAAAAAAATTTCCTTATGGATCGATGTTATCCTTCTCTCTTATGTCATTTCATGTTCTTAACCAAATCTTGATGTTTAGGTAGGTAGCATTGTGACAAAAAAGGGAAATCTGGCCTCTCATGAAGCCACGTGTCATTTCATGAAACGATGTATTATTTATTTTATAATTTGGCAAGAAATTCTTCAAACGGAATTCTTCCAATGTAACTCCAATCTAACTTCCTCGTTCTCCTCTTCTCTTCCACTCTTGTCTTTCCTCATCGCAGATTAGTCCTTTCAATCTGCGTGCCTTTCCTTTTGAGATTTTCATTGAAAGTTTCCTCATCGGTTCCTTTCTATTCATCCCCTCATTGATTCAAATATGAGTGCCTTTTTGTTCTAGATTTTCCTCATCGAGTCTGGTCTCTTCATCCCGTCATCGATTCTTTTCTTCGACACATCTGAAGTTCTTTGCATACCTCCACAGCTGAAGTTCTTTGCAGACCTCCGTGCAATCATTTTGCAAAAGAAGGACGACATTTGGCATTCCACACAACTGAAGTTCTTCCACAAAGTTCTACAACTGCTCGTCAAAATCTTTGCAAACCACCGCCCAATTATTTTGTAAGAAGGATGATATTTGGCAATTTGCGAACAACCAATTCTAGTGCAAACCCTTACAGGTACTAGTTTATTTGTGTCATCTTCATCTTTATCTTCATCGTCATCTTCATCTTCATCATCTCCATCTCTCTGATAAGAAAATTAGGTACTTTGAAGCTCACTCCATCTCCCTCTCCCTCTTTGTCTCCATCTCCATCTCTGCTTCGTTATTCTTAATGGCCTTGTTTGTCTTGCATTTATCTGCAAGGCACTTGCCTTGATCTTATTCACCGCTGAGATGCAGGTTCTCATATTGTGTAAGATAGGTCTCTGATTGGGCCTTCACTGGTATGGGCCCAAACCCTAGATTGCTTCTCTATAAGCATTTCTTAGGCAGGGTTGGAATTGCAGTCCACAAAGGGTCGACACAGCTAAAGGAGTTTGAAAAAATTCATTCTCACATGGAGGAACGTCCAAATGAGCTTCCAATGTCTAAGATGAGCACATTGATGCAAATGTATGTTGAGAGAGGAAGCATGGCAGATGCCCACAAGGTATTTGACAAGATGTTAAAGCATGACGTGGTGTCATGGAACATCATGATTCTGGGGTATGCTAAGCGAGAAGAAGGTGTGCAGGCTTTGGAGTTGTATGCATGGATGCAACAAGAAGGAGTCACAGCAGATCATTAGACTTTTCTAGGTGCATTGAAGGCTTGCAGTAGCCTGGGAGATGTACAAGAGGCTAATGGGAGATCTGCTAAAATAGGGCACCTTGGGAAAGGTAGGGCCATCCACGCTCAAGTATTAAAGAGTGGCTTTGAGTCAGATTTATTTGTAGGAAATACCTTAGTGAATATGTACATGAAATGTGGGAGCATGGAGGATTCCTGGCATGTCTTTGAGAAATTGCCTCATTGAGATGTCGTTACATGGAATATCATGATCTTGGATCATGCTGAAGAAGGTAGTGTGCTGGCTTTGGAATTATATGCACGGATGCACCAGGAAGGTGTCAGAGCAGACCATCGAACGTTTGTCGTCATGTTGAAAGCTTGCAGTAGTCTGGCAGCATTGGAAGGGGGGAAGCCACTTGATGAGAAATTTGAAAAAGTAGAGTGCCTAGAAAAGGGAAGAGCCATCCACTCCCAAGCAATAAGGAGTGGCTTTGAGTCCGATATATTTGTAAGAAATACCTTGGTGAATATGTATGTGAAGTGTGGAAGCATGACCGATGGACAGTGTGTCTTTGACCAATTGCCTTATCGTAATGCAGTTACATGGACTATCATGATCCTCGGTCATGCTGAGCAAAAAGACAATGCACTAGCTCTGGAGTTGTATCCATTGATGCGCCAAAAAGGTATCACAGCACATCATTGGAGGGGTACCAAGTTGATGAGATAATTTAAAATACAGTGTGCCTAATGAAAGGTAGAGCTATACATTCTGAAGTAGTAAAGAGTGACTTTCAGTATGATGTATTTGTGGGGACTGCCTTGGTGGATATGTTCACAAAATGTGGTAGTGTGGAGGATGCTCGCTGAGTCTTTGATGAATTGCCTCACTGTAATCTGATTACATGGACTACCATGATTTTGGGGTATGCTAAGAAAAAAGAAAGCGAGGAAGCTTTTAGGCTTTATGCACAGATGCAAGAGCAAGGTCTGCTGTCACCAAATAGTGTGATTTATGTGGCCATCCTGAAAGCATGTGGCAACACAACATCTCTGGAGACTGGAAAGGAACTCCATTCTCAAATTTGCAGGGATGGCTTTGAGACTGTTGCCAACATGGCAACCAGCCTCATCGACATGTATGCTAAAAGTGGGAGCATGGTTGATGCCCAGTAGATGCATTGTCCACGAGGGATGTTGTATAATGGAATGCATTGCTTGCAGGATATGCGTGCTAGGGGGAGAGTGAACTTGTGTTCAATTTGTTTAAGAGAATGAGACAGAAAGGCATACAACCCAACTGGGTCACTTTTCTTATTCTTCTCACTGTATGTAGTCATGTGAGTTTAGTGGATAAGGGCCAGGAGTATTTTGAGGCTATGAGCAAACAGTTTAGCATTATCCCGACTAGTGAGCACTATATGTGCATGGTTGACCTCCTCGGCCATGCAAGCCAAGTGAACGAGGCAGTGGCGATGGTGGAGAAGATGCCTTTCCAACCTAACGTAGTTATCTGGAAGTCTGTGTGGGATGAAATGAAATAGTTCCTTCTCATTGAGCCACATGTAATAATTTTATATATTAATTGAAATTTTGTGAATGGCAAGAAATGTCTACCAACCGTTTTGTCTCCATCCTTAGTTGTAGATCAAAACGTCTCACGAGAGGAAGTGTAGGTTCACCTTGAATTGGTGTGCCTTGCTCTGTAAATTCCAAATCCAATTGGATTGGTCCTTCGGATATGATGAGGAGCAGGTCACCCTTAAGCTCCAGTCCTAGCTCATGATCACCCTCCCCCTACCTTACGAGAGGAACTAATGAGAAACCTTTAAGGCGACCTCCATTAGCAGGACTATAGGCTCGATCCCTCAAGGCGATGGGTGGGATGTGTTGACAAGATTGATGGGTTCGGGTGCTTCTGAAAGGAGTTTATCATAGAACAGATTCTTGGATATATGCAGCAAACCATTGTCCGATGCCGTTGTACCAAGATGTCAATGCGATAATGAAGGATCGTGGTCTGCTGTCCCCCTTTACTTCGAGAGCAGTCTGTTGTCCTCGAAACCGATTGAACTGGTTTGTAATGTATTCTAAGCTCAAAAAGCACGAGTATCATGATAGAAATGAAGCTCCACAGAATTATGTCAATTTTGTGTCAATACTGTAAGAGCCTGAATGCAGATCTATTAGGCGAGCAGTTAATCTCTGTCTCTGTCTCTCAACAATTGTATTTTCTGGTGGCTTCCTCACAAGAGAATATAAGGAATGATAAAGATCTGCATGGCATGTCGCAAATCCTGTTTTGACGTGCGCCTCCGTGTCAAGCCACCTAAGCACTTTCGTTGTTGATCACTTTCTGTACATCCAAGTTAGTTATAGCACACCTTTGAACTCCAGTGACACACTTTTGCTTTTGGTGATCTTCAAATTATGCCTCAGTCCACTTCATGGAGAATTGATAGTCCCGGATCACTTGAAGTAGGCCTTTTAGATTTGTCTTGCCAGTTAGATATGCAATAAACCTGACGAGTACTGATGGAGCACAAGCTGATGACTGTTATCATGTCCTGGATCTCTGAAAGCCTAAGGGGCCTCATCACAAGTAATAGGTATCCCTTGAAATGAACGACTACATGAATCAGTAGAAAAACTCAAGTTTATAAATGCCATTTCTGGGATGAGGATATGATGGCCAAGAGTCAAGAGTAGGGATGGGCTGTTCCAAGCATGCACAGTCCTAGGATCTTTGGCAATGTTGTTAGGAGTCTTAATGCTACTGAGTAATATCAGGCTAGAGGATTCTTACTGCATGGATGTCTTTTGTGTGATATACAAGGTGGTCGCTGCTTGTTACATTACTGTTGCATTGTGTGATGGGTCATTGTTTGAAATAGGCCATTAAAACTCAGTTCTATCTGATGAGGGATGTAGCTCTATTGTCGGGGAGTTAGGACCACTTTAGAACTCTTTAGAAGAGGCAAGGGTAGGAATAGGCAGTTCCAAGCATGCACAGTCCTAAGGTCTTTGGTGATGTTGTCCGGAGACTTAATGCCTGCTGAGTCCTATTGGGCTAGAGGATTCTTACTGCATGGATGTTCTTTGCGATTGATATGTTTGGCTATTGGCTGAAGGAAGAAGGTGTTGCACTACAGAATGCTTTACCATATCTATTGCTAGCAAATGTCTGTGCTAACATACGCAGGCTAGCAGATGTAATGAACGTGAGCAAACCAATGATTAATAATGGTGTGAAGAAGGTGCTAGGTTGCTGTTGTATTGAGGTGAAACACATGGTCCACGAATTTGTTACAGGCACATCACATCCTCAACAGGAGGAGATACAAGCTGAGTTGCAAAGGTTGGATAGATGCATGAAGGAGGCAAGATTTGCAGCTGACACAAATGTGGTGCTTCATGATCTGGATGAGGAAGAGAGAGAAGATTCGCTTTGCTACCACAGCGTGAAGTTGGCCATCAGTTTTGGGCTCATTTCCACCCCTCTAGGGACACTTATTCATATTACAAAGAACCTTAGGGTGTGGGGAGGTAGCAAGCTAAGGGTGTCCACGTCCGGACCACTTTCGGGTGAGTGTGACACCCACTCGAGTGAAAATACAAAGATTTTGCTTCGGTCTGTAATACCTCGATCGAGGTATTATCTCCAATGAAAATCACACACGAGGACAACCGAGCCAAGCCAATACCTCGATCAAGGTCCTGGACTTTTTTCACCGAACCGAGCCTATACCTCGATCGAGGTCTCATGGCATGCCACCTATACAAGCCACCTATATCTCATTCGAGGTATCGTGGGAATCCAGCTATACCTCGATCGAGGTATTGGCAAGTCCACATACCTTGATCTCGATCGTGTCATATACCTCAATCGAGGTAAATGCCATCCGATAGGGCAATTAACATACCTCGATCCAGGTATGTTGGACCGATGACTTGGCTGCATGTCCAATACGTCGATCGAGGTATGTGGCATCTGGCTGGCTACTGACATACCTCGATCGAGGTATCGTGGCAGGTCCATACCTCGATCGAGGTAGATGGACTGATGTGTATGGGGCATGTCAAATACCTCGATCGAGGTATAGAGGTATGACGGAGCGATGTATATGTGGCATGTAAAACACCTCAATCGAGGTATCATGGCATGTCTATACCTCGATCGAGGTATATGGATCGCTATGTATGTTGCATGTGAAATACCTCGATCGAGGTAGGAAAACCCTAAAATTTCGTATATAAAGAGAGGGACCCGCCCTCTTTCTTCATACCTCGATCGAGCTCCTCCTCATCGAAATTGACGGATTTGCGGGAGCTCGACGGAATTGTGGCAGCGACGGAGAGCGACCGACGAACAACGACAGAGATGGACGGAGCGGGAGAGTCCAAGTAAGGTTTTTTTTCTGTAGCATTTTTTTTTTGCGAAAATTTATTTAAATTTTAGTTTATAGGAATAATTATAAAATATTTGTAAATTTTAAATGCATTTTAAAGTTTTTTTATTTTTTTTTGGAATTACATAATTTTTTATTTAAAATGTGAAAATGTAAATATTTTGTTTTTTAAAATCATCTTTTTAAAAAAAAAGATTGAAGTTATTTTTTAAATTAGTGCTATTTTTATTTAAATAAGAAAACGTTTAAATTTATTTTTAAAAATGATCTTTGAAAAAAAAGAAAATAAGAGTTTATAGGAAAATGTAATCTAATTATAAAATATTTCAAATTTTCAAATGCATTTTAAAATTTTTTTTAAATTTTTTTTTTAATTACATAATTTTTTATTTAAAATTTGAAAATGTATATATTTTGTTTTTTAAATTCATGTATTTATAATTATAAAATATTTCTAAATTCCAAATGCATTTTAAAGTTTTTTTTTTTGGAATTACGTAATTTTTTATTTAAAATATGAAAATGTAAATATTTTGTTTTTAAAAATCATCTTTTAAAAAAAAGAGATTAAAGCTATTTTTTAAAATAGTGCCATTTTTATTTAAATAAAAAAATATTTAAATTTTATTTTTAAAAATGATCTTTGAAAAAAAATAATAAGAGTTTATAGAAAAATGTAATCTAATTATAAAATATTTCAAAATTTCAAATGCATTTCAAAATTTTTTTTAATAATTTTTTTTAATTACGTAATTTTTTATTTAAAATGTGAAAATGTAAATATTTTGTTTTTTAAAATCATCTTTAAAAAAAAAGAGATTAAAGTTATTTTTTAAATTAGTACTATTTTTATTTAAATAAAAAAACCTTTAAATTTTATTTTTAAAAATAAAATATTTCTAAATTTCAAGTGCATTTTAAAGTTTTTTTATTTTTTTTATGATTACGTAATTTTTTATTTAAAATGTGAAAATGTAAATATTTCGTTTTTTAAAATCATCTTTTAAAAAAAAGAGATTAAAGCTATTTTTTAAATTAGTGCCAATTTTATTTAAATAAAAAAACGTTTAAATTTTATTTTTAAAACTGATCTTTGAAAAACAAAGAAAATAAGAGTTTATAGGAAAATGTAATCTAATTATAAAATATTTCAAAATTTCAAATGTATTTTAATTTTTTTTAAATAGTTTTTTTTAATTACGTAATTTTTTATTTAAAATGTGAAAATGTATATATTTTGTTTTTTAAATTCATCTATTTATAATTATAAAATATTTCTAAATTTTAAATGCATTTTAAAGTTTTTTATTTTTTTTTGAATTACGTAATTTTTTATTTAAAATGTAAAAATGTAAATATTTTGTTTTTTAAAATCATCTTTTTAAAAAAAAGATTAAAGTTATTTTTTAAATTAGTGCTATTTTTATTTAAATAAAAAAACGTTTAAATTTTATTTTAAAAAATGATCTTAAAAAAAAAAGAAAATAAAAGTTTATAGGAAAATGTAATGTAATTATAAAATATTTCAAAATTTCAAATGCATTTTAAAATTTTTTTAAATAATTTTTTTTAATTACGTAATTTTTTATTTAAAATGTGAAAATGTATATATTTTGTTTTTTAAATTCATCTATTTAGAAAAAGAGAGATTAAAGTAGGTTTTATGTTATTTTTCAAATTGGTGCTATTTTTATTTAAATAAAAAAATGTTTAAATTTTAGTCGTAAAAATCATCTTTTAAAAAAAAAGAAAATAAGAGTTTAAGGTAGCTTTTATGTTATTTAAGTTAGTGAAGTTTTTATTTAAATGTCAGAAAGTATATATTTTGTTTTTTAAAATCATCTATTAAAAAAAAAGAGATTAAAGTAGTTTGCATGTTATTTTTTAAATTAGTGAAGTTTTGAATTAAATATAACGTTTAAATTTTGTTTTTAGAAATCATCTATTAAAAAAAAGAAATTATTGCGGTGTGCTATGAGGGCACTGCAAGATGCTAGGGCACCCCCTCACTTGGTTGCGAGTCTAGATTCAGTCATTGAGGCTCTGGGTCGATTGAACACAGTTGAGGACGTTGTGGATAGCTTTCACGCACAGGGCTGAGGCAGAGATCACTGGTCATGGCTTGGATTGGAGAGCCATTCGACAGTTGTTTGAGCGTGAGTCACCTCACAGGCAGGCCTTAGAGGATATGTTTTGGGATGGTCACACTGAGGCAATGCGACCATGATCAGGGCTGCCCTTGCATATTTTACGTTGTAGGCACCCCGTCATAGCAGCACACATTTATCCGAGATATCTTACTGCGAATAGTGGTCGATTGCCTCACAACCGTTAGATAGCCAAGTCATTTGCCATGCAGCTATACGCTGAGTTTGTGCTTGGTCATCGGGTAGACTACCTTAGTACCCATCTAGGATCAGGAGCGGGACATGGTAGGATGGGGCATCAGGAGCATCAGACTGCAAGTGTTCGACGTCGACGCGAGGCACCACAGTTGCACACTATTCCTACACTGGCATTGCGAGCTGTTGGAGGATGGATTAGGGGGGATGTTCATTCAGTGGCATCATCCTTGCATGACATGGTCTCTGCCCTATCAAGATCACTTTCGGTTCCACCTCCCCCACCCCCCACATCTATGGAGCCTCCCACATCTACACCACCTCCCACATCACCGCCTCAGCATGAGATGGAGACTCGAGACGCACGGATTGCAGAGTTGGAGGCATTGTTGGCCGAGTCTAGGGACGGTTAGTTATTCTGGTAGAGCTTCAGACATCATTGCAGTAGTGGGTGGAGCAGCAGCGGGGCCGAGACCAGCGTCTTCTACATGTAGAGACGATTACTCGTGCTGGATTTGAGGCACGAGTATTCATAGATGCACAAGTTTGGGAGCTGAGATGCACATACATAGAGGAGGCGAGGGAGGCAGAGATGGCAGCGGTGGCTCATGCAGCATGCCCTCCTCTTCATCAGGATGAGGTTGGCCCATCTCATGCAGGAGATGAGGCTGGCCCATCTGATCCAACTTTGCCTGAGGGCACACAGCGGACGATTGGGCAGCGGGTCATATAAGAGCCATGTCAGAGGATGACTAGAGGATCATATGTGGAGTTATCAGATTCTGATTCAAGATGATTGTTTAGGCTTCACACATTTCTTGTTTAGGGATGCACTTCTACACGATGATGATGATGATGTACACATTCATTTTGGTACTTTCATGATATTGTTCTTACTTTTATGATGTATGAGCATTTTCGTACTTTCATGATGTTCTTCTTACTTTGTTTATCTCAGTTTATAGTTTGTTCAAATCTAGCATAAACATTTAAAATTAGGAGTATGATTTTGAATTTCAAATATCTCAATTCACACATCTAATACATAAGGTATTTTAAAAAGAATGCCATGTGAAGTAATTGTAAACATTAAGCATTGAAAAAGTGTTCAAGTATAAGGTCTCTCTCTCTCTCTCTCTCTCTCTCTCAAGCTATGAATTTTAGCATTTTGAATATCATATTGAATTTCGTATATCTCAATTCTTGCAATTATTACACTAAACCTAAGAGCCGTGCGAAGTTTCATCCCCATGTGTGTATTTAAAATTAAGAGTATGATTATGAATTTTAGATATCTCAATTCACACATCTAATACATAAGGTATTTTAAAAATAATGCCGTGTGTCATAATTGTAAACATTAAGCATTGAAAAGGTGTTCAAGTATAAGGTCTCTCTCTCTCTCTCTCTCTCTCTCTCTCTCTTTCTAGAGCTCTCTCGTGCTATGAACTTTATCATTTTGAATATCATATTGAATTTTGTATATATCAATGCTTGCCATTTTCATACATAGTCACTAGTAGGGATTATACCTTCCACGTGGCACATACAAAATCAGTTGGAGACCAAATCTTGTGTGGATGTATGCATTATACCTTCCATGTGGCACATACCAAAATCAGTTGGAGACCAAATCTTGCATGGATGTATGTCTAGGGTAGCCTAAGAGCCGTGCAAAGTTTAATCCCCAACAGATAAGTCCACATGCATATTTGGTTAGTACGTGCGCCATTTTTCGTATGCAATCACTAGTAGGGAGTGCTTGCAAAAATGTATGCATTATACCTTCCACGTGGCACATACCAAATTAGTTGGAGGCCAAATCTTGCATGGATGTACGTCTAGGGTAGCCTAAGAGCTGTGTGAAGTTTCATCCCCAACAGGGTTTAGGGTTTAGTCGTGCTAGTAGGGATTGTAAAAATGTACGCATTATACCTTCCACGTGGCGCATACCAAATCAGTTAGAAACCAAATCTTGCGTGGATGTATGTCTAAGGTAGCCTAAGAGCCATGTGAAGTTTCATCCCCAATAGGGTTTAGGGTTTAGGGTTTAGTCGTGCTAGTAGGGAATGTAAAAATGTACGCATTATACCTTCCACATGGCGCATACCAAATCAGTTGGAGACCAAATCTTGCATGGATGTATGTCTAGGGTAGCCTAAGAGCCGTGTGAAGTTTCATCCCCAACAGGGTTTAGGGTTTAGGATTTAGGGTTTAGGGTTTAGTCGTGCTATAGGGATTTGTAAAAATCTACGCATTATACCTTCCACGTGGCGCATACCAAATAAGTTGGAGACCAAATCTTGCGTGGATGTACGTCTAGGGTTGCCTAAGAGCCATGCAAAGTTTAATCCCCAACAAATAAGTCGCATACCAAATCAGTTGGAGACCAAATCTTGCGTGGATGTACGTCTAGGGTAGCCTAAGAGCCATGCAAAGTTTAATCTCCAACAGATAAGTCCACATGCGTATTTCGTTAGTACGTGCGCCATTTTTCATACGCAGTCGTGCTAGTAGGGATTGTAAAAATGTACACATTATACCTTCCACGTGGCGCATACCAAATCAGTTGGAGACCAAATCTTGCGTGGATGTATGTCTAGGGCTGGCCTAAGAGCCGCGTGAAGTTTCATCCCCAACAGATAAGTCCATCTGTGTATTTCGTTAGTACGTGCACCATTTTTCATACGTAGTCGTGCTAGTAGGGATTGTAAAAATGTACGCATTATACCTTCCACGTGGCGCATACCAAATCAGTTGGAGACTAAATCTTGCGTCAATGTAAGTCTAGGGTGGCCTAAGAGCCATGCAAAGTTTCATCCCCAATAGATAAGTCCATCTGCATATTTCATTAGTACGTGCGCCATTTTTCATACGTAGTCGTGCTAGTAGGGATTGTAAAAATGTACGCATTATACCTTCCACATGGCGCATACCAAATCAGTTGGAGACCAAATCTTGCATGGATGTACATCTAGAGTAGCCTAAGAGCGGCGGAAAGTTTAATCCCCAATAGATAAGTCCACATGCGTATTTCATTAGTACGTGTGCCATTTTTCATACGTAGTCGTGCTAGTAGGGATTGTAAAAATGTATGCATTATACCTTCCACGTGGCGCATACCAAATCAGTTGGAGACCAAATCTTGTGTGGATGTATGTCTAGGGTGGCCTAAGAGCCGTGCGAAGTTTCATCCCCAATAGATAAGTCCATCTGCGTATTTCGTTAGTACGTGCGCCATTTTTCATACGTAGTCATGCTAGTAGGGATTGTAAAAATGTACGCATTATACCTTCCACGTGGTGCATACCAAATGAGTTGGAGACCAAATCTTGTGTGGATGTATGTCTAGGGTAGCCTAAGAGCCGTGCAAAGTTTAATCCCCAACAAATAAGTCCACATGCATATTTCATTAGTACGTGCGCCATTTTTCATACGTAGTCATGCTAGTAGGGATTGTAAAAATGTACGCATTATACCTTCCACGTGGTGCATACCAAATCAGTTGGAGACCAAATCTTGTGTGGATGTATGTATAGGGTGGCCTAAGATCCGTGTGAAGTTTCATCCCCAACAGATAAGTCCATTTGCGTATTTCGTTAGTACGTGCGCCATTTTTCATGCGTAGTCCTGCTAGTAGGGATTGTAAAAATGTACGCATTATACCTTCCATGTGGCGCATACCAAATCAGTTGGAGACAGCATGGATTTATTTCTAGGGTGGCCTAAGAGCCGTGCAAAGTTTCATCCCCAACAAATAAGTCCATCTGCATATTTCGTTAGTACGTGTGCCATAGCTTTGCCGCAATCATGCTAGTAGGGATTGTAAAAATGTATGCATTATACCTTCCACGTGGATCATACCAAATCAGGTGGAGACCAAATCTTGCATGGATGTATGTCTAGGGTGGCCTAAGAGTCATGCAAAGTTTCGTCCCCAACAGAAATGTCCACATGCATATTTCGTTAGTACGTGCACCATTTTTCATATGTAGTCGTGCTAGTAGGGACCAACAGATAATCCACACGTGTATTTCGTTAGTACGTGCGCGAATTTTCTTAGTCACGTTTTTAAAATGTCCTAAAGCACAAAACACGATTACAACATTACTACTAATAAACAATCTTTTGTTTTACAAACACAACAAATCCCATTGAGAAGACATCGGACATCATGTATAAAATAGAATCTAATACAATGATGTTTATGAATGTATACAACCATCAGAGTGAAATACAAAATATGATCCATGAAAATTACAATGGTACGGTCACACAGTGAGCCTATGCATATCGAATACAAAAATGTGTAATCAACTAGTGATACCCAATAAAAATCAATCTGATCAACTGATGATCCCAAAAAATATGATATGTAATGTGCTACTCCTCAGGATCAGCTCTCATGCCAATAGTTGCAAGTATGCTCTCGTGATCTGCCACTCCAAGGTGCCATCGTGGAGTGGATGTCGCCTTGCGAGTGCGAACACGACTCAAAGTAATCTTGATCGCAACAACAAGATGAGAATACATGTATGCCTCCTGATCTGCCATGTACTCCTGGAACTCAATATAGCAACCACGCCTCTGTATTTGCTGAAAATAGTGGCCACCTACGATCATGCTATGAGCATTGAAGTTCATCCCATGCCCATCCACTGTATCCTCATTCAACACACTCTTCAGCATAGAGCATTGCAACAAGTAATAATCCACACCCTCCTCATTGCTCTCCGAAGCAATAACCGCGAAGATATCACCAATATGCAACACATCTGTAAGATGGTCATAATCTCTAGAGGAATTGAATCCCGCATCCTGATCATCATCATGTACCTCCTCCCAAGGCTGGAAGGGAGAAAGCACTCGCCATACCCATGGATCAGCCCATGGTATCATGGAGCAGCCTCCCTAATCATCATCAATGCATGCAGAGCAAAAACATGCAAACCGTCGAGAAAAGATCACGGGGTGAGACTCACCTATGCTCCTGATGGAATGGAAATCAAGAGTGCCAGACATTGAACGACAATCAAAAGGCCTAGACCGAGCAAGACTCCCAATGTCCATGCACCAAAAATACCAGCTCACCACCCTATCGTCACACGACTGAAACAAGGAGATAGCACTAGTGGATAAGTGCTAGGGATAAGTGCTAGCTGCACCACCACACCACATCATGTGCATCCTTGAAGCGATCGGCACTATGACGCAACTGGTATTGACGCAAAGCATGCTTCACGCAAGCACCTGCACCATCGTGCTCTCCCTTACCGTGCCCTGTCTCGAAGTAGCTCCATGTGATTGGAATGCTTGTCTCATGGTGCCATCTGCAGAACCAAAAAATTGTCTAGCGGATTTGAACTGACCATCACAACCGTCTGACCAGATCCAGCACTGCTGCCATGTGACACCATGATCCCTCAAGAAACTATCATGCAAAGTGAAGCAATGCTGCACAAAATGGGCATCATGTGATCGATCATCACTAATGTAGAAGTGATACTCTCGCACAATGATGCATGAGTCCATGGTGCTATCAATGCCATCCACATGAGCCTATGCATGACGATAGCTAATGTGCATAAATATAGCAACTTGCAATATGGCATTGAAAAAAAATATGACTATTGAAATAATTCAATATAATGAGGCCATAAAAAAATCAATACTCAATCACACGTCACCTGTTCGGAGAAATAATACTCCGATTGGATCTCATGCTGTGGTGCAAAGATGTAACTTCTCCGCAAAGTCCAACACTGAGACAACCACCCCTATAGGAAATGTCCTCAAACATGCACGGAACTGACGATCCTCCCATTTCGCAGTGTGCGAGTGGCATATGTAGCGGTACAGCTTCCCTCGAAAACTGTCAATGAATACAACACGTGGTGTCTCCTTCCCCACAAGCTGCAACCTCCTCGACTATGCACCACCATCTAATGTTAAGGTACTGTACTCATACTACTGCCAATGAACCATCTGCACATCACAAGTATCTAGTGCAACTCGTGGCACTCTAGCAAAGTCACCACACAAAGTACACCTGCCTTCCACACAATCAAGGGAGTGGAATAAAGCATCACCATCTTGTGTACACAATATCGAATGAATGAAGTCACAAGGGCTAGTAGGAAGAGAGTAGGAACCACTCCCCTATGACCATCAAGGGAACGGAATACATCATACATCAATCCAAAATCCACATGGTAGCGACAACAGCATGTGTCACACTCCTTAGAGCATCGCACAAACCATGGCCTGCATCGCTCAAATGACCTCTGCCCAATCCTAAACTCCGAGTGCGCCTCTACAAACTGAGTGTACAACTCAGTCTAGGTGCACTCCAAAAAACATGCACCATGCTCAATGTACACACCGCATGACACCCTCTTCTGCAATGCCTTCTTGAACACCGGGAATGCTCTGCAATGCTCCTCCCAAAACTGTTGTATGAAGGACCTAGTGGAATCATCCAACAATCGATCGCTACGAGGTGCACGACCACTCGAAGCCCAAAGAGCATCAGTCTCACTATCCTCTAGACTCTACCTCCTAATAATGCCTGCTCGCAATGTGCGCGGTGCAATCTGAAGAAGACGTGAAGCGGTACGCACATGGCCTATCATATGAGGTCTACTAATGGTAGCCACAATAGCACGACATGCTGCCAAGGCATCACTGGAGTTCCTATGCTTAATAGAAGCATAGGAACATCGAACACTGCTAAGGATCTCGCTACATACAACCCTATCTCTACGTGCACCAAGACCAGCAAGCCTCCTACACTCTACCAAGTCAGGGTGATCAATCAGGGATGTGAGAAGAGAAGACTGCGAAGCTGGCGTGAGGTCACAAAAAAAAGGCTGCATAATCTTGCTAGTACAACGATGGATATTGGACTTCGACAAGTCACATCGTGAAGCAACACTGCTGCTGCAAGGTGGGGCCAGGGGATCAATGGGAGATGGTAGGGTGGAGGGGGGAAGGGAGGCACCAAGGTTTACGGGGGGAGTGGGAGGGGGAGGGGGGAGGGTGGAGGGGGAAGAGGTAGCTCGGTGGAGGCGCCAAGGGGAACGGGGGGAGGGGGAAGAGGTAGGGGAAGGGCGGAGGCTGGAGGTAGGGGAGCGGATGAGCATGGGGCGACAATGGAGGTGGGGGTGGGGGTGGGGGTGGAGGTGGAGGTGGAGGTGGGATGTAGAGGTGGAGGTGGATCGGTGGTGGTAGCA
This sequence comes from Dipteris shenzhenensis, assembly GCF_047967505.1. Taxonomy (NCBI): domain Eukaryota; kingdom Viridiplantae; phylum Streptophyta; class Polypodiopsida; order Gleicheniales; family Dipteridaceae; genus Dipteris; species Dipteris shenzhenensis. The sequence continues at coordinate 28,015,050 of NC_141618.1, read as the reverse complement.
CGAGCTCTAGCTCTAGAGGCTCTCTTGCGCTCACGAGCCTTCCGCTTGCGCTCCTCGTCAATGAGATTTGGGGGGGTTCCTACATCTTTCACGTCTACTAGCTCTACGGCTTTGAGAACCCATTGTCAATGAAAGTAGGATGGAAGGTGTGACAAAGTGATGAGGAGGCAAGAATGGCTAAGAATGGGTGAAATGAACCAAAACGTGGTGTCTTATAGAGAGCCTAACCTCATCCACTAGATTGCTCTTAGATTGCTCTTCATTATTATTGGTGGAGAAGGTGCTAAGATTGAAACTAATTGGTTGGAATCCAACGTTAATTTTGAATATTTGCATCGTTTGATTTTATTCCAGTTTTGTACCTACAAATACTTCGATCGAGGTATGCTATGCCTAGGTCATATACCTCGATTGAGGTATTCAATGCCTCACGCAGGTATAAACCTCGATCGAGGTACATACCCCACAGTCATATACCTCGATCGAGGTATTCTATGCCTCACATAGTTCATAAACCTCGATCGAGGTATTCTATGCCTCGCACATCGTGGTCATAAACCTCGATCGAGGTATTCTATGCCTTGCGCACATCGTGATGTGTATACATGTGGCTGATGTGGCACCATGCATGGTCATGATGTGGCAATATGGTGTGGAATATATGAGTCTCTTCCATGACATGGAAATGTGATGTGGCATGATGAGTTGGCATTCATGAGGTGGTAGATTGACATGGCAAATTGAGGTGGAGGGATTGGTGACGTGGCAAGGTGTGATGACATGGCTCCAAGAGTTCCTGTGATGTGGAATGATGAGGTGGCACATGTGACTGATGTGGCAGCACGTGTGGCAATGTAAGGTGACATGGCAAGGAGTGATGTCACATCTCCTTGATGACATGGCACCACGCAGGGCATGGTTGCAAGGCAAAAATAGATGACTCAGCCTTCCACATGGGCAGCATGAACACTCCAAAGAATTGCCACTAGGGTCAGTGATGCTCCTAGCCTACCTCACCAAGCCTAATACCAAGCCTACCTTGTCTTGGTATTAGGCTTGTGTGGCCCTTTTTCCCCCACAAAAGGGAGATTTCATTCTTGGAGGCCATATCGTACGTTTCCCTTACTCGAATTTAACCAAAATTTTTTCCTCTTATTCATCATGCAGAGGACTAAAAATATTGACATTTTTGAAATGTTTGGTCATGTTTGAGAATTACTAGATTTATTTTTAATATTCTTTGTTGATCCTCAAAGGAGTAAAAGCAAAAATTAAACTTCAATCTTCCTAAATCTAAGGGTTGGATTTGGGATTTGATGATTCAACCACACACCCTTATGGCCTACTAACCTTCCACTGAATTGGATTTGCTTAATTATTCAAAATACTAAAAAAATGTGGTGTGCTACTAAAATACATGTATTTTGACTTTATTTATTATAAATAATTATTTATAATTACATAAATCATTCAAAAAACTACCAATAAATCAAGTTAAGCTCTACATAATGTAAAGAGACCACTTACAAAGTTTCAATAACATTTAATCTAAAATGAGTGAGAAATTTAGAATTTAATATGACACTCTCTGTTCGTGACAAAGGTGTGACCACCCTGGAACCATGCCATGTGACACAAAGAAGTTTTTTGTGTGTGCATCGAATTTTTGATCAGACTGCACAAAAGCAAGTGTGATGTTGTGTCTGAAGACTTCAAAGACTAGATACATAGGGAAGTAGGTGAGATTTGCATTTTTGTGTGCTAAAAAGCTTGTTTTTCCACCTCCTAAGGATTGGGGAGTGAACAAAAAGTGGGCACCCTTAGCTTGCTACTTCCCTGTCCTCTAACTGTCATTCTACCACCTTAAGAGAGAGGCCAAGTTAGCAAGGCTTACTGATCTGTACTCCAAGTCTGCATCCCAATGGACATGGACTTTGAAATGATAACAATTTATCTTTCAACCTTGCCTTAGCCCAGATCCTACTGGACATTTTGATGAGATGCAACAAAATGAGGAATGCCAAGTAGGGTTACTTTTATTTTCATTATCAAAGCCATGTACTAGTTTAAACAGATGCAATTGGAGGGCATCCCTCCAAATGCTATTACATTTGTTTGCAGATTGAAAGCTTGTGGCAGCATAGGTGCTATAGACAAGGATTGAGAAATACATGCTAAGATTACCATAATGCTTTAAGAGAGAGGCCAAGTTAGGAAGGCTTACTGATCTGTACTCCAAGTTATTTTCAATAAACATGCTTGTAACTACCCTATCATTTATATAGATTTGTGCCGTTGCTGCTATCCACCATCTTGCTTTCCCAAAATGTTTGTGACTGCATTCTCATGTAACACCACCTCTATTCTTGGCCTTCTTGGGCTTGCACTCTTAGTAAGCCTCCTGAGAGATCCTCTAGCCTTTGTCAACTTGCGTGTTCAAGCTCGAGAGAGTGCTGTGAAGTATCCCTGGCCTCCCTGCTGCTCTCGATGCAGCCCAAACCTGAGCCAAGATGGATGCTAATCACTGGCCTCCCTGCTGCGCGCAAGATAATACCTTGGCCCCATCAGTGGGGCCCTATTATGGGGCAAATGCCCACCTGATCTGGCCAGCCATAGTCTGTGTAGATACCCAACAAATGAGGCCTATGCTGATGGCCTGCCACATGACAGGAACTTGTTGGCCCAATGAAACTTGTTACTCCTTGCAAACTGCTCATGTCCATTATCTGCAGTCTACCAACCTATCCTCCTTCTGCAAAGTACCAAGCATCCTTGGTTTGTTTCAACCCGGTCATTCTCCAACATCTGCAAACTCGAGCCTCAAAACTTATAAAGTGAGAACGTTGGAACTGCTCCATGTACCTCTTCCCAACTGATCCCTTTTTGGTAAATCTAGAACTCCTCACAGCTATCTTCAGAACCAACCTATTGTTGAGCTCCATTCAGGTCCCAATCCCAAGCCTTCCAAGGTAACATGTGATCCCTCCTGTTCACTGTTCAGAATCATGCCGTTGGTCCACTGCAGCCCGAGAATATTTTGAATAGTTTGTGCTATCTCGGTTGCATGTAGCTCCCAGATGGCTATCTGGGCAACCCATCCATCGTGCGGGCCTGTATGTAGTGTCTTTAGACTGCTTTGACTCCTTTTTAGTCCGTATGGCTGTGTAAGGCAGCCTTCTTTAGCCACAATCTGAGTCAAAACAGTTGCAAACTATTTTGGGTGGAAAAGAGGATAAGATACCAGATGGTGGTGGTAATGGTATAGATGGATGCAGGTGGAGGGCGTCCTCCCACTGCTGTCACATGTATTTGCATCTTGAAAGCTTGTGGTAGCATCCGATCCATAGTAAAAGTCCAAGAAACACACCTTGAGAATGATAGACTAAAATTGGAAAGAGGTCATTTTGTTGGCAGCAACTTGGCTGGTGTGTATGCCAAGTTTGGATTCCTTGTGGGATCAAGCGATGTATTTTGACAGGCTTGTGCTCACGAGGTAGTCTTATGAACTACAATAATTGGAGCATATGTTGAACATGGGCTTTGTGAGGAAGAGCTAAACTATTTTGAACGTATGCAATTGGGGAGTGTCTTGATGAGTGATCCTAGAGTTCTCTCCCTTGTTTGGGCTTTGCAGGCCGTGCCTGGCCATGTGGCAAGCTACCACTAGCCCAGGCTCTCTTGGCATGAGCCTGACTTACTTCAAGTCCATTTTACTGGTCCAATCCTTGCCCCTTTCCATTGCATACCAACCCAAGCCACATCTGCCCTTGTACTAGCACTTGTGCAGCCTTAGATCTAATGCTCTGCTTTTGTGTAGCCATTGGTGCTGATCCATACCATAGGTATGTCTGATCCTAGATGTGATCTAGCAACTCCATGCTGTTGTCTCCTCCGGACCTGCCATGTCAACAGACTGAATCCATATGGTTCTTTTTAGTCTCCTCTCCCAGGTTGTAACAGTTTTGAGCCATCTATAGGAGTTGGCACGTGTTGGTTTACTGATTAAACATCATCATGAGGAGATGCCTATGGTATGGATGCCTATATCGAAATAGAGCAAAAAATTCAAGGTTGCACAAGTGTAGGCAAAAATCAATGAGCCGGAAAATATTACACTTGACTCGTATGCCGATATGGAAACTCTAGAACAAGGTTAAGAGATTCATGCAACTATGACTAGCAACAAATAAGAGTCACATGGATGTGTCCAGGGTTCGAAAATCGTGGCTGATGTTATCAATAAGAGATTATAGGTGGGAATCTATGGTTTGGTACTGGCTTTGGGCATCTTGCTCCATGTTTGTGTCATAATCATGAGCTTCTCCATTCACTTTATGGCAAGCAGTCCTCTATTTTAGTTCGTGGCTCCTTGTGCTATGTCTATTCAGCTGCTTCTACAGTGTTTGTCTCCTATGCGAGGTTTCGAAAATGGTGGCAGGTCAACCTACGTGTTCAAGCTCCAGAGAGTGTTGTGAAGTATCCCTGTCCTCCCTGCTGCTCTCAATGCAGCCCAAACCTGAGGCAAGATGGATGCTGATCACTAGCCTCCCTGCTGCGTGCAAGATAATACCTTGGCCCCATCGATGGGGTCCTGTTATAGGGCAAATGCCCACCTGATCAAGCCAACCACAATCTATGTAGATACCCGACAAACGAGCCCTATGCTGATGGCCTGCCAAGAACTTGCTAGCCCAATGAAACTCATTACTCCTTGCAAACTGCTCATGTCCATTATCTGTAGTCTACCAACCTGTCCTCCTTCTGCAAAGTACCAAGCATGCTTGATTTGTTTCAACCCAATCATTCTCCAACATCTGCAAACTCGAGCTTCAGAACTTATAAAGTGAGGACCTTGGGACTGCTCCACGTAGCTCTTCCCAACTGATCCCTTTCTAGTAAATCTGGAACCCCTCACAGAATCACTATCACTTTCTTGCATGAAGAGATCCAATGATAGAACATTCAGGAGCCACTCTTGTCTGCACCTTTTGGCTAGCTCACCTTTCTCCGCTAGCACCAGTCCTCCATTGGTTTCAATCTGCACTATGGGAGAGCTCTAATCTGTGCATTGAGTGTTCTTGATCTCTTCAAACTGATATAGCTTCAAGTAGTCAATTAGCTCTTGTGTGCCAAGTTGCTCCTAAAGGTACTTGCACTTGAAAACCTTGTGGAGGCAGCTTGGTGATTCAGAGTTTCCAATTGGCATTAGCTTGACGTTCTTCTAGCTCATCCTTGTTGCTTCGATGGCCATGCTATTGATGCTTGCAATTTGAGCTGCTATGCATGGGTGATTGCCAACAACCTCAAAGTTTTTTGTACTACAAAATTGATCCATTGAATTTTAAAAAATGCAAAATACTATGTACAAAATACAAAATCATACATTTCTAAAAACAAAGTACCATGTGCAAAATGTAAAGTGCTATGTTCTATATCCCAAACTCAAATTGCTACACACTATATGCAACATGCTATGTGCAAAATGCAAAATCATATGAACCCAAGGAAGGGCACGTTCCTTGGTCTTATAATTTTTGGAGAGGAAATGTGCCAACTCTCCCCCCACATGAATGTGTGGTTAAGTTTATTTGTTTATGTGTTGGATACAAAGTGCTATTTGCTAAACACAAAAATGATAGTTGATCAATGCTAAGTGCTAATTCTAAATGCGAAGTGATATGTACAAAATTTAGAGTGCTATTTCTCAAATTCAAATTGCTACCAAATATATACAAGGTGATAAATGAAAACTGCTATATCCCAAATTCAAATAGCTACAAATGTTTGGCTTAAGTTCCCCATCCTTTGAGTTAGAATCACTATCACTTCCTTGGCTGAAGAGATCCGGTGATAGAACATTTAGGAGCCACTCTTGTCCACACCCTTTGGCTAGCTCACCTTCCTTCGCTAGCACCAATCCTCCATCAGTTTCAGTCTGCACAGTGGGGGAGCTCCAATCTGTGCATTGAGTGTTCTTGATCTCTTCAAGCTAATGTAGCTTCGAGTAGTCAAGTAGCTCTTGTGTGCCAAGTTGCTCCTAAAGGTACTTGCGCTTCAAAACCTTGTAGAGGCAGCTTGATGATTCAGAGTTTTCAATTGGCATTAGCTTGACGTTCTTCTAGCTCGTCCTTGTTGGTTCGATGGGCATGCTATTGATGCTTGCAATTTGAGCTGCTACGCATGGGTGATTGCCAACAACCTCAAAGTTTTTTGTACTACAGAATTGATCCATTCAATTTTCAAAAATGCAAAATACTATGTACAAAATACAAAGTTATACATTTCTAAAAACAAAGTATGATGTGCAAAATGCAAAGTGCTATGTTTTGTATCCCAAACTCAAATTGCTACATACTATATGCAAAATGCAAAATCATATGAACCCAAGGAAGGGCACGTTCCTTGGTCTTATAATTTTTGGAGAGGAAATGTGCTGAATCTCCCCCCACATAAGTTTATTTGTTTATGTGTTGGATACAAAGTGCTATTTGCTAAACACAAAAATGCTAGTTGATCAATGCTAAATGCTAATTCTAAATGCAAAATGATATGTACGAAATTTAGAGTGCTATTTCTCAAATTCAAATTGCTACCAAATATATACAAAGTGATAAATGAAAATTGCTATATCCCAAATTCAAATAGCTACAAATATATGCAAAAAAATATAAAAAACTCCTATGTGCAAAAAGAAAGATCTATTTACCATGTTCTATATTCGAAATGCTATATGCTACATTCAAATTCCCATATGCTATATTTAAATTGGTATCAACATAAACTAGAGACATTATAAATTTTGAGTGAAAATAATAAAGTGTTAACAACCTTGATATTTTGTTTGCAGATTATTCAAATTGGTGAATTTCAAGTAATTTTTAATGCTCTCATCCACAACGGAAAAATAAAGTAGGTGCTTCTACTTCAACATATAATTTACTTTACAAATATGAAAAGGTCTCTTATTGAAAGGAGAGAACGTGCTTCCTACATTAGCATAGAAAACAAGAAAAGATGCTTACAACCAAGTTTCTCCTCATGGTTATTCATCAATAATTTTCTAAAAGAATGGAACCAAATCACTTCTCAATATATTTCAAAGATGCAATATTGTGTATATTATGGTAGAATAGAATTTAACACAGGTTCTTTTACAAAGTTAAAATCAGTAATATCACTATTAGAATCAAGTATAACACCATATGACTTATCCAATATGTTCATAAGTTTGCATGTAGAAAATGGCCTAGGACATAGATAAAAAATGGCTTGTAAAGCATGCATAGATAGTCCATTCAGAAAGTTGTACTCAGTTCCCTATGATCCAGACTATTTACAGAATGTATTAGGTGTGGACATATTTCAAATGCAAATGCTTTCTATAATCGATATATCCCTAAACGTTTGTTAAGGTATTACATCTTTAGTAATAGGTATACTACAAAGGAGATCGATGTTGGATAATCCACTAATATGTTGGAATCACCAACAAAGATTCTGTAGTAACTCAACAAACTTACTATCAACAACAAAACAGGTTCTAGCGTTTAACTCTAGAACAAACCCCATATTTAAAAAATACTTAACAATGTATGAACGACTGCATCCAAAACTAGGAGTAAGTGTTCTTTCTTCAGAAGTTATTTCTGATATTCTTGAAAGACACTCTGCTGACTCACCATTTGATCTTATGAAAACTGCACATGAGGACAACTACTTGTCATTACTAGAACAAATCAACATGCTACCTACAACTCATCAATTAAAAAAAAATACATCACATGAAGTCAGGACAGTTGTACTTTGTGATTCAACAAGAATTATTGAGCGTTAGCTCATAACATCTATGGAAGGTCTGTCACAATGTGACGAATTAACAATAGAGTATGCATTATTCCCATTCCTCTATCCTTTCGGATATGGTGCTCATGATGGCAAGATATTCTTCAATGTATATTTAAAAATGAGAATATCAACATTGTTCTCCGTGTTCACTCTTTACAAACCATACTTGTTATTGATGTACCAAATACGTCAATCTATTTTAATAGCAAACTCTACTCAAACTACAGTATTACAAAGAGATATTGACCAACAAAGACAACAAGATCCAAGAATAACTGAACAAGAGATAATTAGACGTATTCTTAAGTTTTAGATACCAAATTCTATTCCTGGATCTCGTTCATGGCATCATAGAAACTTAAAAGATCTAATGGCAATGGTTGACACATGGGGCCTTCCCAATATATTCCTTACACTTACTGCAGATGAGGTATCAACCACAAGATGGTGTGAAATCGATCAAATAGAAACCATTGCTAAACAATTCAATAAAAACTTCACATGGAGAGATTGTCCAGTCGAATGCACAGTGCTCTTCCATGTTAGATTGCAACAATTCTAAGCAAGATATATTCTGTGTGATAAAGGACTACTAGGTAGAGTCAACCATCACATCATAAGATATGAGGTATAAAATAGAGGATCTATGCATGCACACATGTTGCTATGGATAGATGCACAAGAAATAGATATTATATCAAACCAGATAGATGCACATATCCCTTACATGAATGATTTTAATAACTGGCCAAATAATTCAATTCAAAGAAATCTTAACTATATGGTAAAGAGAAAACAAATCCACACATGTAGGCCAACATGTAATCTATTCGACTCAACCACAAACCACAAATGCAAATACAGATTTCCATATCCAATACATTTAGATACTAAACCTACTATAGATCCTCTCACACAAAGATGGATCTACTTTTGTCCATCACTAGAACATTGTAATGTCGTTCCATACCATGCAGGAATATTACTCTTGTGGCAAGCACATATGAATATTCAAAAATAACAAGCACAGGCCTCTCATATTACCTTCTAAAATATGCTATGAAAACCAAACCCATGGGACACATGGACTTGAATCCTGGTCGAAACTTCTAGGACTAGATAATCTAGATCCAATTAAATTAAAAATGATATCTGCATACATTCTTTCAAAGCCAACATCTCCAACAGAGGTAGCATTGTCATGCTTACAAATATCTACCATTCAAAGAAGCGAATCTGTACATTTCATTGACTCCTCTCCCCCATCTATGTGCCAAAAATACCTTCATGAACATTGTGTTTCTATAATGCATCCTATAGATACATATTGCGGTCGTCCAAGTGTCATGGAGGACTTGACCTTCTATGAATTTTGGAAAAAATACAATGTCCAAAAGTCAAAGAAAAAAAACAAAGATAACATAACTATCGTAGATTCTTTCGGAAATTATGTGTATCCATCAACACGGATCGTACAATCACAGATTACCACCCTGCTCATCATTTTGAACGATTTTTTTACAACCTTCTACTAAAGAACATAAATTTTAGAAATGAGAATGAGCTCATTTTTGAAAACAATCATACAAAATCTTACTTCTTCGAATGCCATATCCAAGACCTTGTAAAAACAGAAGAAGACATCAAAAATTTTTTCGATCAATATTGCAAAGTGCACTTGCTAATAGATCAAAATTGCCACCAACTAACAAACATGATACTCCAAAAAAGCCCATTACGTGTTATTCAGAACTCCTTCATGGCTTCAACCGACCTTCATGAAGATACCAATATACATAACACAACATGCACAAAATTACTTCAAATGTTGAACGAGTTCAAGGATTTTGAAAATGCAACTCTTTCTTCTGAACAACAAGAAGTTTACAAAAAGATAAATGGATCACCCACAAGACTTCATGTCATTTGTGGTACTCTTGGTTCAGGAAAGACATTTATGATCAAGTACATTACTTATAATTATGTAAAACAAGGAAAATCGATTGTTCTAGCAGCAACAACAGGAGCTATTGCAATGATACTAAGTCGATTAGCAACTACTATCCATCATCAGTTTGCTCTACCAAAGAGACACGATATGTTTCGGGCCTCCTTACCAGTGTCAGACGAACGATACATAGAATTGCAAAGTGCAGAAATCATAATAATTGATGAGATCTCAATGATGACATGCCAAACATTAAACACAATAATCAGACAACTGTGCAAAACTTGCAAGCAAACAATCTTGCATCCTTTTGAAAATAAAAAGATGCTCTTATTCGGAGATATGTCCCAGTTACCTCCAGTATGCAAATGCAAGGTGCAAGAAAATGAATTCTGTAGAAAATGCTATATTGGAAACTCGGGTTTTTGGACAACTGCAACCTTTTCATTCCTTCACACATCAATACGTCACCTAGAAGATCCAACATACATAGAATTCTTAAACATAATTAGAATAAGACAACCAACAGTAGAAGAGATTCAGTATTACCTAGGTAATTTAATCATAAGTGATAGTGAACCAAATGATTTCATTGACAAGGACACAACTATATTGTGCACCCATCAAAAATACACACGATACTATAATGAGCTCATACTACATAAGAAATTCAAAGAGCATCAAATTAAAAGCTTCACCATAACATCCAATGTAGATCAAATCTTAGAATTAAAAGAATGGATAATGGATCCAAATTTCCACTCCATACAACAAATACAATAGGAGCAAAAGTGATGATCATAGAAAATATAGATCTCACAATTGCAGCTACAAATGGTGCTATTGCAAGTGTCATATCACTAGAAATAGATAATAACACAAACAACATTTTAAAAATTCATGCCAAGATCTTATCAACAAATGAAAAAATCATTACTACGATCAAAACATAAACGAAAGGTATTAAACTCAATATGGTATCACAAAACAACTTTTCCAATCACACTAGCATATGCAATTACAGGACACAAGTCACAAGGATGCACACTCAAAGGAAAGGCTCTTGTAGTAATACAAAAATCATTTGCACCAGGACTAACATATGTCATGCTTTCACTAGTCACCACTCGAAAGAACTTAAGAATCTTAAATAAAATCAATCCATCTGACTTCATTCCAATGCTTACATGAACTTTAAAAAAATAGTAATCAATAGAAAATCCTTTTATTAAATATTCATCATTTAAGAGAAAAGAAACTTTTGATATACAAACTAATATGCGGGATCTATCAAAAAACTTATTTGAAGAACAACAACAATAAAATATGGCAACATCAGATGAGGCACATTTTCAATATTAAGCATTGTAGTATTTCTTCACATTAGTTTATATTCTAATTTATAATAGATTACTATTTCGCAGATCTTTAATCAATTCAAAAGTAAAGCCCGATTGGATCAACAAGATCAAGACAAATCAATAAAAAGAACAAAGGGACAAAATTACTTCTTGTATATAGCTCAAATGCATCTTGCAAACATGGCTGGAAAGGAACCAAATGAATACATTTATGGATGGAGCACACTGCAAGACCATAGGAATTTCATGGATAACAATCAACATGAAGTACAACAATGGAAGGCAGAACATGGGGACAAAGAAATAAGAGCAAACGATTAGTAACCCAATTTTATTTCTAAAAAATGATTAAAATTTAAATTTTAAAAATACAATAAATAACATATACATAATATCAATTCAAACATAACGCAGGTCTAACTAAGTACATAATTCAAAAAATCACAAAAGAGGACGATATCATTACTCCAATGATGTTGAGAACAAAAGCACAAGCTATAATAGATAAGCACTCATAAGGAATTTCAGCTTATTGCCTTGAACTTCTACACTTTGGCTACAATGTAAGCTTAGCCGAATTCCTCAAAATAGATTGTAAGACTAGAAATGTAATACTAGCAGAGTTCAACAACATGTTCCAAACAGATAAAAAACAAGCAAAAGAGTTGCCATTTACCATAGAAGGTATAACTTCCATTATTGATTTAAATTTTGCAAAAGAAGCATATGGCGAACATTTTGAACACAAGAAAAACTCATCGTACTTCATTTTTCTATTTCAAATAGGAAATCGCAGAGAAGATAAAGAAAAAGGCACAAAAGGCCCATATTACATATATTCTATTCTATGTATTGCTACAGAAAAAAGATATATTGGACAAACTAGAAATCTTGAAAAACGGATAGCACAACACCAAACGAATCCTCCATTAAAATTGAAACATGATGTTAACAGGTACAAACCATTCAAGTCGAACTTCAAAACAGAAATCCTAGCCACCACAAACTTTAAAAGCAAAGTGGATACACTTGAAGAGAAATACATAAGAGAACTAAAAACAACTGACTTGAAATATGGATACAATAACCTCAGTGGAAATCCAACATCTACAAAAAAATTTTACTTTCTCAAAAATAGAGACATAATCTAGTATATTTAAGTAGAAGCCCATTTTCAATACATGTAAAGGACTTCCTATTTCAAACTATAGTTACATCATACTCTTGAAGGACTCTTAATTCATAACATATATTACTCATTTTTTTTGGTTTTCAAAGCATTACTACTTTTTTTCAATACACATAAAATAATTCATGTATAACCTGTATTAAAAAATGCTTACAAAAGCATCATGTTTTTAGTGATATATAACTCCATTTATAACAATTCCAATAATAACCACTTTTAGGTATACTATATAAATTTTCATGTATTGTTACTCTTATAATAATATTATAGTGTATTTTTAAAAATTCTGCTATTATAGTGCTCTTCTTCATATCATAATTAATTCTTCTCAAATTGCAAGTTTACATAAATCTAAGTTCTAAATTCACTTTAACAATCAAATCAAGATGGAAAATATTATTTAACAATTTTTATGAAATAGCACTAAATTCATTCATATATATTCTAGCTCAATACAGCTACCTGCCCGGATCTAGTTAACATGTTTATGCATTATTGATCTTAAAAAAAAAAAAAGGGTTTTTTTCAATTAGCATTCATTTCATTATAACAATGTTAGCTCTTCATTTATCGTTTTGAAAGCGATCATCAAGATGGGTACGAGTTCGAGTGCAATAGTAAAAAAACTAACTTCCTTGATCGAAGATGTTCATTTACGAGTCCGATTGTGATAATATGTTCTTGCATGTATCATCTATTATTTGTTTGTAATGACTCATGTTTGGTCCTTCTTGATCTTATCCTTTCCTTCAGAGTAATGGAATGCCCAAATCCCTGCCTATCTTCTCTCAATTTGTCCCTATAGCTCACTTTCCCGCAATTGTAAGCATGGATGTGCTTCAGCTTCATGTGAAGGAAAAGATCGCACATGACTCCAAGTGGATCAAGGCCAATAGTCAGGCGCACATGTGCCATTGGGATGGAGCCACAAGACACTTGGAGAACCATGCATTGAATTCTACACAGGTTTACTTGAAGGACCTGAAGAAGCTTTGGCATGTTAGGGACATGCCTGATATCTACAAGGAATATCATGTTAAAGATATAATGGGATGTGTGCATGTCTTCTTGAGCCGTGGATACATCAATGAACAAGAGTACGATTACATACAATAGGAGTTGAGGATGAGGTTGCAAGTGACCCTCCCACCAATGATGATGAGAGTAGGAGTACAAGTGACAGCAATGCAGAGTAGTAGATAGTTTTTTACAGTAGTGTGCAATGTCTCATTGGAACTGAATTTAGTGTGATGGATATGTTGTGTGGCAACTAATCGAGCCTATGGTTTCCTTTAACACTAAGGTGAAACATGTTCAAAATGATTTCCAAATGGTGGTTATATGTTTGTCTTCTAGAAAGTTGAAATCATAAAATGGTTGCAACGTGCTTTTGAAATGCACAAAATCAAAGTTATGCAAAATGGTGGTTTAAATGTCTACACAGCATAAGGTTGAAGTCATACGCTCATCGAGACTTGATCATTTCTCAATTTGACATGTACGCCAGATGTGTATACATCTCATAGGAATAGAAAAGCGTGGTGTTTTTAACATCTACATGGTACTTTTTTGAAGTTGAAATGCCTTTCAATGCAAATAACAATTTTGGATTAAACACACGCATGTGTACCTTAAAGCTTAGATGCTTTGCCATGAACAATCGTTTGAGTGTGGTGGCTGCGTTGGTAATTGGGCACTCCGACGCCTGTGTTTTTCTTCCTCCGGATGGTCTTATGGTTGTGATTCCTTGCTATGAGAAACTTTTATTAAAGCGAACCTCCAGGTACACCCACCTTTATTGCGGTTGTGATTCTGTAGCGCTTTATGCTAGAAAACCTCCATCAACGCCCACCTTTGCATGATTCCCTGGCATGGGGAACCTTTATTTAAATGAGCCACCAGGTATGCCCACCTTTATTTTGGTTGCAATTCTGAAGCGTGGGAAAGCTTTATGCTAGTGAACCTCCAGGTACAATGCAGGGGAAGTGAGAGAGAGAGAGAGAGAGAGAGAGAGAGAGAGAGAGAGAGAGAGAGAGAGTATGATGAAGCCACGTCTCAACCAACTTTAGAGGTCTAAAGTACTTTGATGGTATGTACAGAAAACCTCTCCTTGTTTGGAATATAGCATCCCCAACAACAGTTCCTGCATCAGGGGTTCATCAACGCAAAGGTAAGCCGCAAAGGTAAGCACTGTATTCAAGATGTTTTAGGAATTCAAAAACCAATAGAGATCATCTTGGAACATTACAATTAACCTCCATGAGAGCCGTCCCTCATTACTTTTGTTGACCATGGTTGCCTTTTTGTGCAAAACCCTCTGGTGGGTCCTTTTGACCATGATAGCCTTCAGTGGTTACCTTTTTTGGATCCACGTGCACAAGGCATGTCAAGATGGGCACATGCCCGATAGACTTTAACCTTGAATCATGAAAGTACACGATCATTGCAAGACACCTATACAAGAAAAGAGGTAATACCATCCTTTATGATAGTGTCTCATCACAAGAGGGCCCTTGGTAGCCCAATGAATGGAGTTGGACAAAAGAAACCACGCAATGATTTCCAAAACCCTAGTGCTTGAGTGTGTCATGCATCTATTGTGAGTATTCAACTTTATGTGAACCTCGAGATTGTTTTGCAGGTACTGGTGTAGCTTACAAAATTAGTCTTGTTGCGGCATATTGTGTCTGAAGAAGGCCTACAAATGGATCTTGACAAGTTTCAAGCAATCATGGCATTGCCAAGTCCTGAGAGTGCCACTGGTGTTTGTAGAATTCTAGGAAAAAGCAAGTATTTAGAGACCCTTTTGCTGCATCAATCCTAGCTAAGGCCATCTTTAACTTCTCCATGTGATCTATGCACCGAGAATAAATGCAAAAATAATCCAAAAACACCCTTATGAACTTTCCCGAGTAAAGCTCGAGCACTTGACTCATGAACCTTTGAAATGTAGCTAGTGCATTGGTCAACCCAAAAGGCATCACTCTGTAAGCAAAAACTTTCCAAGGTGTGACAAATGATGTTTTCTTTTGATCTTCCTCCCAAATACGAATTTGAAAGTACCCAGAATACCCATCACATACAGAACACATCTCATGCCCTACTACTTGGTCTAGTATTTCATCTTGGAATGGCAAAGTAAAATGATCCCTCTTAGTGCATGCATTCAAAGGACAAAATTCCACAAAAATCCGCCACTTATTTCCTTTCTTTGGTGTGACAACTACAGGAGATATCCATTATGAATCATCAACAAGAAAGATGAATTTTGCCTCAAGTAGTTGTGTTACCTCTTTCTTTAGTGCCTTAGCTTGGATCACCCCCAATCGCCTTAAGCATTGCACCACTGACTTGCTTTCTCGCTTCAACTCAATCTTGTGCTCCACAAGAGAGACTGGTCGAACTTGTAAATAGCTTGTTGCAAAAGACATGGAAAATCATCTAACATATCCAAGTACTAGAGCTTCTCACTACCTGATAGAGAATCACTAAGAATTTCTTCATTTGTTGGCGTCGTTTAGTGTGCTCCACATCCTCCACATGAAGTGTCTCTACAGGATCTTCTTACACCACCAACTTGTTCCTTCTTGGCTCATCTTGATCAGCACCAAGACATAGAGCAAAGGCCACTCCTTCCACCTCACCCTCTGAGCTAGACTCTTCGGAGATACATGCTCTCTCTTCTTCTTCATCGGTTAAGTCAGAGCTTGAACTCTCTGATGTTGAAGACTCCTCCTTGACAACTTCCTTTTTGTGGCTTCTGATGTTGTAGTGCACCTTCTTATCATTTTCCCATAAAATCAATTCTCAAGTATCCCACTTTTGAACAGCCTTCACCTTGCATAGCCAAGGCCTTCCCAAAATCAATGGATAGACATGTGCATCTGGCTTGGTAGGGATCACCTAAAAAGTAGTCGGCATAGAAATTCCACATACATCCACTTCTAGATTCTTCACAACTCCCAAGGTCTTAACCCTAGTGTTGTCAGGCCAATTTGATGCGATAAGGAGAGGTAGTACTAGAGTATTTTAAATCAGCATCTATCATGGTCTTCTCACTCATGACATTAATCCATGCACCTCCATCAATGTACACATTAGAAATCACTTGACCATCAATGATCACAACTACCAAAGGTACATCATCACCATCTATATCTACCTTTTGAACAACAGGAATGGCACTTTTCTTCTTTGACACTCTTGTGCTTGCTAGCTTTCCCCATTCTTTCCGTAGCTTTCGAGACAAAGCAAGTAATTGACCAAAGGTGATATGAGGTTCCTTTTCTTTAAGGTCGGACAACAAGTCATAACTTCCAATGCCTTGTCCTAAAGGAAAGTCTGGCTGGCTAATTCTCCTTCTATATGCCCTCTTTTTCTTAATATGGCATTCCTCTTCCTGATGTTCCTCATCCACTTCTTCCTTGCTTTCTTCTTCTTCTTTTGCTTTACCACGCCCCCACTTAGCCATCTTTACCTCTCTTTTCTCATCCCACGAAGAAGCTTCTAACAAGGATACTTGTTTTTCTTCCACTCGGGGTGATAGTGACCTTTTTCATTACATTCATAGCAAGTGACCCCACTCTTATCTCGAGGCCTATCTTCACTCTTTGGTGCACTAGGTTGTCGTGCATTAACCAAATGCAATTTCAAATCAGCAAACTCTGCCATCAATTGAGAGATATTATGATCTAACTCAGAGGACTTTGGTACCTAAGGAGTGCCCATTACCTCCACCTTAGAAGTTGAAGCTATTGAAGACACAAAAGAGGATTCGGTCTTTAGAGAAGCTTCTTTCTTGGTCGTAATACGAAGTGCCTCCATGTATGTTGTTGGATCTTTACTCAAAACTTTTGACCAAAGACGAGGCTCCAAAGCCATAATAAATTTACTCATCTTTAAGTGCTCCATCCCTACGAGACTTTGGGGGACCAATGATGCAGATGCCATAGCTTGCAAAGCTTCCCTTTCATACTTTGTCCATAAAATTTCATATCGGATTGCCAATGCAGAGACCATCTCACCCTCTCCTTGATAGAACCGGACCAACTACAACATCAAAGCATTTGGCGACTCCATTGCCCCAAATCTTTGCTTCATTGCAGTCACCACTTGGTCCCAATCCTCCTTTGTAGAGTTTGGAAAGGTCTCATGCCAACTCAAGGCTACACCTTCAAGAAAATCATGCAAAATCTCTGCCCAATCCTTCATGGACCATCCAAAAAGTCGGCATCCTCAAACAAAATCCCAAAGATAAGACTCCAGGTCTTCTCCTTGGGTCCCTCGAAACACTGGAATCTTCACCATGATGAAACACAAAAGGAAAACACCAAGATCCAAATAATATCCCAAACAAGATCCCACAGCCTTAGTATACCAAGACCAACTTATTATGCATAACCACTTGTTGAAAACCCTCCACAATGTGATCCTCAATAAAATCTTCAAAAATAAGTGACCAACTAGTACCATGAAAACATTGTGTATACATGCATTCAAGAATCACCCTTCTCACAATTGGAAGTGCACATAACAGCTTCAAGATATTGTACTCTTCATCATTTTCATGGAAAAAGATGTTGAAAGCATTGTGAATCACCACTCCATTGTTATAGTCAAAAACTACCCAAACACTCAACTCTTCTTCACACCAAGCTAGTAGTGCATGAAACAATCCCCAATCTATAATTGTGCCTACTGCTGGTATTGTCAATTCACCATCATATTCAAGAGTGGAAACATAAAGGATATGATCATGATGACCATGCGAATAGCTTGAGCATCACCTTCACAACCTTCTAGTTCTCTTAAGTGGGCTGCAATCTCTTCTAAAAGAGTTCTTCCAGGCATCTTCTTTATCACATCAGAAAACACATGCCTATACTAGGCATAACATGAAATCAAGTACAACTAAGACCATTTAGTAAGGTGGGATGAATCCAATACCAAACATACCCAGCATCTCCACCAAAAGGATATGACATGAAGTTGGGGTAATAAACTTCACACACCTCTTCACTTCCTACTGCTTTTGAATTGAGTGATAGAGATATTCATCACTAGGAAAGGGACATTAAAAATAAGCTTTTATACCAAGAGACCACACTCATACCACATCATACTATCCTCCCTTAGACGAGAATGAAGATGGTAACATCCCAAGTGATGTTGTACTCAAGCGTAGGGAGAAGGAATGGATCACTGGAGGCCATAATCTCAGCAAGCCGGTCTGCACCAAAGAGAAGAGCAATACGTTGTTGAAAGAAGACATTGTGGCTCAACATGACATGAAATGATATATATCGAGGAGTTTGAAGGGGCTGATTGGGTTGGATGGGTAGGTTCCGAGGAAACATTGCACCTCCTTCATAGACACCATTACACTTAGCTCAAAACACTCTCTAAAGCATCATAAGACACAGAGGCCTATAACTTTCAATAGAGACATGATATCAAACATTCAAACACATATCAAGATGCGCTTGAAATGGGCTTTGTTCTAATATAAGTTTCATAAGAAACAGAGAAGCGGTCGAAAAGATATGGGCAGTTTACTGGGCGGGGGTAAAAACTATATGAAAAAGAAATAGTCACACAGAGAGAGTCATAGATTTTTTGTTATGACATATAATACAATAATTGAAGACATAGGATGATGTTGCCTAAAGAGAGCTTCACGTTGATATATGTTTATTGTAGCCTTTCTCCATAAAACAACAACAGAAATATGTGAAAATAGACTAGATTGCCATTCATGAAGTATGAAATATCAACTACATTCTCAAATAATAAACAGAATATCAGTGTCTACACTACTTTATCATCAACAAAATAATAAATTTCGAAACCCATTTGAGTGACATTCATCTCGTCAGCCATAGTGGTGTTCAAAAACACCTTCATAATAGCACTCTAGAATTTCCATTGATATTGAGACTCACTTTGTTGTGAGCTTTTGGGAAAAACACAATTCCCAAACTGGCAGTTTTGGAAGAAATTGTAGCCTTTCTCCATGAAAAACAAAAGAAATGTGTGAAAATAGACTAGATTGCCATTCATGAAGTATGAAATGTCAACTACATTCTCAAATAATAAATAGAATATCAGTGTCTCAACTATGTTATCATCAACAAAATAACAAACTTCGAAACCCATTTGAGTGATATTCATCTCGTGAGCCATAGTGGTGTTCAAAATCACCTTCATAACAGCTCTCTAGTCTAGAATTTCCATTGATATTGAGAGTCACTTTGTTGTGAGCATTCTCATTTGAAAATCTCCAAAACACCATCTAAAAGACGTGGAGTGTAATTGATAACCATGAATATTGCAATGACAACATGCAGGCTCTTTAACTTGACTAAGTGTTTTTAGAGGAGAATGAATGCAAGATATGTAGTTGATGTGAAATCAATCGGCAATGACAAGCATTTAATGTAAAACTAGGTGGCAATGATAGTCATTTATTGTGCACTTTCAATGTTTAGACTGACTAGCATTATTGTAAAAGGATAACTTTACATGTCATGTTGATTACTCATTGCAAAGGAAAAAAATACACTTTATAGATGCACATGATAGATGCACAAAATAGCAGGTGCGTCTATACGCACAGATAGAATTAGTGAAAATACAAGCATGTCTATTAGCATGTCTAATAGAGCGGTTATTAATGCGTCTAATAGTGCATCTATGCTATCTTCTAGACACGTATTTGGACGCATTTATAAATGCACAACAAAGAATATAGACAGTAAAATTCTGCTATAGGCTAATAAATGTGCATCACTGCTTTCCAAACACTGCCCATGATTACCAAAGCACATAATTAAAAAACAAATATCAATGCTTTTTTGCAAACCCACATATATAAAAATTAAGTGAGGTGAGGAGAATGAGACAATATATAAAATAGTTTTTCCAATATCAACGATGGGCTATGGTTCGATCTCATCCTCAATGAGATCAACCCTTGCCAAACTATGTACTTCAAAATCTAAACAATTGTTGAGATCTACAAATACATTCAGCCCACTACTACTTGTGCTACTATGCTCATTGAAATCACCATCACCAATGGCATGCTCGTCCTCATGGGTAATGGCCTGAATAGATGTATCTCCTATCTCATGATCATACTCCTCTGTTGTATCATGATCATCATCCCCTCCATGGCCATGATCCTCCTCCATATGCTCCATATCAATAAATGTACTATTTTTGGAACGTGGAGTAATAGGTATGACATGCCACCACCTATTATTATCCACCATTGCTTGATAGACAACCTAATTCAAACACAAATACAATCATGTTATTTTCATTACATTGAAGGTATCAAATATTAAAAAGTGAGTATTTTTATATATGTGTAGAGTACCTATTCACATTGTTACAGTAGTACTAGTGTGTCCTTGCTTTGCCAAAACTTTGTGGAGTCAATAGTTACAAAGCCACTTACATGGCATTTGATTGTTGCATTAGGTCCTCTTTCCTCCACTTCCTTAAACCACTTGACATCAAAACATACACAAAGAAGGGTCAAAAGTCAAGCTTAATAATATCTTAGATTATGCCACAATAATCATCCATGTCTCCATTGGCTCCATCAAAGCTAGCAATGACGCCGTTATCTTGTGTGTTTCTCTTAACATCAATCCGTTGTGTCCACAAATGATTTCCCTCACACCATATAGCATTAAACATAATACACTAAACCAAGACAAAATCCATTGAATAAGCAATCTAAATTGTTGAAAGCTCCTAAATTATGCATAACATTCTATATACCAATCTTTTGCATGCATCCTCTAGCATACTCCCATTCTTCCATTGTGATATGCATCCCCTCATGTCTCTCTTCTCTCTCCATTTTGTCAAGTAGCCAATCCACATGAATATCCTTTGGAAGTGCTCTTAGATGATGAGGGTATGGCACACGAGATCTGTGGTGTACTGTGATGCCGAAAATTGATATTTTTTATTTGGCATTGATATTGTTTTCTTCTATGTTTGATAAGAGTTTGAGTATCAAGTGATAGCCTAGCGGCTCTCACTTATTTCTATTTTTTAAGATATTGTATGGGATTGAGAGGATGAGTGAAATGGATTATTGTAAATATCATGTGTATGAATGATAAATACCTTGGTATGGGGTGAGAGTTATTTCTGTATGGGATATTATGGGGTTTTTAGAAAATAGGAAGAGTGAGTCATATAAAAAGGTGGACTCATGTCCATATGTTCCAATAATATAAGAGAGATCACATGCTAAGCATGTAGAAGGCATGTGGAGGAGTGTGGAGCCAAGAGAAATCCTTCTAGAATTCGTATGTGGAATAAGGAGGATGTGGACATATGCAAAAGAGAGGATCCCTATGGGCTCCATGTGTGGAGACTCTTGAATTTCTCAATATTTGATGGGGAAAAGAATCTACATGCAACAATTGTAAATGGGTGAAAGAGGGTGACAAAATCTCTATAAAAGGAGCCCTCATCTCCCTTGTTCAACATCTCTTCCACCATTAGGCCTCATGTTGCTATAGCTCTAGTCTCCTCAAGCCTCTTCCGTGAGCCTTCTCTCCCTCTTGCAAATATTCTCTTATGTAGACTCTTGAGTCCATCTCTCTCTATGAGTAGTCTTGGAGCTTTTGCTCCCTCTTGTACATATGAAACCACTTCTTCTCCCTTGTGTTTGTTGTGTTTTGAGTTGCATTGGAGTGGAGTCTCACTCTATTGGTAATGAAGGTCACTTCAGGTTCTCTCTTGAGAGTCTCTTCCCTTTTTCCATTGTTCTCTTCCAAAGTGCTCAAAAGTCTTTTTATTTGGCCACTCATTGCACACACATGGTCCATCCATTTCCCGAGCCACCAAGGGATTTACTTACCCTCTTATCTTGAATCAAATACTTATGCAAAAAAGTTATGAGTCTCTATGTCTAACAGTCTGTTTTTATGACAGTTTTTAACCCCGTCTATTAAATCGTCCATAACTTTTTGGCCACTTCTTTGTTTCTTACAAAACTTATATCAGAGTGAAGCCCATTTCTAATGCATCTCAATATGTGATTGAATATTTTATATCATGTATTTGCTGAAAGTTATGGGTCTCTATGTCTTATGATAGTTTGGAGAGTGTTTTGAGCTAAGTGTAAAGGTGTCTATGAAGGAGGTGCAATGTTTCCTCGGACCCTAACCATCCGACCCAATCAGCTACTTCAAACTCCTCGATATATATCAGTTCATGTCATGTTGAGCCACAAGATCTTCTTTCAACAACGTATCGCTCTTCTCTTTGGCACAGACCGGCTTGCTAAGATTATGGCCTCTGCTGATCCTTTCCTTCTCCCTATGCTTGAGTACAACATCACTTGGGATGTTATGATCTTCATTCTCATCTAAGGGAGGATAATATGGTGTGGTCTCTTGGTATAAAAGCTTATTTTTAATGTCCCTTTCCTAGTGATGAATATCTCTATCACTCAGTCCGAAAGTAGTAGGAAGTGAAGAGGTGCGTGAAGTTTATTACCCCCAACTTCATGTCACATCTTTTGGTAGAGATGCCGAGGATGTTTGGTATTGGATTCATCCCACCTCACTAAATGGTCTCAGGCATACTTGATTGCATTTTATGTCTAGTATAGGCATGTGTTTTCTGATTGATAAAGAAGATGCCTGGAAGAACTCCATTAGAAAAGATTGTAGCTCATTTAAGAGAACTAGAAGATTGTGAAGGTGATGCTCAAGCTCTTCGCACGGTCGTCATGATCATATCCTTTATATCTGCACTCTTAAATATGTTGGTGAATCGACAATGCCGACAACAAGCAGAACGATAGATTGGGGATTGTTTCATGCACTGGCGGCTTGGTGTGAAGAAGAGTTGAGTCTTTGGGTAGTTTTTGACTTAGTCTATACTAGTGGAGTGGTGATTCTCAATGCTTTCAACTTCTTTTGCTATGCAAATGATGAAGAGTACAATATCTTAAAGCTGTTATGTGCACCTCCAATTGTGACAAGGGTGATTCTTGAATGCATGTATACACAATGTTTTCATGGTGCTGGTTGGTCACTTATTTTTGAAGATTTTGTTGAGGATCACATTATGGAGGGTTTTCAACAAGTGTTTATGCATAATAAGTTGGTCTTGGTATACTAAGGCTCTGTGGGATCTTGTTTGGATCTTGTTTGGGATATTTCAATCTTGGTGTTTCCTTTTTGTGTTTCATCATGGTGAAGATTCTAGTGTTTCGAGGGACCCAAGGGGAAGACCCGGAGTCTTATCTTCAGGATTTTGTTCAAGGATGCCGGCTTTCTGGATGGTCCATGAAGGATCGAACAAAGATTTTGCCTGATTTTCTTGAAGGTGTAGCCTTGAGTTGGCATGAGGCCTTGCCGGACTCTACCATGGAGGAATGAGACCAAGTGGTGATTGCAATGAAACAGAGATATGGGGTAGTGGAGTCACCAAATGCTTTGTCGATGTTGCAGTTGGACTGGTTCTATCAAGGAGAGGGTGAGATGGTCTTTGCATTGGCAATCTGATATGAATCTTTATGGACAAAGTATGAAAGGGCAGCTTTGCGAGCTATGGCATCTGCATCATCATCCCCTCAAAGTCTTGTAGGGATCAACTTAAAGATGAGAAAATTTGTTATGGCTTTGGAGCCTCGTCTTCGCTCGAAAGTAATGAGTAAAGATCCAACATTATACATGGAGGCACTTCGAATTGCAACCAAGAAAGAAGCTTCTCTAAAGATCGAATCCTCTTTTGTGTCTTCAATAGCTTCAAGTTTTAAGGTGGAGGTAATGGGCACTCCTCAGGTCACTTGCTGTGAATGTAATGAAAAAGGTCACTATTGCCCCAAGTGGTCCTAGATTGAGAAAGAAAGAAGAAAAACAAGTATCCTTGTTAGAAGCTTCTTTAGGGGATGAGGAAAGAGAGGTAATGATGGTTAAACGGGGGCATGGTAAAGAAAAAGAAGAAGAAGAAAGCAAGGAAGAAGTAGATGAGGACATCAGGAAGAGGAACACCATAGTAAGAAAAAGAAGGCATCTAGAAGGAGAATTAGCTACTCAGACTTTCCTTTAGGACAAGGCATTGGAAGTTATGACTTGTTGTCCCACCTTAAAGAAAAGGAAGCTCATATCACCTTTGGTCAATTACTTGCTTTGTCTCCAATACTATGGAAGGAATTGGAAAAGCTAGCAAGCACAAGAGTGTTGTGACATGAAGTTGGGGCTAATAAACTTCACACACCTCTTCACTTCCTACTGCTTTCGAACCTCAGGGGGTCCACCTTACATAAGCCAGCTATACAACGTGCGTTCGAAAGGTATTTAAAAAACCCCTCTATAACCACATTTTATCTATTTATATACCCCTACTATGAATTCTTGGATCAATAATTATATCCCTAATAAATTTAAAATTTGAGAAGCCTATATTTTTTGCCCTCCTCTTGTACATTTCAGTGTAAGTTGAAATAGACGGCTTTTTTGAGAAATTGTATTGTATAATTGAATAAATCCATTTAATTTGTATGTCGCTGAGATGCATGCTTTACACCCATACTAGTAGCTAATAGAACGTATTTTCAACTTTTGATCTTTTTAATTCCCAAAATCTCATGTATTTACTCCACATTATCCAATTTTGTTTCCCTTACATGCTCCCAAACTATCACTACCTACTAGAGATTACCTACTAGAGATTTACATGAAGTAACTTGAATTGAACTATGAATAAAATGGCACAAACTTATAAGAAGATGGCCCAAACTTTAACCTTGTGTTGATCTAATGAGAGTTTTTACATTAAATATGATGCATGTAGTAGCATTATGTTGATGTAGTGCAAGTGTTTATATTCAATATGATGCATGCACTAGCATCATGTTGCCTATATGCCACTTTCTATATTAGGAAAATATAGTGTATATCATCTCATTATAAAGACATCCAACTTAATCATGTTAAGCGCACAAAGTTATAAAGCTTATTATCACTCAATCCAATGTCTCCCCATTCCAATACTGGTCTACCAATCTTGGAGGATTTATCACACGAGCAATCGTGCGAACAAGTCCTCTATGAGGTAATTGGGCTTGCATTATTTCCATATTTGCCATTAACTCTCGCATGGACCTTCAATTTCAAACTGACTCATTACACTGGTTCTATTTAAAAATACAATTTCAAGCTGACTCATTACACTTCAAAATCTCTTTCACTTGGCTTTTGAGATACCTTAAGAATCTTAATGGCAAAGGTCTCTTTTGGATCAAAGCAGTCTACACCAATGATGTTACCATTCACCACTCTTCCATATGAGCCTTCACCTCGCCTTCACCTAGCACATAATCTTTCTCCTGTACATGAATCTGTTGCTTCTCAAGAAAAAACAAAAATAGCATCTTCAATCATGTGGGATTGATACATTCTTTTGAAGAACTGGCATTGAATGCTTCCCTCTTTGAACTCATAACTACCTTCCACTTTAAGGAAAACCAATCAATCAACTCTTCTTTATTATTTGTATCTCTAGGATTGAATGTACTTGTCCGCTTTTCATAAACACTTTTAACTCTCCCTAGTTCTATGCGAATACTCACACAAAAAATTATCTTGAAATTCATATTGCATATTCCATTGTGGATCCTCATTCTTCATCATGGTAATGACATCAAAGGAAAGATCCACACAAAGCTTATCCATCCCTCTTTCCCCTAAGTCAAAATACTTTTCCAAATCTTCCTGCATTTTTGATAACAAGCTCATGCAAAGACACTTCCAAAAAATTTTTCACATTCCTTGAATCTATATTCATATAACATGCATTTTTTATGACTCTTCATCTTGTCCATGCTACCTTTTGCACATAAACAAAATTAGTTGCTTTTGTAAGATTCTACTCTCTCTCTCTCTCTCTCTCTCTCTCTCTCTCTCTCTATCCCTCCCTCTCTCTCTCACACACAACTAAAAATTTTGATTCTTGTGAGCATGTAGATGTATTTCCAATTATTGACTTGATTCTCTAAGCATTCTACCAAGGGAATTGCAGACCGTGTCAAGAGACCGAAGTGCTCCTGAGGCTAGATTGCTTACATACTATACATTGCATGACTTGATTCTCTAAGCATTCTGCCAGGGGAATTGCAGACCGTGTCAAGAGACTGGAGTGCTCCCGAGGCTAGATTGCTAACATACTATACATTGCATGATTTGATTTTATAAGCATTATGCCAGGGGAATTGCAGACCGTGTCAAGAGACCGGAGTGCTCTCGAGGTTAGATTGCTTACATACTCCATGTCCTTTTGGCTACTCTTGCCATGTGTCCCATAAAAAGATGCTCAAGACTCCTAAAATATTAAGAAAGTCATGAGTCTCCCCACATGGAGCCCATAGGGACCCTCTCTTTTCCATATGTCCACATCCTCCTTATTCCACATAGGAATTCTAGAAGGATTCCTCTTGACTCCACACTCCTCCACATGCCTTCCACATGCTTGGCATATAGCCTCTCTTATATTATTGGAACACATGGACATGAGCCCACCTCTTTATATGACTCACTCTTCCTATTTTCTAAAAACCCCATAATATCCCATACACAAATAGCTCTCACCCCATACCAAGGTATTTATCATTCATACACATGGTATTTCAATAAGTGAGAGCTGCTAGGCTATCACTTGATACTCAAAGTCTTACTAAACATAGAAGAAAACAATACCAATGCTAAATAAAAAATATCAATTTTTGGCGTCACAGCACCACGAATGATACCACGAACGAGATCCCTCCCACCTCCAAGACTAATGCTTGTAAAATTCTGAGTGGCCTAGCTCGGCGTTGATCAGTCATGCATACTAACAATGGCGCTAGTTCCAAGGACATCCATCCCATTTCTTGACAGGTCTTCAAGGGGACTATATTGACCCCCAAACCTCCATCTACCGGAACCTGTGCAAACATCCGGACTTGTGCTATTGCTATTATTACCAAAATTCTCACGTCCATCAAAGCAACTGCTAGCACTAGAGAGGAATCATCTTGGCACAGATCTGCTTCTTCTAGCTCTAACCCTTGTGGAGAGAGTGCAACAATTGTAGGTGGAATTGAGGGAACAAGTTGAGTAGCTTACCAAGTGAAATCTGGATCAGTGCTTCCAGAATGTATTCCAATCCTGGCTCCCTTTGCAGGGAATTTTCCCACTTCTTAGCTTGCTTAGCCACCAACAATGAAGCTGCGATAGCCTTCAGACCGTTCCCCCAGTAAGTGAAGTTTGAGCTTCCCTTGTGCCATCTCCGACTCCGGTTGAACAATCGGCTCCACGAACTGCACCTTGCGTGACCCTATGGATGCCTTTTTGGACTCGGCCACCTACACCAAGGGTGGCTCCTCCATCACCAACTTGCAAACTTGTCGTTGTATGTGCTCCGGTACTAGCCAATCCAGCAGCATGTTGCCTTTCTTGGTGGTCGAGGGCCCTACGGCTTTGTAGCCACACGGGTGATTATACTAATCTCTTGGCATACGAATGGGTCATCCTCAAAAATATGCACCATGAAGGTACTCAACATTTTTCCCATCAACTTTGCCACTCCGCTCATTGCCGATCCCATTCCTAAGCATCCAAGCATTCATTCCAAGTAGAAAAAGAAAGTTTTTCGTTGATTTTGGCCAAGACTGCCACCACCGCATCCGGACCGTGGCCACCACCGCCATAGCCTCATTGGAACGAAGATTGGGGTTGCTCCTCTTGCACATAAGATGCACCTGGATCCTGATGTTGAACCATTGCTCTTTGGCCCTGACCATTATAGTGGCATCCCACTGTGTTGTGGGCATTGGTCAAGTAGATCGCACACCAATTCATGTTTAGGGCGCACTCGACTGTAGAATGACTTGGGTTGCGACATTGAATGCACCATAAACCTTTCAAACCTTTGACTATTGATCCTCCTCGAGAAGCCATTGGAGTGCCCTTACCCCCTTTAGAGGCTCTCCACATCTTTGTCTCTGCTTTGACTCAGATTCTGCCAAACTGGTTCCTTCAAAGCTTTCTTCAAAGCTGGCAATGTTTGAATCTTCATCGCTATCATCCGACTTCTTAGATTTTGCCAATTTCTTCTTGGATTTGCTTTTTGAGGATTTGTGGTTCTTGGCCATCCTGTTGTATAGAGATTCCCCTGCTCACACTGCTTGTGCCATGATTGTCATGAGCATCATTTGTGTCCGATCCACTATAGCCAACACTGTATGTAGATCTCAGGACAACCCCGAAATGAAGTAGTCATTCAGCACCTCATGAGCAGGCCGATTCGTTTGTGATAGATGTTACATGAGCAAATTGAATTTGGACACATAATCCTCCACATCCAGATCTCCTTGATCCAACCACCACAATCTATCTAGAGATTCTGGAATCGTTTTTTCTTTACAAAACCATCTCAAGAATGCAGTGCAGATGAAATCATATCAGGCCAATTGATCCACCACATACTCTGCAAATCCACCTCGATGCCTTGCCTACTAAGGCTGATTCAAACACTTCCTCCTATCCGAGTGCTACCACAGCTGGCGGATTGTCGACCGCATACACCTCAAACTATCGGACTCACCTAAGCTTTTAACATTGGGCATAAAACTCACGTGCGACCCCCTTGCTAACATATCTACATCACCTTTATGTATGGATACACTCCTCACATTTATTGGTGCTTCTCCTTCAACCGTCTCATCAACCTTAGTGCTCACATCTTGTTGAGTTGCACAATTTCTTATTAGGGTCGGATTAACCACTTTCTTCACTTTCTCTAAATACGATTTGCATAACGAAAGAACATCAGCTAGAGTGCATGTGCAAGCTCCAACGTCACTTCCTATTCCGAGAAAATGTTTCTTGATGCGAGTAGAACCACCTGTGAATTTGTGTCCATAATATTTACACTGCAAGAAAGAGACCGAGGCATGTACTTTTCGTATCTCCATCACATATGACCAAATCTTGCCGCGCATCATGCTTTTGAAGTTGCCAAAAACAAAATGCAAAAAAAACTAATTTGAGTATATAATAGAAACATATTGCACTACATATTTTATAAAAAACAACACATATGCTTTGAAAAACATGTTCAAGCATGCAATATATTAATTGTCATTCAATCACGCTCTTTTAAAATAATTCACATTCTATTGAAAGAATATTAAATATTCATTCAAAAGAAAGTGTAAGAATGAGACAACTCTTATAATAACTTTTAAAACTTTCAATTCGTACACTTTAAAACTCTTTGTATTCTTTCACATTCTATTAAAAGAATATTACATATTCATTCAAAAAAAGTGTGAGAATACAAACACAATAAAATCATATTTCTCACATGAGGTTTAGGGAACTCAACGAGAAGATCCTAAAACTCCCACATACAAAAATTCCCACAAGAGATCTAAGGAACTCAACAAGGAGATCTTAGAACTTCCATAAACTAATTTAATAATTTCATAGACATGAAAACAAGCCCATTTCTCACAAGAGATCTAAGGAACTCAATAAGGAGATCCTAAACTCCCACATACAAAAATCTATTCACATGAGATCTAAGAAACTCAATAAGGAGATCCTACAACTCCCACAAACAAATTTCATAGACACAAAAACAAGCCCATTTATCATAAGAGATCTAAGGAACTCACCAAAGAGATCCTTGAACTCCCACTTACAAAAATCTATTCACATGAGATCTAAGAGACTCAACAAGGAGATCTTAGAACTCCCACA
Source organism: Dipteris shenzhenensis (assembly GCF_047967505.1). NCBI lineage: Eukaryota > Viridiplantae > Streptophyta > Polypodiopsida > Gleicheniales > Dipteridaceae > Dipteris > Dipteris shenzhenensis. The sequence goes on along the minus strand of NC_141618.1, from coordinate 27,984,921 downwards.
AACAAATTTCATAGACACAAAAACAAGCCCATTTATCACAAGAGATCTAAGGAACTCACCAAAGAGATTCTAGAGCTACCATGTACAAAAATCTATTCACATAAGATTAAGAAACTCAACAAGGAGATCTTAGAACTCCCACAAAAAAATTTCATAGACACAGAAACAAGCTCATTTATCACAAAAGATCTAAGGAACTCACCAAAGAGATCCTAGAACTCCCACATACAAAAATCTATACACATGAGATCTAAGAAACTCAACAAGCTGGAGATCTTCAAACTCCCACAAACAAATTTCCTCGGGGGGTCCACCTTACATAAGCCAGCTATACAATGTGCGTTCGAAAGGTATTTAAAAAACCCCTCTGTAACCACATTTTATCTATTTATATACCCCTACTATGAATTTTTGGATCAATAATTATATCCCTTCAATAAATTCAAAATTTAGGAAGCCTATATTTTTTGCCCTCCTCTTGTACATTTCAGTGTAAGTTGAAACAGACGCTAATTTTGAGAAATTGTATTGTATAATTGAATAAAACCATTTAAATTGTATGTCGCCGAATGCATGCTTTACATCCATACTAGTACCTAATAGAACATATTTTCAACTTTTGATCTTTTCAATTCTCAAATTCTCATGTATTTACTCCACCTTATCCAATTTTGTTTCCCTTGCATGCTCCCAAACTCACTACCTACTAGAGATTTGCATGAAATAACTTGAATTGAACTATGAATAAAATGGCACAAACTTATAAGAAGATGGCTTAAACTTTAACCTTGTGTTAATCTATTGTATAATTGAATAAAACCATTTAAATTGTATGTCGCCTAGATGCATGCTTTACATCCATACTAGTACCTAATAGAACGTATTTTCAACTTTTGATCTTTTCAATTCTCAAATTCTCATGTATTTACTCCACCTTATCCAATTTTGTTTCCCTTGCATGCTCCGAAACTGTCACTACCTACTAGAGATTTGCATGAAGTAACTTGAATTGAACTATGAATAAAATGGCACAAACTTATAAGAAGATGACTTAAACTTTAACCTTGTGTTAATCTAATGGGAGTTTTTATATTAAATATGATTCATGTAGTAGCATTATGTTGATGTAGTGCAAGTGTTTATATTCAATATGATGCATGCACTAGCATCATGTTGCCTATATGCCACTCTCTATATTAGGAAAAGATAGTGTTTATCATCTCATCATAAAGGCATGCAACTTAATCATGTTAAGTGCACAAAGTTATTAAGCTTATTATCACTCAATCCATATCTTTTTCTAAATTTATGTCGCTTTACTTTTCTTTAAGTTACATGCTTTCATATTTATGTATTTACACCACTTTTTTCTAAATTTTTGAATATCCTAACTTCCAAACCATATGCTAGATGCATATGATATAAAAGAAAAATTTTTAGAATGATGAAATATTATAGCTTCTTTATTGAATTTAGATCTTAATTATTAATGCATTTGACATTTTTTCAGTTTGGAAAGCACCCTTTATTCCATTTCTACTATATTTCAATTCAAACTTTTGAAGGACCCATGCTTCTCCTCACAATTTTGAGACCATATGTAAATAAAATAATGAGCTATTTTGGCAGATAGAATTGGAATGCGTGGATATTTAAGGGAAGCCATAGACCACCTGTACATTGGATGCATAGTTTTTTGGATATAGTCTATTCTTCCTTTAGTAGTCCTTTAGAGTTTTATAATCCATATTTTGCTACTCAATATGGAATTTCACATGAAGGTTTAGTTAGAGGTTTGGGATGTTTCAAGCTTCGATGAGATCCATATCAAACTTGTATTGATTGCACAATTTGGTAGATAAATTCTATTTTGTAGATGCTCAATTTGATATTTAGACTCTAGCACAGAACCGAGGCTCACAAGCTATAGCCAAATTTCATCAAAAGTACCAAATGAAAAGGTAGAGTTGAATCCAAAGTACAAGCATATTGATATCTAAAAATAGATACAAGTTACAACCAAGACTTGTCATCAAGAGTTTAATCAAAACCTTAGACTTAGATGTGGCAAAAAATCAGCTAGAGATACCTAGACTAAAGGTTGTTACACAAACTTCTCCTCCTCATTGATGGATCCTTGAATGACCTCAGTTGGATAACATGGAGGATGTGGAATTGTCTTGTTTATAGTGTAAAGATTATAGCCAAGGGAGGGCCCTAAAACAGGCCACTTGGCTTCCAAAATTGACACTCCATCCAGTATTGCCCTATTTATTCACCAATAAGAATCAAGAATTTTGCATGATTAATGTTAGATAAAGCTAGAAAACATTTGCACTCAAGTTTATCTAAATTACTTGACTTACAAAAAATATAGAATTATATCTCAAGAAAAGTTTGTATTCAAGTTTATCTTAAAGTATTTGACTTACAAAAAATGTAGAATTTTGCCTCAAGAACTAGCCCAACTTTTTTGCATACCACGACACTTTTCCATGCCTGCATCAAAACCTCAAGCTATAGCATTACACCTATAGCTCCACACCTCTGTCTCTCCATGCCCCCCCCCCCCCAAAACCCCCCCTTGTGCCCATGCGCACCCCCCCAACCCCCCCTTGCATGCATCCCCCCCTCGCCCCCCCCTGTGCGCCTGCACACCCCCCTCCCCCCAACACCCCCCCTTGTGCGCATGCCCCCCCCCCTCCCTCATCCCCCCTTGCACCCATGCGCCCTCCCCCCCTTCCCTCATCCCCCCTTGTGCGCATCCTCCCCCCCATCCCCCCTTGCACCCATGCCCCCCCTCCTCCCCCTTCCCTCATCCCCCCTTGTGCGCATCCTCCCCACCATCCCCCCTTGCACCCATGCGCCCCCCCCACCCGCCCATCCCACTTGTGCGCATGCGCCCCCCCTTGCGCGCATGTCGTGTATCCCCCATTGCACCCCCCCCTTTACAAAATAAGACAATACTGATTTCTCACGGTTATTTGTCATGGTGCGGTCACACCAGCGCTAATACACCGGATCCCATCAGAACTCCGCAGTTAAGCGCACTTGGGCCAGAAGACTAGGATGGGTGACCTCCCGGGAAGTCCTGGTGCTGCACTCAGTGAACCTATAGTACAAATAAAATTTTAAATCAAGCTACGGAAGGGAGAGGCCCCAAAGAGTTGGGTCCTGCTCATGGTGTTTCTAGGGCTTGGAGGAGGACTCTTAAAAGTGTGGAGTTTTTGCCAACACTAGGTTAAGGAGCACATGCTTAGAGGTACATGATGCAGAGACTTAAGGGAAGTTTTGACAAAAACTCCCAACTTTCCAGACCCTCGATCAGATACATTGTAGCACATGTATTCCTACAACACACTTGTTTATCCACCATCCTTCATCTCCTGCTGCACAATGGCTTGGAAGTAAAACAGTTTAAATAAGCACATCTTGAACCAGGTTACCCATCCTCCAAACATTTCACAGTGCATGCAAGAAACTCGTGCTGAGAAAAACTACACCCAGGCCAGGAATTGCACCGTAGAACACTCCACACACGGGCTGGAGCCTGGAATCTGTGCCTATAATAGAGTGCAAACTGACTAGAACTGTAACTCAAAATGGAAAAACAGTGGCAGATACTATACCACTACATGATATAGTGCCCTACTTATAAGGAGGGGGGCTAGGCAGGAGACTGGCTAACTTAAACTGACCTGATCTTTGGTCAGCTGACCTAACCAGTCAGCTCAACTGGTGTGAACTCAATAGATGAACATGAAAGTCTGGCCTGATGGTATTTGGCTGAGTTCACTCACAGCAACACTCACCAAGAATCATGCCATGCATTGCATCCATTAGCCACCCAACCAAAGAAGCTGAGGACCTTCAGCAAACCAGATGGCACATCCTCAAGACCACAAGTAAAGCAGGATGCGTGCTTATGGGAGCTACCATTGGCCTTCACTCAGGCTGCCTACAGAATGTGTTTCCTCTCAGGGCATACTCTCCTTTGATTGTAGTGTCCAGAACAGGGTTAAACCTGTACTAGCGAAGATTCAAAGGGTTTGAGGTGTTCATGCATATCTCACAAACCGTATCTCTCTCATACCCCTATCAATGGATGGATAGATTACATGTCATCACGAAGATTGAAGCTTTATGACTAAGGTGCTAGCGCCTTATCCTGGAGGAACTGAACTGCTTGTTGTACTTGTTGCTTGTCAGCTAGGGAAAGAAGAACTGTAACGGTTGTGGGAGTCGAGGGTGCTGCCATAGAGTCCCTCTGGCTGGACCAAAGGTCACCACCAAGATTTTCTTTCACTGTAACAAACACGAATGCTCCCGCAGCAGGGAGGCAAATGAAAAAGGATGAGGCGGAGAGGCAGAGGAGAGGGCAGGGGGGAAGGAGGGAGCAAGGGGAGGAGAAGGAGAAAGGAATGAAGAAATAGAAGCAGGCGGGAGACACGGGAGAAGAGGAGAAGAAGACGGTGGGGAGAGGTGGAATGGCGGGGGGGCGCTAGCAGGAGGGAAAAAGGACGGGAGGAGGTTCGAGGCGGCAAGGAGGGGAGGTGTTGGCTCTTTCCCACGGCTTCCGCAGGAAGAGCAGGGTATTCTTAGTATGCAAAGTTTCGAGGCTTTTTGTCACCTATAGATATATCGGGGTTATCGTTTCTAGTATATATGTGTAGCTTAGGACCTCGAGTCGTGTTTCGGTGAGAGACATAGGCTTAAGTGTGATAAGCAAACATAGTGCATGCATGTGTAAAAGGAACGTGTATCATCATGATTGAGATAATGAAGGCTTTCGCCTTCATTGGGGGTTGCTGGTTTTAGAAAGAGGTTTAAGGAGATTCCAAGGTTTAGAGAGAGGTTCCAAGGTTTAGAAGAGATTCTTGAGTTAAAAAGAGGTTCCAGGGTTAGAAGAAGATTCCAAGGTTTAGAAGAAGTTCCAAGGTTTAGAAAGAGCTTTAAGGGTTAGAAGGAGATTCCAAGGTTTAGAGAGAGGTTCCAGAGTTCAAAAGGGATTCTAGGGTTAGAAGGAGGATCCAAGGTTTAGGGTAGAGTACATGGTGGAGAGCTTGTCTCCCTCGTAGATCATGGAGGTTAAGGGTTGAGAAACTAAGGGTTAAGGGGGAGCATAGGAGTGGGAGAGGAAGAAGGTGTAAGAGCATGGGGGAAAGAAGAGAGGATGGAGGAGGAGGAGGAGGAGGAGGAGGAGGGAGGAGGAGGAGAGAGGAGGGAGGAGGAGAAAGGAGGAGGAGGAGGAGGAGGAGGGAGGAGGAGGAGGAAGAGTGAGGAGGAGAAGGGAGGAGGAGGAGGGAGGAGAAGAGGGAGAGGATGGGTTGCAAGGTTGGAGGAGTTGCAAGGTTAGGACATGCTTTTGGACGTGGAGTGCAAGGAAGCATGGACACTTGAGACCATTGCTTGGAATACCAAAGTAGAACTCAACACAATGCCCCAAAGAGTCTGGGCTTCATTCCATTATGGGGTATTTTTACAAGTTGGAGAGCTTCTCTCTCTGCATGTAGAAATTGTAAGAAATTCTCTCTCTACATGTGGAACTCACATGTAGGAGTTGCATGTAGGAGTCGCATGTAGCACTCGCATGTAGGAGTTGCATGTAGAACTTGTATGTAGGAGTTGCGTGTAGGAATCATATGTAGAACTGGCACGTAGGAGTTGCATGTAAAACTCGCATGTAGGAGTTGCATGTAGAACTCGCATGCAGAACTCGCATGTAGGAGTTGCATGCAGAATTCACATGTAGGAGTTGCATCTAGGAATCATATGTAGAACTTGTATGTAGAACATGCAAGTTGGATTTCTAAGAGGGATTATTTCTAGCCTTATGCAAGTACAAGCGAAGCTTTGCTGCTACTCTACACAGACATTGTGTTCTTCCTAAGTCCATGTTGGCACAGAGACAACATACTCCCGGATCCATTTTATTACCTGTCCTCGAGTTATGGCTTATTTTGATTTCGGAGTTGGGATGCCATGTGCATAACCCAGTGGTTGTTGAGCTTGTGGCATGCAAGTCGTTCTTGCTGTAATGCTTTTATACCATACAATTTATGGTATGTAGTCAGGAAGCTTATCTCCTCTTGAAGAGGGGTAGACGGTCGTGAATTTCAGAGGGGATCTCATTGCTGAGGCTGCGGACTCTGCCATCGAATCTTCTTGGGAAGAGATTTGACGGGGGTCTCATTGTTGAGGCTGGTATTTCTTGCTATCTTGCATACATGTTGGATGCGATTACACCCATATCATTGAGCTTGTAGATAAGTTTGTATGCAAGTCTGATATTTTTGCATTTAGGAGATGGCTATGATGTTTGGCGGGGGTCTCGTTGCTGAGGCTGCAGACTCTTTTGTCAATTCATCTTGAGTTTTGGCATAGCTTCTTGTCCTGCTCGTGATTTCATTGCATGCTTTGAGAGTATGGAATGAAAGTGTGTGTGATACTATTACTGATGTAATCTATTATGTGCCTATGCAAAATCGTGTGAGTGCACGTGATGTGTCTAACTTTATGTTTATTTGTGGGATTTAATAGGGAAACTAAGACTTAATCATCCCTAATACGAAATTGATTAGGTCTTCCTAAATGTGCAAAAACATGTATATGCCAGTGAGTGGGCATATAACAATCTAGTGCAAACCATATGTGCAAAAACGTGCATATTAGTGAGTGCTCGTGATACAATCTAATCCTAACTATGAAAGACTTGGTTTCCCAAATCTTCATTTTTTTCGGGGATGGCTTGCGTGTTGAAGTAGTAGCGCTTCAGTCAGGTTCCGTTTATTATTGTGTTGAATTGAACTCCATCCAATGTTAAGGCAATAATAGGGGGATTGCTTTTAACATTCAGAGGGTATCGAAAAAACTCATTCTCTGATAAGTCATACCCCACAGCAAAATGGACTTGCAGAAAGGAAAAACAGGCATATTGGAGAGGTATCTAGTGCCATGCTCAACGAAAAAGACCTGCCAGATTTTTATTGGGCTGAAGCAATTACTACAGCAATCTACATAATGAACAAGACTCGCACTATAGCAATACATGGCATGATGCCAGAGGAGAGATATACTGGTAGGAAACCAGATATTTCTCATTTGAAAAATTTTGGTTGCATTGCCTATGTTCATGTGCCAGATGAGTTGAGATCCAAGTTGGTGGATCAAAAAGCTGAGAAGTGCATCTTTATTGGATATTCTCTGCAACAAAAAGGGTATAGATGCTATAATCCTTCTACTCATAAGTTTACAGTGAGCAGAGATGTTGTTTTTGAAGAGATGAGCAGTTGGTATAAACCAGTAAATGTGATTGATGATGTAGATGCACAAAATGATAATGCTGCACAGAATTCACAGTAGCAATCACAAAATATTAGTGGACATGTAGTGTCTAGCAGTGGTTCACATACTTCGCCATGGACAGGCAAATTGAGATCAGGAGAATCTCCTCAAAGCAACACAAATAGTGGTATGCAAGTATCACAAAAAGAAAAGGAGAAAGTAGATCAGCCCATGGTTGATGTGAATGCAGGTCATTCATATGTGGATGGTGAATCCAGTGGCTCAGAACAGAACCTTGATGATGAGTTGGGTATTCCTTCTATTGTTACACTTGGAGTAAGGAAGACAAGGGATGTTTTGAGAGCACCTGGAAGTGAGCCTATTTTCAACAGGTCTAGCAGAGTCAAGTATTCTGTGGATAGGCTAAAATATGATGGATTTACAGCCATTCACTCTACCTATATAGTCAAAGTGATGCAAGAACCAGAATCCACTTGTTTTGAGCAAGCTATGGGAAAAGAAAAATGGGAGAAAGCCATGGATGAAGAAATGGATGCCTTGGAAGCAAATGCTACATGGGAATTGGTGCCTTTGCCTAAAGACAAGAATGCAATTGGCTGCAAGTGGGTTTATAAGGTGAAGCACAATGCAGATGGTTCTGTGAGCAGATACAAGGCATGATTAGTTGTCAAGTGGTATGCACAGACATATGGCATTGATTATAAAGAAACATCCATTCAGTCCGGTTGTAGGGATGGCAACTATAAGAGTAGTCATTACTATGGCTAGATTGAAGGGATGGTCTTTACATCAGATGGATGTAAAGAATGCCTTCTTACATGGTGATTTTCAAGAAGAGGTCTATATGGAATAGCCACCAGGTTATGTGCATGCTGTTCATCCTGAGTCTGTTTGTAGGTTGAAGAAATCCTTACATGGGTATGGCTTGAAGCAAGCACCTAGAGCATGGTCTGATAAGATAGGATAGTATCTTGTCACTATTGGTTTTTAGATTTCCATGGCAGATTTCTCACTTTATGTGAGAAACACAGAGAAAGGTATTATGCTGCTTGTCATTTATGTTGATGATTTGATCATCACAGGTGATAGTGATGAAGATATCCTTCATGTGAAAATGCTATTGAAGAAGAAGTTTGAGATGAAGGATTTGGGAGAGCTATGTTACTTCTTGGGCATTGAGGTGATTAGATCCACAAGTGGGATATCGCTTTTGAAGAGGCAGTATGGATTGGACATGCTGTCCAAATATGGGATGATTTCTCGCCAGCAATTATCAGCTTGTATTCTCAAAGTCGGTGGTAGGCGACCTTTTTCTACATGTACATTGCGAATTGCCTTCATAATAGATGTTACAACTTGATTGCTATCATGTAGATGCAAGGAATCAATCCATATATCTGCAAAGAACTTAATTCCATGCACTAACACTCCACATAGATGTGTCTTTAGAAAGTGCTTTCCTTGTAATTTAGGTGGAGTGGCAACAAAACGAGGCAATGTTGTTGTATTCTGATCCACGCCATCTACAATAAGGCACATGTAGTCATCAGGATGCAAAATAGCTTGCTCCTTCCAAAATGCATATTTTTGTCTAGAATGTTGAATAAGGTCATGATGAGATTTTTGGTTTTTTTTATATAATTCCCTTTGATTTGGACATGTTGCACTCTCAATCGCTCGCTTTAAATCATCACAGACATTGCACTTTGACATTTTTTGCCTCCTTGGCATTTTAACATATCCAAAGTTCTTGTTTCAAAGAGTATACAAAGTATGAGAAGAAGCTACGGCATCCCCTCTTTGCCTTTGCTTTTCTGCAATAGAGTCAAACACTTCGAGCTTTGTTAAGCCCATTGGAAGGTGCATTTCAGTGATCGCATCACTGTTAGGGAGTTTGGTAGATATATGGGGTTGAGGTAAAGCATTTTCATGTATGAAGTCTTGCGAAATTGCTGCTGCCCTGACAGTTGAGATTCTTGATTTGGACCTTCCTCTATTACCGTGAATGCTAAATTTGTTGCCGCCCTTTGCCTTGGTGACTAAATCCCAATATGTACCATGGGATAATCCAGTAATATTGCGATATGCCTTATTGCAAATCCTTTTTCCATTTACGAGAGGTTTTACCTTTTGTCTTGAACTTAGTCTTTTATTGCCATTCTGAAGAAAGCAAGAGAGACTTGTGAGAAGGTATTCATTTCTTTCGCTTCCTCTTCTTTGCCACACGTGTCCTCTACATTCCCTGATGTCTGCAAGATCAATGAAGCACATACATCTTCGCTTCCAACATAGATATCCCAATGCATTTAACATGTTCTCCTCCTTCATTACTCTCTTCCTCTTTGGTTGCTTTTGTGGATCTCCCTGGATTCGCTTGCAGAGAGACGCTAGGCTTTGCGAAGAGAGGAGATGGAAGGTCAGAGAAGCAAATTTTCTCCTTTACTCGCACAAGCAATGTAGGCGTGCAGTTGAACGACGGTTCTATTATCACGGCTTGGATCGACTACGATGGTGCATAGGAAAATCTACAAGTGCGGATTAGCACCAATTCCATAGAGCCTGTTGATTCGCTAATCGATGCAAATGTTAGTTTTGCAAAACATTTCAATGAGTTCATGTATGTCGGATTCTCTGCCTCCACTGGGTATTATAGTACCGAAGTCCACACCCTCATATCCTGGACATTTTCAAGCTGAGGCTTGAACGAAGTTTCGTCGGAAGCAAGCTCCACATCAATCAAGCGTCAGAGGTGGAACTGGCCTTGCATTCTCACTGTGTTTGATCGGGGCGTTTGCGGCAGTAGCTCTTGGTTTGTTGTCATAGGGGTTGATGTCCAAGAGAGGACTGAGCGACTTTCGAAGAGCCAAAGACTACGACTTCAAGCTAGCAAGTCCAGCTTCTAGAGCCCTACGTACAAAAAACTGTACACAGCTACGCAGGGATTTAGCGAGAACCAAAGGTTGAGAAGCAGCGGCTTGGGCAATGTGTTCAAAGGAGTGCTCATGGATTCGGGACCTGCTGTAGCTGTGAAGAAAATTTCCCAGGATCCTCAGGAGGGATTTGAGGAGTTCCTACACAAGGTAAGAATCCTCACCGGTCTCCGCCATCGTAATTTGGTTCCTATCCAGGCTGGTGACTAGAGAGGGGGGAGCTGATGCTTGTGTACGAGTTCATGCCAAATGAGAGCTTAGATAGGTTCCTCTTCGACAACCAGTACGAGAGTCTCTCCTGGGCGCAAAGGTACGAGATAGCGAGTGGGATTGCACCAGGCTTAAGTCATCTGCACGAAGGGGGGGTGTGCTCGAAGGAGCAGCCGCAAAAAATAAACTATGGGTGTGTGATTCTGCACAGGGACGTGAAGTCAACCAATGTGAAGCTAGACAACAACTTCAACGCGAGGCTACGGGCTGGGGAGACTGGTTTAGGGGCGAAGGAGGGAAGGCATGTCCGTTGCATTCTCCAAGGGGATTACCCTCTCCCTCCCCTCCCCTCCTCCCCAAAGCTTTCGTACCCCCTCTCCTCAGAGAACGCGGAGGATGTTCACGCTTCTCTGCGCATTTCTATTGATGAGCTTCTGCCTTCCTGACGAGTATATGATCCCTGTAATTTTGCGTCTAGCATCGTCTTCCGTTGTACCAGAAGCCCTCCAGTCCCAGCACATCATATTTTTTTGTCCATCGGCTGGTGCTTAAGCTCCTATGTGGATGCGGAAGAATTGACTACCTCCGCTTCGAGCTCTCCATTTACTACCTCCGCTTCGAGCTCTCCAGTAGCTCCCATAGATACATGTGCTACTAACGTCGCTGTGGTTGAACTCAGTTTTCACCTTTAGAATTTCACAAGTGAATTTCGGTGAAAGCTGGACAAAGCGCGTCTCTTTTTTTTTGTCAAAACATCACATTTGTTTTTGCAGGTGTAGCTCTTCCAGCAGGAAACGATGACTTCATCAACTTGGCTACATGGTTGATTAGAAGCTCAACTTTGAAGTTATGGGGGTGTCCTTAGAGTCACCATAAAAATCCTTTTTCCCCATAAAGAGGAATTGGCATTTAAGTGGTTCTCTTTCTTCATCTTCTGAATTACCCTCAGTTGTACACCCTTCTAATGAAGTACCTGTGTTTATCAATGACTAATCCTGAGCAGGTTTTCTATTGATGTATGCAAGTTGGATTTAACTGTTGATTTTGCATAGTCCATCCTATCATCTCTAGATTATCTTTTACTACTATTGATGGTTTCAATGGATCCCCGTGTAGTCTTTTACAATACTTAGAGGAACTCTTTTTCTTAAACTCTCTTGCATGTCATCCCATTCTCTTTTACGTGTTATGTTGTTTTTAGTAGAAAAGAGATGCACGCAGTGCATGACAATGGATTGAGAAAATGTCTTTGATGGTTATTGGTAATGGAAGATTTCTTAATGATATTCCTTTATGCAAGGAAGGATTTATGCTTTTGATTCTTGCCTACATAAAAATAATTATTTTCCTAAGTTCCTCTTTTGAATTTAATAGCACTTGGGGACCTAAAATATTTGTGAAAACATTAGTGTAAGTTGGGGAAAGGGTGTATTTCCTTTGGAATTAGGATATTTTTCTTTTAATTAAAGAAAGTATTTTCTTTGGACATTTATTATTTAAGTATTAATAATTTGGGACGTTGAGAAATTATAAGTGACATCGATATTTTTGTTACCCATAGAGAATGAACACACCTGACTATTGGAAATCGGAGTTTCCTCCATCCCCGCTGAGCTCTATGTCTTGTCTCCTCTCTAGATCCTCAATCTGTCTACCTCTCGCCTGAGGATCACCACCGTGTTCTACAGCCCACACACATCGCCAAGCTGTTTCCTCATCAGTAATTCGTAGTTTGAGTGATTAGGGTCCACCGAGGGTAATGGGCAGAGCAATCCAATTAGTAGGAATATGAGGGAATCACGAAATTCTTCATCCCTAGGAAAATTGTTCGCTGATGGAAATAGCTATATCAATGGATAGTAAGGATAGAGACCAATGAGGGAGGCAAAGGATGCGGAGTAAGGAAGCATTCAGAGGAGGGCCAAAGCTGAGAAAGAAGACGAGTAGATCGCCATGCTTATAGTCTTCCTAGGTGATGGTCTCTATATATATACATGCATGCGCAGCAGGGTAGGTCCAAAAATACGGTTGTCCATGGAGACCATTTTGGTGGAGAAACAAGCAATTGAGGAGTAGTTGTTGTACAATTGAAGGTCAACCAAGGAGCAGGAGTCAGCTGCTACAAAAGGTTGGGCTGTAGGACTAGCGATGGAAATAAGTATATGAGTCCTATGCTTCAAACTCAATAATGAAATGTTCACAAACCTTTGGCTTGCATCGTAACCTTTGAAAACCTTTTACCCACATTTCAAAACACTTTAAATTTATAATTGGACAACATCATACATGCAAACTCGGCTAAAGGATAAGGCCACTCGTCATGCTCTTATTGTAACAATGTTCTCGTATGCAACCTCTTTTCACAAATAGTTGAAATCGTTATAAGGACACTTTTTGAGTTTGAATAAGTAGATTCATCCATTGCGTTGAGGATTGATCTATTGCGGTGAAGACCCACTCAAGTTCTACTTTGGCATGCATGCCTTTGATGATAATGTAGTTTCCGACAACTCTATGGGCTTTTGGACCCTAATTGGTGGAGGCGCTTTCAGGGGAGATAAATATTATGTCCATTACAACAAACTTTTGGACTGGATGGTTGGTTGAATTAAGCATAGAGAAGCAAGTCATCAGAGTAATTGGAAACTGCCATGGTGTAGAAGCCTCCTGATTTGTAGGGAACATCGACCGCTACAACAACGAATATAGTGACATGCAGGTTCAATTGTTGGCTAGTGTGATGGATAATCGAAGCTCTACCATACTATGTCCTTGCTGCTAACATTCGAGTTTCTATAGTTCACAAGCACTAGATTACCACCCTCGGCCAATAGCTGCATGGTTTTCACACCACTTGCCTCTATGCCAATGTTCCATGCCAAGCTACCATTCTCCCTAATTTGCAAATCTCCATCCTTTTGGAGAGTGACTCGAAGATGGTACGCAAGAAGGGGAAGATCGTGGCCCTAGAGTCCAATCATGTGAAGGTAAATACGCAACACACGGCTAATATGGTAAGAATTGAGAGCTACCAAGGCAATTATTACCCAAACGTCCACACTAGACAGACTAGGAAACATTTGTTAGCTAGGCTTTGTAATATAAATGTTTCTAATGCCTTGACCAAAGTATTAGGCATCCCCTTAAACACACTATTCAAAAATTTTAGACTTTCTCTCCTAGTTTGGACTTTTTTTTTGGAGCATATCCTCTCCACTCACCTTCACTTAGTAAGCACTAAATGGGTCACTTATATACAAATATGGCCTTATTAAGCTAAAAAGTCAAGTGGTGACCTCTAATAAAACAAAACATTATCTTATGCATCTGAATCTCGTTCAGAGTCATGAGATTCATGTAATGTATTTGTGCTTGATGGGTCAAGTCTTGCCAAATGATGTTTAATATGGACATGACTTGGATCAGAGATTGTGATACATTTTTCAACATTGTATGCATGCTTCTTTGACTCACTCCATAAATGATCTCCATCTACTGAGTAGTGCTTCCATTGCATCACTGGAATATTGCCACAGGTACATGGTTTTGATTATCAGGATACTTTTGCTCCCATAGCTCGACTAACCACAATTCGTAGTGTTTTGGCTTTAGCTACCCAGGAAAGTTGGCCCATGTTTCAAATGGATGTAAAATCTGCCTTTCTGAATGGGGATCTCAAGGAGGAGGTATACGTGGAACAACCACTAGGTTTTGTGATCCCCGGTTCAGAAGGTAAAGTCTGTAAACTAAAGAAGGCACTTTATGGGTTGAAACAGGCCCCATGAGCGTGGTACCAGCGGATTGATGCCTACTTTCTGCAAAATGGGTTCAGGAGGGGGGCCCATCAGATGCAAATTTGTATATCTTCAGAGAAGAAGGCAGATGTATGATCGTGGTCCTTTATGTGGACAACCTTGTCATAATAGGGAACCATGAAGAGAAGATCTCACAGACGAAGCATTTGCTAGGAAGAGAGTTTGAAATGATAGACCTCGGACTGATGCATTTCTATTTGGGGATTGAAGTTTGGCAAGAGCCAAAATAGATCTTCATTTCATAGCTGAAGTATGCTGGAGAGATACTGAAGGCATTTGGCATGGTTGAGTGCAAGACAGTTGGTACCCCTATGGAGGTTGATGTGAAGCTCTCAAACGAGGATTCATCACCACTGGTGGACGAAGCGAAGTACAAAAGGCTTGTGGATAGTTTGATTTACTTGTGCAACACACGGTCGGACATCAGCTTTGCGACTGGTGTACTAAGTAGGTTTTCCAATAAGCCCCAGGAGAACCATTGGAGGGCAAGGATGCGGGTGCTGAAATACATCAAAGGCACACTTGATTATGGCATCACCTATACCAAGGGCAACATCTTGACCAGATTCTGTGACTCGGATTGGGCAGGAGACATGGCCAACAGGAGATCAATGATAGGTTACTATTTCTCACTTGGATCTGGAGCTGTATCATGGGTCAGCAAGAAGCAACCCACAATTGCTCTTTCTTCTACCAAGGCTGAGTACAAATCTGCATGCTTTTCTTCTTGTGAGGCAGTGTGGTTGAGGAGGATTTTGGGGGACATGGGTGCAGTGCAGAACAAGCCTATGCAGTTATCATGTGACAATCAGAGTTGCATGGTGATTACAAAGAACCCTGTGTTCCACACTTGCACAAAACACATTGAGATTCAATATCACTTTGTACGTGAGCTCATCATGGATGGAGAGGTTGACTTGGTGTACTATCTAACTACAGAGAATGCTGCGGACATCTTCACGAAGAGACTTGCTGGAAAGGCATCTTCATTGACTTGGCATTGGGTCGAAAAAGTAAGTTCACTTGCAGGTGGACATTGAGGGGGGGTGTTAGATATCAATGCTCCACTCTCATGTAACTACGCGGGAACCAGCTAACTCTACTTGTAAGCCCCCCATATGAGGAGAAGGCATTTGAGTAGCTTGGTTATCCAGGAGGTCCTAGTTTGGACACCAGATGGGGGCCATTGTGGCCTGATGGTTGGACGGAGTTGGCACACTGCCAACTAGGCTACATGCAAGTGTAGGAAGGCATCCCTTGATTGACCGCATTGAGGGTAGACGAAGCATTTCCTGAGGCAGCCCACTCTTAGGTTGCCGGGCCCGTTTGGAGTCCCAGATGATCGTGGATGGCTGTGGGCCGAACGGAGTCCCAGATGATCACGGATGGCTGATGGCCGTAGGTCACAGTCGCTCTATTTTGCGCACCGGTTCTATCGTGTGGTCGGTGGCCTATTTCAGGACAGACCCCCAGTCGACCGTTTTGGGTGGACGGTCACCATATTGGGTCTAACCGACTACGACTGGTGGCTATATAAGAGTGAGCCCATGAAGCCCATTTTCATCACTGGCTATAGCAACCCTGATTCCTTAGCATCCAGCCTCCATCCTCTACTATTTCCAGCTTGCCATCGAAGCTTCTTTCACAGGAGCACACGGTTGGGAGGCAGCACCATCTATTGTATCAGTTCTACAGTAATCAAATTTTTGATTCTCCATACTATCTGGTTTTCTCTCTTGTGTATGAGATCCCGTTATCTATTGAGCACAGACGTGTTTTTTTCTTACAAATCCATACCCACCGTTGTTAACATCTTCTTCGCTTCATCTCTTGATATTCTCAAATATACATGATTATTCGCCCTCCAAGCCTGAATCCAGTCACTTGCCTTCAAATATGGTGGTGATGGATCAAGCTGACCTCTACGCATGAGATGGTCTAGCGGAAGGTATCAAGCATGACCTTCATTAACATTTTTCCTCGTATGTTTGGAGTATCATGCAAGCGATTTCAAACTTGGTCCACAAACAGGACAAGCATCCTGCAAGTCATCTCTATATCATTGTTCCCCACACTTTGGACAAATAGCCAAATCTCCATGCTCATCGACGACAGAGAATATAGTCATTACGGCAAGCATGGATGATATCATAATCCATACCCACTGATGTTAGCATCTTCTTCGCTTCATCTCTTGATGCGGGCGTGGTATTTGGTGCAAGCAACATCTTCTGGAGCAACCTATCACAATTCAAACATACATAGGCTTCAAATAATGATGATTCTCAAACATACATGATTATTCTCACCTCTCTTTTCCCCTTTTCTTTCTCTTTTCCCCTCTTTCAAAGCAACAAAGAAGTCATGTTACTAACACTATAGCTTAGAATATCTGTAAGACATGAGCAAGCTTAGAATCCAAATAATGAGTCAAACAAGTATTCCAAATAATAAGTCAAATTAATGCAGGAGCTAACCTCATTAAGGCTGAGACACTTGTATCCGACCACCCATACTTTGCTTGCAGATTCAAGATTAAGAGACAAGCCCGTAGTTTAGACATCCTAGCACCCTCATACAACTGTGTTGATTGCAACTCTTGCATATTGACCTCAGACTCTGACATCGTGTGTACATATGATGTACCAGGATGTTTTTATCGAACCTATGCCTATATATTGATATAAAATCTTGGTGAAAGTTTTTAAGCTCATTTTTTTAGTTTCACAATATTGGTAGAATGTAGTACTTTTTTATATTTTTTATTTTGAATTTTGAAGGAAAAAATGTAAATCTTGGTGAAACTTTAAATTTTTTTGCAAAAAAGTTTCAAATCCTGGCGAATATTTCAAACATTTATTTTTATTAGGGCATACAAACTTTCAAAGCCAATATAACATTTTAGTTTCTTAACAAAACTAACTTGAAAAAATCATCCATGGTGATGTAGTGTCCCTGAAAATAGAATCCATAATGTCCATCATACCCTCGTCATCATCTGGCACATCTGGGAGACTATAGTCTTGCTCAAAGTGTGAAGGTATATGCGCACGCTCGCCATGCTCCTCGTCCTATCTCAAGATTTTGTGTAAATATAAGATCTTGTCTCAAGGTCATAATGGTATCCAATATTAATCACACGAACTCAAATAGCATTGACTTAGTGATGATCCATCACCATGTGCAACACCAATGGTGGGTACAGGTTCAGGCTTCTCCCCATACATTCGCAAGTGGCACATGACAATACGACATTGATGTCGTACTTCTCGCTTGCAATGAGTGCAATGACAATACAACCTCTCCGTAAGCCTCTTTGCACTCCCAGGCATTGGTGCATCATCTGACGAGCTTCCACTCGTCCCTTCCATCTACACACTTTCAAAATTACAACATGAGCTACAAGGAAAGCTATTAAGATCCAAAAAATAGCCACCCATGAGCTCCTTTTCTCTCTTTTGACAATAAGTGCCCTGAATCGTCACTATATAGCGATGCTTTGCTCTGAACTGTCGCTATATAGCGACGCTTTGCCCTGTACCATCACTATATAGCGATGCTTTTTGGATATAAACGTCGCTATATAGCGACTGACTAGCGTTGCTATATAGTGACATTGGGGGCTTAAACCCGAAACCCTGCGTGATGCCGTCTTTTACATCTCTATTTCAAAAAAAGAAAAAATCTCTCCTCCCACCTTATATTCGACAACCTCGCTTTCCTCCTCTCTATTCCCCACTCCTCACCCCTACCCAGCCCCTCTCCCAACACTTGTGCTCCCTCTCCACCCTTCTTGCTCTGTGCTTGTGGGAAATGAAGTTTTTCAAGAAGGTGAGTCTCTTTAAGCAATGTAGGTTCATTTTTTGTGAGATTTTGTTTTGTGAGTGTTGAAGCATGTTTCTCCTTGTATTGCTAAGGCTATGTGCTAATTTTCATGCTTGATTTTCAAAGGTTAAGGATAAAAAACGAGATTTGGTGAAAGAAAGAAGACTCACCTCTTCTCTTTTTGGTATTTCTCTTCCTCCTCTTTCTCCTTGTTTGTAGGCTTATGCTTGTCTTCTCAATCCAATCCCTTTGAGAAGTTGCTTCTCTAAACTCCTCCTTTCTCCAACTAGTTATCTAGAAAATGGTATGTTTCCTCTCTTTTGTAGGGCCAGTCTAGCATGAAACACTGAGCGGGACATTTCTAGGTAAGAAAGTGCTTTCTCTTTTTTCCTTTTGTTATTTTCGTTCCCTCATATGCTCATGCATAAGCATAAGCATAATATTTCTCTCTTTTTCTCTTATGCATATGTTTTTCCTTCTCTTATGCTTATGCTCTTTTCCCCTCTTCTTTTTCCCTTCTTTCAATCTCTTTTCGCCTCTTCCTCCTCTTAATTTTCACTCTCTTTTTTCCTCTCTTTTTCTCCTCTTTTCATAAGCATATGCATTTGCCTATGCTTATGCTTATGCATGAGCATATGCTCATATGCTCATTCATAAGTCTTTAGATTATGCTTTTTCTCTTTTTCTCTTATGCTCATATGCTCATGCATAAGCATAAGCATATGCTTTCTTTCTTTTTCTCTTATGATTATGCTCTTTTTCCCTCTTCCTTCTCTTATGCTTATGCTCTTTTCCTCTCTTCTTTTTCCCCTCTTCCTTCTCTTCTTTTTCCCCCTTCTTTTTCCCCTCTTTTAATCTCTTTTCCCCTCTTCCTTCTCTTATGCTTATGCTTCTTTCCCCTCTTCTTTTTCCCCTCTTTTAATCTCTTTTCTCCTCTTCCTTCTCTTCTTTTCCCCTCTTCTTTTTCCCCTCTTTCAATCTCTTTTTCCCCTCTTTCAAACATATGCTAAATTCTCTCTTTTTCTCTTATGCATATGTTTTTTCTTCTCCTATGCTTATGCTTATGCATGAGCATATGTCTCATTCTCCTTTACTTCTCTTCTTTTTCCCTCTCTTTTTCTCTTATTTTCATAAAGCATATCCCTATGCCTATGCCTATGCTTATGCTTATACTTATGCAGGAGCATATGCTCATATGCTTATGCATAAGCATAAGCATGTGCTTTCTCTCTTTTTCTCTTATGCATATGCTGTCTCTCTTTTTTCTCTTATGCATATTTGGTTCTTTTCCCCTCTTTCAATCTCTTTTCCCCTTTTCTTTCTCTTCTTTTCCCCTCTTCTTCTCTTATGCTTCTCCTTCTCTTTTGCTTCTCTTATGCTTCTCCTTCTCTTATGCATATGCTTTCCCTCATATGCTTTTCACTTCTTACCTGCTCTTGTTTTTTGTTTTTCGTTTTCATGTTTGTGTCTACATTTGTCCAATCCCCCCAAATTAGACATGGGATCACGTCTCACATCCGACGAGTACAAAAACCATCATAGGAGGAGACATCATGATCTCTATTCTTTAGAGGACTTTGATTCCACTCAGGTGACACATCAAGGGCCTACCCCTACGACTATAACCCCTGGCCCGACTCCTCTCAGACGTAGCGCTATGACTACTCCTCGGGGAACTCCTTTGCTAGAAGCCCATGGCTTTGTCAGGAGTCTCGACGAGTTTATCGCACAGATGACCGATGCAGAGGCAACGAGATTCTTCTCTCTGTTATCCCAGAGGACCTCAATAAATCTCTCTCCTACACTGATGATTGGACCTAGTGTCCATCTGTCCCCTCTAGCCCCTTCAACTGAGGGGTCATCACCTGGGCGTGCCCATCATAAGGAAAGGAAGAGTAGGAGGGGTCGCTTATGTTGTGCTGACTCGGGAGATATAGATGAGTCAGCACACTCACATCCCTATAGGTCTCCACTTGGTCCCAAGACCCAGTGCCAGTCAGGTCCCTTGCCCTCTCCTAATCCCACTGCTACTCCTCACTCCAAAAGTGCTCGTACAAACACCACTCGCTCTGGCTCTGCTACTACCATGAGTCCTCCTTACCCAATCGAGGACCTGTCCTATCAAATCACGGCTGCTGGAGAAATAATAGAAGATAAAAAGGGCGTAGCAGTGATGGCCACCATGAGGCAGTTAATGAGCCACCACTTTAGGAGTGGCATAGCTACTGATTGGTGGTACCAAGATGACCAAAAGAAGTAGGCAATTATCAATGAATTGAAAAGAAAATACCCTAACCCCCCAAATTGGAGTTCAATGAGAATTACATGCGAGAGCGCATGGGTTTGGTCTTGAAGCATTGTAGGTCAACCATGCGTACTTCCATTGCAAAGGGGAAGGCTAAACTCAGCTGGGCAGACAAAGCTAATTGGAAGTTTTTCAAGAAGCAAAGCAGGGACCATCCCGAAATGTTCGAGGGCTAGAGGAGGGTTGCAAGGAGATGGCTGGACTCTGTAGGTACTTCGCACTTTGGTGCAGGCGAACGGTTGGCGTTCGAGGCAATCGTGGTAAGTCTAGTTCTTCTCATTTAATGTATTGTTCTATTTGTTTTACTACATATTGCATGCACTTTATCTAACTCTCATAAAGTGGATCCATAGTAAGCTGCGATGGGTCCTCTTCCTATAGACACAGAGACGAGACGGGCGTTTTGCGTAGGAACAAAGCCGTGGTTTATTGAGCAGGAGGCAATGGGAGCAATGATCGATTGGGCTGAGGTGGTTGCTCACATAGTATAAGTCTACTCCTACTTGTAATCTCACTTTTTAAAATATTTTATTCTTTAAGTTCTAATCTAATTTCCAATTAATATGGCTTCACTCTTAGAATCAAAGCTCGAATGTCCCCTCAGCAGAGGTGAGCGGTGCTGATGAGGGATTAGGCTTACACGACTTTGACGAGGGCCAGGGATCAGATGCAGCTCATGAGGGCCAAGGATCAAGCCAGCAAGATGAGGACGAGGATGAGGACAATGATTCGGATGAGTAGTAGTAATAGTAGTAGTTTGCATATACTTTGCCATATATATGCTTTTGTATATCGGCTCATTTGAGTGATTTTGTATCACTCTTTTGGAAAGGGTAATTTTGTAACAAACAATGTTGTATATCTTCGACATGTATATGCTTCTGTCGCTCGGTTCGTTTGAGTGATTTTGTATCACCCTTTCCATAAGGGAAATTTTGTAATAAAAAACATTCTTTTGTAATTACTAAATAAGAAACATTAGTGGGGCAAAACAGGGTTTGTTGTGGTCCTGTTTAGCCCCACTAATGTTTTTTTAAAGCTTCTGTTAATCGTCGCTATATAGCAACGTTTACTAGTGTCACTATATAGCGACGCTTATATAGCTACCGTTATTTTTTTATACTTATCGTGACATAAATAACGACCTTTGCGCTTGTTGAAAAAAAACCTGTTAGTGTAAAAAAGATCAGTATTTTTATCAGAAAAGGACCTATGTCTCGTAGTGTCAACTCCTTGATAAGACATGGGCTAGAAAGTGGTTGGTTTCAATGGATGCAGATGCCACACCAACAAAGGATCTAAGAGCTAAAATTCCAAAGATTGTTGAGATAGAATATATGGACATCAAGAAAAGGGCCTTGTAGTCCACTGCCCAAGGTAGAGCAATTAATGGTTTAGATGATGGTTCTCTCGGAAAAGAACCTATGCCTTGTAGTGTCAACTCCTTGATAAGACATGGGCTAGAAAGTGGTTGGTTTCAATGGATGCAGATGCGACACCAACAAAGGATCTAAGAGCTAAAATTCCAAAGGTTGTTGAGACAAAATACATGGACATCAGGGAAGTAGCAAGCTAAGGGTGTCCACTTTTTGTTCACTTCCCAATCCTTAGGAGGTGGAAAAACAAGCTTTTTAGCACACAAAAATGCAAATCTCACCTACTTCCCTATGGATCTAGTCTTTGAAGTCTTCTGACACAACATCACACTTGCTATTGTGCACACAATCGTATAGTCTGATCAAAAATTTGATGCACACACAAAAAATTTCTTTGTGTCACACGGCATGTTCCAAAGTGGTCACACGTTTGTCACGAACAGAGAGTGTCATATTAAATTCTAAATTTCTCACTAATTTTAGATTAAATGTTATTGAAACTTTGTAAGTGGTCTCTTTGATTATGTAGAGCTTAACTTGATTTATTGGTAATTTTTTGAATGATTTATCTAATTATAAATAATTATTTATAATAAATAAAGTCATAAAATACATGCATTTTAGTAGCACTCCACATTTTTTTAGTATTTTGAATAATTAAGCAAATCCAATTCGGTGGAAGGTTAGTAGGTGGCATAAGGGTGTGTGGTTGAATCATCAAATCCCAAATCCAACGATTAGATTTAGGAAGATTGAAGTTTAATTTTTACTTTTACTCCTTAGAGGATCAACAAAGAATATTAAAAATAAGTCTAGTAATTCTCAAACATAACCAAACATTTCAAAAATGTCAATATTTTTAGTCCTCCACATGATGAATAAGAGGAAAAAATTTTGGTTAAATTTGAGTAAGGAAAATGTATGATATGGCCTCCAAGAGTGAAATCTCCCTTTTGTGGGGGAAAAAGGGCCACCCAAGCCTAATACCAAGACAAGGTAGACTTGGTATTAGGCTTGGTGAGGTAGGCTAGGAGCATCACCGACCCTAGTGGCAAGCCTTTGGAGTGTGCATGCTGCCCATGCAGAAGGCTGAGTCATCTATTTTTGCCTTGCAACCATGCCATGTTGTTAGACCACGTGGTGCCATGTCATCAAGAAGATGTGACATCACTCCTTGCCATGTCACCTTACATTGCCACACATGCTACCACATGTGCTACCTCATCATTCCACATCATGAGCCATGTCATCACACCTTGCCACCTTGGCATACCTCATCAACCTTGCCACATCACCAATCCCTCCACCTCAATTTGCCATGTCAATCTACCACCTCATGAATGCCAACTCATCATGTCACATCACCTTTCCATGTCATGGAAGAGACTATATTGGCACATCATGACCATTCATGGTGCCACATCAGCCACATGTATACACATCACGATGTACGAGGCATAGAATACCTCGATCGAGGTATATGACCTGCATGAGGCATAGAATACCTCGATCGAGGTATATGACCGAGGGGTACCTCGATCGAGGTTTATACCTGCGTGAGGCATTGAATACCTCAATCGAGGTATATGACCTGGGCATAGCATACCTCGATCGAGGTATTTGAAGGTACAAAACTGGAATAAAATCAAACAATGCAAATATTCAAAATTAACGTTGGATTCCAGCCAATTAGTTTCAATCTTAGCACCTTCTCCACCAATAATAATGAAGAGCAATCTAAGAGCAATCTAGTGGATGAGTTGAGGCTCTCTATAAGACACCACGTTTTGGTTCATTTCACCCATTCTTAGCCATTCTTGCCTCCTCATCACTTTGTCACACCTTCCATCCTACTTTCATTGAGAAAGGGTTCTCAAAGCCATAGAGCTAGTAGATGTGAAAGATGTAGGAACCCCCCCCCAAATCTCATTAATGAGGAGAGCAAGCGGAAGGCTCCTGAGCGCAAGAGAGCCTCTAGAGCTAGAGCTCGTGCTGCCACCACCGATCCACCTCCACCTCTACCTCTACATCCCACCTCCACCTCCACCTCCACCCCCACCCCCACCCCCACCTCCATTCTCCCCCCATCCTCATCCGCTCCCCTACCTCTAGCCTCCGCCCTTCCCCTAGCCACCTACATTTTGGCCTCCACCTCTACCTCTTCCCCCTCCACCCTCCCCCCTCCCCCTCCCCCCAATCTGCTTGGCACCTCCCTTCCCCCGTCCACCCTACCATCTCCCATTGATCCCCTTGCCCCACCTTGCAGCAGCAGTGCTGCTTCACGATGTGACTTGCTGAAGTCCAGTATCTATCGTCGTACTAGCAAGATTGTGCAGTCTTTTTTTTGTGACCTCACGCCAGCTTCGCAGTCTTCTCTTCTCACATCCCTGACTTGGTAGAGTGTAGGAGGCTTGCTGGTCTTGGTGCACATAGAGATAGGGTTGTATCTAGCGAGGTCCTTAGCAGTGTTCGACGTTCCTATGCTTCTATTAAGCATAGGAACTTCAATGATGCCTTGATAGCACGTCGTGCTATTGTGGCTGCCATTAGTAGACCTCATATGATAGGCCATGTACGTACCGCTTCACGTCTTCTTCAGATTGCACTATGTACATTGCGAGCAGGCATGATTAGGAGGCAGAGTCTAGAGGATAGTGAGACTGATGCTCTTTGGGCTTCGAGTGGTCGTGCACCTCGCAGTGATTGATTGTTGGATGATTCCACTAGGTCCTTCATACAATAGTTTTGGGAGGAGCATTGCAGAGCATCCCCGGTGTTCAAGAAGGCATTGCGGAAGAGTGTGTCATGCGGTGTGTACATTGAGCATGGTGCATGTTTTTTGGAGTGTACCCAGACTGAGTTGTACACTCAGTTTGTAGAGGCGCACCCGGAGTTCAGGATTGGGCAGAGGTCATTTGAGCGATGTAGGCCATGGTTTGTGCGATGCTCTCAGGAGTGTGACACATGCTGTTGTTGCTACCATGTGGATTTTGGATTGATGTATGTCTTATTCCGTTCCCTTGATGGTCATAAGGGAGTGGTTCCTACTAGCCCTCGCAACTTCATTCATTCCATATTGTGTACACGCGATGGTGATGCTTTATTCCACTCCCTTGATTGTGTGGAAGGCAGGTGTACTTTGTGTGGTGACTTTGCTAGAGTGCCACGAGTTGCACTAGATACTTATGATGTGCAGATGGTTCGTTGGCAGCAGTATGAGTACAGTACTTTGACATTAGATGGTGGTGCACAGTCGAGGAGGTTGTAGCTTATGGGGAAGGAGACACCACGTGTTGTATTCATTGACAGCTTTCGAGGGAAGCTGTACTGCTACATACGCCACTCGCACACTGTGAAATGGGAGGATCGTCAGTTCCGTGCATGTTGAGGACATTTCCTACAGGGGTGGTTGTCTCAATGGTGGACTTTGCGGAGAATTACACCTTTGCACCACAGCATGAGATCCAATTGGAGTATTATTTCTCCGAATAGGTGATGTGTGTGCACATTGGCTATCGTCATGCATAGGCTCATGTGGATGGCATTGATAGCACCATGGACTCATGCGTCATTGTGCGAGAGTATCACTTCTACATTAGTGATGATCGATCGCGTGATCCCCATTTTGTGTAGCATTGCTTCACTTTGCATGATAGTTTCTTGAGGGATCATGGTGTCACATGGCAGCGGCGCTGGATCTGGTCAGACGGCTACGGCAAAGCTATGGCGCACGTACTAATGAAATACGTGTGTGGACTTATCTGTTGGGGATGAAACTTCGCATGACTCTTAGGCCACCCTAGACATACATCCACGCGAGATTTGGTCTCGAACTGATTTGGTATGTGCCACGTGGAAGGTACAATGCGTACATTTTTAAAATCCCTACTAGCACGACTATGGCAAAGCTATGGCACATGTACTAACGAAATACACGTGTGGACTTATCTGTTGGGGATGAAACTTTGCATGACTCTTAGGCCACCCTAGACATACATCCACGCAAGATTTGGTCTCGAACTGATTTGGTATGCGCCACGTGAAAGGCATAATGTGTACATTTTTATAATCCCTATAGCACGACTATGTATGAAGAATGGCGCACATACTCACGAAATATGCATGTGGACTTATCTGTTGGAGATTAAACTTTGCACAGCTCTTAGGCTACCGTAGACGTACATCCATGCAAGGACCAAGTCCTTAGATATAGCTAACAATGCATCATGCTAGAAATCAATGTTCTAGATCACTACTTAACGATGATAGTTTTAACAGGGATTTGAGTTTTGAAGTCTTCGAAGCAGGGAAGACAGGATCACAAAATTGTAATCAAGGGAATGCAATTGGAATTGAAAATTCATCAGCCGGCACATCATTGACAAATAATGAGGTAGTGGATTTAACTGGATTGGAAAGAGGAAAAATGTCAGAAATAGTATCATCAATGTCAACACCAACTGAAGAAACCATTGAGAATGCATCAGAAAATTGCAACTCTTCAAGTAAGCAGAAGAGGAAGAGAGCTTGGGATATTCGTAGGAATTTTCAAGAAGATTAGCTAGCCAAATATCCTTGGTTAGGCGTAGAACAAGTGGACAATGGGGATGTACCAAAGTGGGCCATTTGTAAAATATGCACATGGGCAAGGAAAAAGGAGGCACGGTTACAATTGAAGATTGATATGATTGAGAAGTATTGTGGGAAGGTTTACAAGACCGTAGAAGGTACAAGTAATGAAAAGAAAGTGATCAAAGAATGGGACAAGGAAAATATCCGCCACTTAAAAAATGAGATTGAGTACAATAAGTTCTTGCTTGCACAAGAGTCTAGTAGAAATAAAAGTAAAGGATCATTGAAAAAGCTATGGGAATGTATCGATGATCAGGTTGATAGAGAAAAGATAGTGCAATTTTCAACTATCATGGAAATATTGAAGCAAGGCCACTCACTAATAGACTTCTCAGGTTACCAATCATATCTTCAATTTTTGGATGTTCCTAATTTGGCAAGTATGTATTGGTCAAGGAGTAGTGCAATTGATATGGCTAACCACATGAACCAAGTCATAATTGATGATTTAAAGGAGACTTTAAAACTTGCAGACTTTTTTTTTGTGTCATTGGATGAGTACACAGCTATGGATACTACATCATGGTTGGGAATGCATTTGTACGTGGTAGAAAACAATAAGAGAAAACCATATTTTTTACATGTATACAGACTTGATTCAGAATCCAATGCTAATAACTTAGTGCAAGTTTTGATCCACCAAGCTTTAAAAGAGTATGGAGGCATGACAGAGTTTGAGATGGCCAAGAAACTTGTTTGTTTTGCATGTGATGGTGCTTCAGGTTTGCAAGGTTGTCGAAATGGTGTCTCTGTAAAAATAGAAACAAAATATGGTCCTTACTGTGTTGGGATACATTGTATGGCTCATCACACAAATCTAGCTTACAAAGTTGTGTCCATATTTCCATCAGCACAACGAATCGAGACTTTGGTTTAAAAAAGCTACTCTTACTTTTGCAAGAGTCCAAAAAGATACAATCAATTTAGAGTTATTGTAGAAGCAGTGGGTACAAAAGGGAGGAAGATTTTGAAGAATGTGGATACTAGATGGATATCTTTGGTTCAGCCAGTGAAAAGATTATGGGATGAATACAAGAATTTGGTCTATTTAATGCATATGGAGGCAAAAGAAGAGGTTGAAAAGGCAGATATTTTGTATCATAAACTGACCAACATAGATTCGATATTGGGATTGTGTGAAATTATTCCACTTTTAGACAAATGAATATGTTGAGTAAAATCTCTCAATCGAAGGATATTTATATCAATGAATATGTCAAGGCAATAAAACTCACTAATTTGAGTATAACAATAGCATACGATAAGAAGTTAAGCTCTAGGTTTCAAGATGAGAAATTGTTTAAAGATTGGAAAAGTTTAATAGACCTAGATGGGGATTACTCTCTTTTAACATGTGACCAGGAAGGATATGTTTGCCTTCGTGCAAACAATCATGTTTTCAAGATGATGAGAGAAAACAAATGACACAAAAGACTACAATACATTAAAAAGGAGGCTTTTTTGAAGAAAGTAGAAACAGTGAAAAATGCCCTTAGTGAAGTTGCAAGTGCAATGGTAGATGAGATCAAAAGTAGGTTTCCACGAAATGACCTAATGGAAGCATTTACCATCATATTTCCACGTTTTTGGGTCAATGGATCTTATGAAAGTATCAAAGCAAGTCTAAAGAATCATTTGGATGCTCTCAAAAAACACTTTGGATGGGACATTGACATGGACAATATAAAGTACAATGGTTTGTTGGATCTTGGAAAGCTTTATTCACAGTCTTCCCTTTTTGGAGAAGTCATGCATCAGCAAAGTAATTTAATGGAAAATGTTCAAATGCAAGGTTCAATGGTTCCGCTTTGGAACGAGCTCTCTCGCAGTACATTCCTACAAGATAACATTTTTGAGTACTTCAAGCTTGCAAATTTATGTCAAACCTTTATTCTTGGCTCAATTGAGGATGAAAGGTGTTTTAGTACTCTCGGTTACTTGAAGAATAAGCTTCGTAATAAACTAGATGATAACTTAGATCTTAGCTTGAGATTATACTCTTGTTCTTATGATGTTAGCAGCTTTTTGTATGATAGAGCATTAGCACTCTGGAAGTCAAGCTGTAAAAGACTCGGGGGGGTCACTCATCATATGTAACCCTATCACGTGAGTTCAACAGAAGGATTTTTTAAATCATAAATAAATATACATAAGGGACTATTTAAAATAGTTTTGGAAAAAATTTACAGATTTGTATAGAAAAGGGGTACATTTTATTAATGAAATTTTTTACAAATAAGGGACTTTAAATATAGGCCTTGAATGCACGTGATATAGAGGGTTTATACATAGTGACCCCCTCGAGGTAAAAGAAAAGGCTATAATTAGCTTTTTTGGACTATTTAAACTAGACTTTGAGAATTTTCTTCGCCCATTGGATTTGAAGGATATTCATAATCCTTAAACAATTTTATGTTGGTAGCAGTATGAGTACAGTACCACAATCGAGGAGCTTGCATCTTGTGGGGAAGGAGACACCACATGTTGTATTCATTGATAGTTTTGGAGGGAAGCTGTACCGTTACATACGCCACTCGCACACTGCGAAATGGGAGGATTGTCAATTCCGTGCATGTTTGAGGACATTTCCTATAGGGGTGGTTGTCTCAGTGGTGGACTCTGCAAAGAATTACACCTTTGCACCACAGCACGAGATCCAATCGGAGTATTATTTCTCTGAACAGGTGACGTGTGATTGAGTATTGATTTTTTCCCCACCTCATTATATTGAAGTATTTCAATAGTCATATTTTTCTTCAATGCCATATTGCAGGTTGCTATATTTGTGCACATTAGCTATCGTCATGCACAGGCTCATGTGGATGACATTGGTAGCACCATGGACTCACGCATCATTGTGCGAGAGTATCACTTCTACATTAGTGATGATCGATCGCATGATGCCCATTTTGTGTAGCATTGCTTCACTTTGCATGATAGTTTCTTGAGGGATCATGGTGTCACATGGCAGCAGCACTGGATCTGGTCAGACGGCTATGGTGGTCAGTTCAAATCCGCTAGACAGTTTTATTGGTTCTGCACATGGCACCGTGAGACAGGCATTCCGATCACATGGAGCTACTTCGAGACAGGGCACGGTAAGGGAGAGCACTATGGTGGAGGTGCTTGCATGAAGCGTGCTTTGTGTCGATACCAGTTGCGTCACAGTGCCGATCGCTTCAAGGATGCACATGATGTGGTGCGGTGGTGCAGCCAGCACTTATCCACTAGTGCTATCTCCTTGTTTCAGTCACGTGATGATAGGGTGGTGAGCTGGTATTTTTGGTGCATGGACATTGGGAGTCTTGATCGGTCTAGGCCTTTTGATTGTCGTTTAGTGTCTGGCACTCTTGATTTCCATTCCATCAGGAGCATAGGTGAGTCTCACCCCATGATCTTTTCTCGACGGTTTGCATGTTTTTGCTTAGCATGCATTGATGATGATTGGGGAGGGTGCTCCATGATACCATGGGCCGATCCATGGGTACGGCGAGTGCTTTCTCCCTTCCAGCCTTGGGAGGAGGTACATGATGATCAGGATGCAGGATTTAGTTCCTCTAGAGATTATGACCAGCTTACAGATATTTTGTGTATTGGTGATATCTTCACGGTTATTGCTTCGGAGGGTAATGAGGAGTGTGTGGATTATTACTTATTGCGATGCTCTATGTTGAAGAGTGTGCTGAATGAGGATACAGTGGATGGGCATGGGATGCACTTCAATGCTCATAGCATGATCATAGGTGGCCACTATTTTTAGCAGATACAGAGGCGTGGTCGCTATATTGAGTTCCAGGAGTACATGGCGGATCAGGAGGCATACATGTATTCTCATCTTGTTGTTGGGATCAAGATTACTTTGAGTTGTGGTCGCACTCGCAAGGCGACGTCCACTCCATGATGGCGCCTTGCAATGGCGAATCACGAGAGCATACTTGCAACTATTGGAATGAGAGCTGGTCCTGAGGAGTAGCACATTACATATCATATTTTTTGGGATCATCAGTTGATCACATTGATTTTTATTGGGTATCACTAGTTGATTACACATTTTTGTATTCGATATGTATAGGCTCACTATGTGACCGTACCATTGTAATTTTCATGGACTCATATTTTGTATTTCACTTTGATGGTTGTATACACATTCATACACATCATTGTATTAGATTCTATTTTATACATGATGTCTGATGTCTTCTCAATGGGATTTATTGTGTTTGTAAAACAAAAAATTGTTTATTAGTAGTAATGTTGTAATTTGTTTTGTGCTTTAGGACATTTTAAAAATGTGACTAAGAGAATTCGTACACGTACTAACGAAATACGCATGTGGACTTATCTGTTGGTCCCTACTAGCACGACTACGTATGAAAAATTGTGCACGTACTAACGAAATATGCATGTGGACAGTTCTGTTGGGGATGAAACTTTGCACGACTCTTAGGTCACCCTAGACATAAATCCACGCAAGATTTGTTCTCCAATTGATTTGGTATGCGCCATGTGGAAGGTATAATGCATACATTTTTACAATCCCTACTAGCACGACTGTGGCAAAGCTGTGGCGCACGTACTAACAAAATACGTGTGTGGACTTATCTGTTGGGGATGAAACTTTGCATGACTCTTAGGCCACCCTAGACATACATCCAGGTGAGATTTGGTCTCGAACTGATTTGGTATGTTCCACATGGAAGGTACAATGCGTACATTTTTACAATCCCTACTAGCACGACTGTGGCAAAGCTATGGCGCACGTACTAATGAAATACACGTGTGGACTTATCTGTTCGGGATGAAACTTCGCATGACTCTTAGGACACCCTAGACATACATCCACGCAAGATTTGGTCTTGAACTGATTTGGTATGCGCCACGTGGAAGGTATAATGCGTACATTTTTACAATCCCTATAGCACGACTACGAATGAAAAATGGCACACGTACTAATGAAATATGCATGTGGACTTATCTATTGGAGATTAAACTTTGCACAGCTCTTAGGCTACCGTAGACGTACATCCACGCAAGATTTGGTGTCCAACTGATTTGGTATGCGCCATGTGGAAGGTATAATGCGTACATTTTTACAATCCCTACTAGTACAACTATGTATGAAAAATGGCGCACGTACTAATGAAATACGCATGTGGACTTATCTGTTGGGGATGAAACTTCACACGGCTCTTAGACTCCCTATACGTACATCCACGCAAGATTTGGTCTCGAACTGATTTGGTATGCGCCACGTGGAAGGTACAATGCGTACATTTTTACAATCCCTACTAGCACGACTGCGACAAAGCTATGGCGCACGTACTAACGAAATATGCATGCGGACTTATTTGTTGGGGATGAAACTTTGCACGACTCTTAGGCCACCCTAGACATACATCCACGCAAGATTTGGTCTCGAACTGATTTGGATGCGCCACATGGAAGGTATAATGCGTACATTTTTACAAACCCTACTAGCACGACTACGTATGAAAAATGGCGCACATACTAAGAAATATGCATGTGGACTTATTTGTTGGATATTAAAATTTTCACGGCTCTTAGGCTACCATAGACATACATCCATGCAAGACTTGGTGTCCAATTGATTTGGTATGTGCCATGTGGAAGGTATAATGCATACATTTTTACAATCCCTACTAGCACGACTACATATGAAAAATGGCGCACGTACTAATGAAATACGCACGTGGACTTATGTGTTGGGGATGAAACTTCACACGGCTCTTAGACTACCCTAGACGTACATCCATGCAAGATTTGGTGTCCAACTGATTTGGTATGCACCACGTGGAAGGTATAATGCGTACATTTTTACAATCCCGACTAGCACGACTAAACCCTAAACCCTGTTGGGGATGAAACTCCACACGACTCTTAAGCTACCCTAGATGTACATCCACGCAAGATTTGGTGTCCAACTGATTTGGTATATGCCACGTGGAAGGTATAATGCATACATTTTTACAATCCCTACTAGCACGACTAAACCCTAAACCCTAAACCTTGTTGGGGATGAAACTTCACACGGCTCTTAGGCTACCCTAGATGTACATCCATGCAAGATTTGGTGTCCAACTGATTTGGTTTGCACCATGTGGAAGGTATAATGCGTACATTTTTACAATCCCTACTAGCACGACTAAACCCTAAACCCTAAACCCTAAACCCTATTGGGGATGAAACTTCGCAAGGCTCTTAGGCTACCCTAGACATAATCAATGCAAGATTTGGTCTCCAACTGATTTGGTTTGTGCCACGTAGAAGGTATAATGCATACATTTTTACAATCCCTACTAGCACGACTAAACCCTAAACCCTAAACCCTAAATCCTAAACCCTATTGGGGATGAAACTTCACACGGCTCTTAGGCTACCCTAGATGTACATCCACGCAAGATTTGGTGTCCAACTGATTTGGTATGCGCCACGTGGAAGGTATAATTCGAACATTTTTACAATCCCTACTAGCATGACTAAACCCTAAACCTTAAACCCTGTTGGGGATGAAACTTCACACGGCTCTTAGGCTACCCTAGATGTACATCCACGCAAGATTTGGTGTCCAATTGATTTGGTTTGTGGGTGGTAGCAAGCTAAGGGTGTCCACTTTTTGTTCACTCCCCAATCCTAAGGAGGTGGAAAAACAAGCTTTTTAGCACTCAAAAATGCAAATCTCACCTACTTCCCTATGGATCTAGTCTTTGAAGTCTTCTGACACAACATCACACTTGCTATTGTGCACACAATCGTATAGTCTGATTGAAAATTCGATGCACACACAAAAAATTTCTTTGTGTCACACGGCATGGTTCCAGGGTGGTCACACGTTTGTCACGAACAAAGAGTGTCATATAAAATTCTAAATTTCTCACTCATTTTAGATTAAATGTTATTGAAACTTTGTAAGTGGTCTCTTTGCATTATGTAGAGCTTAACTTGATTTATTGGTAATTTTTTGAATGATTTATCTAATTATAAATAATTATTTATAATAAATAAAGTCATAAAATACATGCATTTTAGTAGCACACCACATTTTTTTAGTATTTTGAATAATTAAGCAAATCCAATTCGGTGGAAGGTTAGTAGGCACATAAGGGTGTGTGGTTGAATCATCAAATCCCAAATCCAACGGTTAGATTTAGGAAGATTGAAGTTTAATTTTTACTTTTACTCCTTAGAGGATCAACAAAGAATATTAAAAATAAATCTAGTAATTCTCAAACATAACCAAACATTTCAAAAATGTCAATATTTTTAGTCCTATGCATGATGAATAAGGGGAAAAAATTTTGGTTAAATTTGAGTAAGGGAAACGTACGATATGGCCTCCAAGAGTTAAATCTCCCTTTTGTGGGGGAAAAAGGGCCACCCAAGCCTAATACCAAGACAAGGTAGGCTTGGTATTAGGCTTGGTGATGTAGGCTAGGAGCATCACCGATCCTAGTGGCAAGCCTTTGGAGTTTGCATGCTGCCCATGTGGAAGGCTGAGTCATCAAAACCATGCCACATTGTTAGACCATGTGGTGCCATCTCATCAAGCAGATGTGACATCACTCCTTGCCATGTCACCTTACATTGCCACACGTGCTGCCACATGTGCCACCTCATCATTCCACATCATCAGCCATGTGATCACACAATGCCACCTTGGCATACCTCCTCTCCTGGCCACGTCACCAATCCTCCACCGCAATTTGCCATGTCATCTACCACCTCATGAATGCCAACTCATCATGCCACATCATGCCCAGTACCACATCATGACCATGCAGGAAGAGACTATATTACCACATCATGACCATGCATGGTGCCACATCAGCAAGATGTATACACATGACGATGTGCGATGCGTACAATACCTCGATCGAGGTATGTATGATGGGGGATGCATACAATACCTCGATCGAGGTATGTATGATGGGGGAGGCATAGAATACCTCGTTCGAGGTATGTGACCGAGGACCGAGGTTCATACATACATGCATGCGCAATGCACTTAATACCTCGATCGAGGTATACCTCGATCGAGGTATAAGATCTAATCGCGGCACCTCTCCACCAAAACTAAGCCAATTAGTATCAATCTTAGCACCTCTCCACCAATAATAATGAAGAGCAATCTAAGAGCAATCTAGTGGATGAGTTGAGGCTCTCTATAAGACACCACGTTTTGGTTCATTTCACCCATTCTTAGCCATTCTTGCCTCCTCATCACTTTGTCACACCTTCCATCCTACTTTCATTGAGAATGGGTTCTCAAAGCCGTAGAGCTAGTAGACGTGAAAGATGTAGGAACCCCCCCCCAAATCTCATTAACGAGGAGCGCAAGCGAAAGGCTCGTGAGCGCAAGAGAGCCTCTAGAGCTCGAGCTCGCGCTGCCACCACTGATCCACCTCCAGCTCTACCTCTACATCCCACCTCCACCCCCACCCCCACCTCCATTGTCCCCCCATGCTCATCCGCTCCCCTACCTCTAGCCTCCGCCCTTCCCCTAGCCACCTACATTTTGGCCTCCACCTCTACCTCTTCCCCCTCCACCCTCCCCACGTGGAAGGACAAATGCATACATTTTTACAATTTCTACTAGCACGACTAAACCCTAAACCCTAAACCCTGGACCCTAAATCCTAAACCCTGTTGGGCATGAAACTTCACACGCCTCTTAGGCTACCCTAGACGTACATCCACGCAAGATCTGGTCTCCAACTGATTTTGTTTGCGCCATGTAGAAGCAATCCCTACTAGCACGGCTAAACCCTAAACCCTAAACCCTAAACCCTGGACCCTAAATCCTAAACCTTGTTGGGGACGAAACTTCACACGCCTCTTAGGCTACCCTAGACGTACATCGACGCAAGATTTGGTCTCCAACTGATTTGGTTTGCGCCACGTAGAAGCAATCCCTACTAGCACGGCTAAACCCTAAACCCTAAACCCTAAACCCTGGACCCTAAATCCTAAACCCTGTTGGGGACGAAACTTCACACGCCTCTTAGGCTACCCTAGACGTACATCTACGCAAGATTTGGTCTCCAACTGATTTTGTTTGCGCCATGTAGAAGCAATCCCTACTAGCACGGCTAAACCCTAAACCCTAAACCCTAAACCCTGGACCCTAAATCCTAAACCTTGTTGGGGACGAAACTTCACACGCCTCTTAGGCTACCCTAGACGTACATCGACGCAAGATTTGGTCTCCAACTGATTTGGTTTGCGCCACGTAGAAGCAATCCCTACTAGCACGGCTAAACCCTAAACCCTAAACCCTAAACCCTGGACCCTAAATCCTAAACCCTGTTGGGGACGAAACTTCACACGCCTCTTAGGCTACCCTAGACGTACATCCACGCAAGATTTGGTCTCCAACTGATTTTGTTTGCGCCATGTAGAAGCAATCCCTACTAGCACGGCTAAACCCTAAACCCTAAACCCTAAACCCTAGACCCTAAATCCTAAACCCTGTTGGGGACGAAACTTCACACGCCTCTTAGGCTACCCTAGACGTACATCCACGCAAGATTTGGTCTCCAACTGATTTAGTTTGCGCCACGTAGAAGCAATCCCTACTAGCACGACTAAACCCTAAACCCTAAACCCTGGACCCTAAATCCTAAACCCTGTTGGGGACGAAACTTCACACGCCTCTTAGGCTACCCTAGACGTACATCCACGCAAGATTTGGTCTCCAACTGATTTAGTTTGCGCCACGTAGAAGCAATCCCTACTACCACGGCTAAACCCTAAACCCTAAACCCTGGACCCTAAATCCTAAACCTTGTTGGGGACGAAACTTCACACGCCTCTTAGGCTACCCTAGACGTACATCCACGCAAGATTTGGTCTCCAACTGATTTGGTTTGCGCCACGTAGAAGCAATCCCTACTAGCACGGCTAAACCCCAAACCCTAAACCCTAAACCCTGGACCCTAAATCCTAAACCCTGTTGGGGACGAAACTTCACACGCCTCTTAGGCTACCCTAGACATACATCGACGCAAGATTTGGTCTCCAACTGATTTGGTTTGCGCGACGTAGAAGCAATCCCTACTAGCACGACTACACGTTAGCGTACCACCAAAGTCAAAAGAAAATAGTAAAATTAAATTGTGGCCTAACATGTCACACCTTCCTTGTACTCCCATACATGAGTGGAGTTTAAAAGGGAGAAGTGGGATTGTTAATATGTATATATTTTTTTGGTGCATAGCCTGTGCAACAACCCTTTCTTTTTACATAAACCAAATACCAACACTTTTCCTTATACCAACCGCCAATCCTTTCTCTTGTACATAAACCACTAAATGCAAAAGAAAATAGTGAAATAAAATGGTGGGCTAGCATGCTACACCTTCCTTGTATTCCCGTATACATGCATTAATTGCCAATTGTGTTGATTTCTCTTCTTTATGTTCATTATCTTTTATACATGCATAATAATTAGATTGGTGCATTGGCAAATGTCATATTAAGGAAATTGAAATAGTCCTTAGAAACTTGGAAGGCATATGCGATTGTGATTTGGAAGGCACATGTGATTGTGGTTCGAATATGACAAATAATTAGGTCTTGTTTTCTTTGATCACCAATTAGCACAAGTATTGTTAACAATAACAGACAAATTAAACACTGAGTCATAATAAATAACAGCAAAATCATGCAGAGGACAAGTCTAACTCCATTTTTGAAAAAAATCCCCTAAAAAAATCCGTCTGTCTCGAGCCTCCAACTCGTGCTGAGGCGCCGTAGATGTGGGAGGTGGTGTAGATGTGGGACGCTCCATCGATGATCGAGGTGGGGGAGGTGGAATCGCAATAGATCTCGATAGGGCCGAGACCATGTGCTGCAAGGATGATGCCACTGAATGAACATCCCCCCTAATCTGTCCTCCCACCGCTCGCAATGCCGGTGCAGGGATGGTGTGCAACTCTGGTCCCTCGCGTCGACGCCGAACACCTACAATCTGCCGCTCCTGGCGCCCCATCCTACCACGTCCCGCTCCTGATCCTGGACGGGTACTGAGGTAGTCCACCCGATGACCAAGGACAAACTCAGCATAAAGCTGCATGGCAAACGACCTCGCTATCTGGCGGTTGTGAGGCAACCGACCACCATTCGCAGCAAGATATCTCGGATAAATGTGTGCTGCTATGATGGGGTGCCTACACCGTAAAATATGCAAGGGGAGCCCTGATCGTGGTCGCTGGCCCTCGGTGTGACCATCCCAAAACATGTCGTCCAAGGCCTCCCTGTGATGTGACTCCCGCTCAAACAACTGTCGAATCGCTCTCCAATCCAAGCCACCACCAGTGATCTCCGCCTCGGCCTGTGCCTGAAAGCTATCCACAACATCCTCAACTGTCTCCAATCGACTCAGAGCCTCAATAACTGAATCCAGGCTCGCAACCAAGTGAGGGGGTGCCCTAGCATCCTGCAGTGCCCTCATCTCAGCTCTCAGCATCTCTATCTGCATATGAATAGTGGTGCTAGAACCTGTGCGCTGGCTGGCGCATGCACAAAAAAAACACATGGAAATTAATATTCTATTTGGGTAATGAAAATAATATTCTATTCAATATGACTTATAATCTATTTACGCAATGAAAACTATTTGTACGTACTCCTTGATGAGGTAGATCCTATGCACCTACCGACCGGTAGATGGGCCAAATGTGTGGCTCAATATTAATCAATATTA
This sequence comes from Dipteris shenzhenensis, assembly GCF_047967505.1. Taxonomy (NCBI): domain Eukaryota; kingdom Viridiplantae; phylum Streptophyta; class Polypodiopsida; order Gleicheniales; family Dipteridaceae; genus Dipteris; species Dipteris shenzhenensis. The sequence continues at coordinate 27,946,801 of NC_141618.1, read as the reverse complement.
TTAATAATTCTTAATTTTGATTAGAATTTTTTCACTCTAGTCGTTGCATTTTAAAACTTAGATGTCTCAAATATTTTCTCCTTATATGTTTCCCTTTTTTCACTTTTTATCCAATATGAAACTTTTCCACATGTGGTGTAAGGACCACATTGTCCACTAATGGCCCCTATACTAAGGACAGATAGTGGAGAGGTTTGGTTAATAAGACCTTTGAATGCTTTACTGCCTTGGGTTTGCAATAGATATGGAGGAGATAGAAGGATACCTAATACATTACTTTGAACGATACACAAGCAAGGCGCATCTAGTATTTCTCGGACTACACATTAAAAATGAGAGCGGGTTCACACTACAGACCTTTTAAAGCGAGAACTTTGAGAAAATAATTAAGCCTTCTCAATATTATCTATTTTGGTTGGGCAATCCACCTCAACTACTGGCCATTCCTATAGATCATCACTTGGTTCAAGACATTTTGTATAACACAAACAACATGGAATGGGATGCTTCAAATGTCGACTCTTGAAGGTTATGGAGTTCTCTCTCTCTTAAGTCTCTTATCTATGATCATTAAGGGATGATTAGGAGAGATTCAGTCATTAACAGGCTCTATTTGAACTTAGGTCTATAGTTGATCAAAACACTTGCATATATTAGCATGAATGTGGAATGAATATAGATCCACTAGAGTCCCATGTGCAATGAATGTTAGGTATTCTAGTTAAACTTTCAGTTTCTCTATGGCGTATTTCTTTCTTCTTATACATATAAGAGAAGTAGATGAATTATGGAACTAGACAACAAACATGATCAAAGTGCTAGATCTAAAGCATGCCATAGTGATAGCATAAGAATCTCAAACAGTTTATAGGCACAGACTGTAATATTCGAGTTCTTGAAGACCCATCCAAATATTCTCAATCTTGTAATATTCTTTTTTCAGTTATGCTAGAGTCTATGCATAACTTAGAAGAATTAGACATTTGCAACTCCATGTCTTCTTAAGGTCTAAGCCACTATTTCATGTCTTCTTAAGGGATATTGAAGATTTGGACTAAGCCACTATCTAGGCATTTCCAAGCTATAGCCTTATCATGCATGCTTAGTCTAATCAATCTATTGACTAATAGGGGACATATGCCTTCAACTTATTTCCTAGTAGAATCGATCCTTACTAATTGCCAAATAGTTAAAGGATGATTTATCATTAGTAATTTCCCAATATATTAGGGATGATTACCCAAGCTTAAACCTAGTTTCCTTCTAAAGAACTTGCTTGTCCCAAAGTGTCTAGTCAACTTCAAGCTTTGGTCACCAACCATGTCACTAGTCAATCTTTAATGTCCAACTCCAATAGTTGACTAGTAGGTTTATGTTTGTGTATTAACTCGATAAGTCGAGCGAGTCTTATACAAAATGTCTTATTAATTTGATAAGTCGAGCGAGTCTTGTGCCTCATTAAACGTTTTTTAAATTTAAAATTTTCACATTTTAAATTTTAAATGTCGTAATTCAAAAAAAAATAATAATTTACAAATGCATTTCAAATTTATAAATACTTAAAAAATAGTCCTATGAACGTTTTTTATTTAATAGAAAGAGCTCTATTTAACAAAAAAAAATCTCATTTCACATTTTAAATAAAAAATGTCGTAATTTACAAATTTCAAAAAAACATTAAAATGCATTATAAATTTTGAAATTTTTTATAATTTTCCTTATAAACTAAAATTTAATTAAATTCTACCAAAAAGAAAATGCTACATTAAAAAAACAGAAATATAGAACTCCTAATTCAAAAATTTTAAAAAAATTTACAAATGCATTTCAAAATTATAATATTTTATAATTATTAATATGAACGTTTTTTTAAAATACAATTTCATATAAAAAAGCTCTATTTTGAAAATACAATTTCATTTTCACATTTTAAATAAAAAATGTCGTAATTCATAAATTTCAAAAAAACATTATATTGCATTTCAAATTTAGAAAATTTTTATTATTTCTCTTTTAACCTAAAATTTTTTATTATTTCTCTTTTAAATTCTACCTCATAAAAAAAATAGAAATATTTAACATTTTCACATTTTTAATAAAAAAAGCCTCATTAAACGATTTTTAAATTTAAAAATTTCACATTTTAAATTATAAATGTCGTAATTTAAAAATTAAAAAATAAAATTTACAAATGCATTTGAAATTTATAAATATTTTATAATTATTAATATGAACTTTTTTTATTTACTAAAAAAGGCTCTATTTAAAAAAAATAATTAATTTTCACATTTTAAATAAAAAATCTCGTAATTTATAAATTTAAGAAAAACTAAATTTATAATGCATTTTATAATTTTTCTTATAAACTAAAATTTTAAATTACGTTTTTTAAAATTAAAATTTTCACATTTTAAATTATAAATGTCGTAATTTAAAAATTAAAAAAAATTTTTACAACTACATTTCAAATTTATAAATATTTTATAATTAATAATATCAACGTTTTTTTATTTACTAAAAAAAGCTCAATTTAAAGAAAAAATAATCAATTTTCACATTTTAAATAAAAAATCTCGTAATTTATAAATTTAAGAAAAACTAAATTTATAATGCATTTTATAATTTTTCTTATAAACTAAAATTTTAAATTACGTTTTTTAAAATTAAAATTTTCACATTTTAAATTATAAATGTCGTAATTTAAAAATTAAAAAAAAAAATTTCAACTACATTTCAAATTTATAAATATTTTATAATTAATAATATCAACGTTTTTTTATTTACTAAAAAAAGCTCTATTTAAAAAAAAAATTTAATTTTCACATTTTAAATAAAAAATCCCGTAATTCATAAATTTCAGAAAAACATTAAAATTTCAGAAAAACATTAAAATGCATTTTATAATTTTTCTTTTAAACTAAAATTAAATCAAATTCTACATAAAAGAAAATGCTACATAAAAGAAAATGCTACACAAAAGAAAATGCCAACCTGGACTCTCCCGCTCCTGCTCCGTCCATCTCCGTCGAAGTCCGTTCGTCCCTCTCCGTCGCTCGCGCTCTTCCGTCGAAGTCCGGCAAATCCGAAATCGGTGAATGAGACAGAACTCGATCGAGGTATGCGGAATGAGGGGGGTCGCTCTCCTTTTATAATAATTATTAGGGTTTACCTACCTCGATCGAGGTATTCTTTCCATGCGCATACATCCCGGCGCATATACCTCAATCGAGGTATTGGCATGCCACGATACCTCGATAGAGGTATTGTGACATGCCCATACATCTCGGTACATCCACGTCGATGGAGGTTTTGACATGCCACGATACCTCGATCGTGGTGTGTTGGCAGAAACGGGATGCCAAGTCATGTGTCCACGATACCTCGATCGAGGTATGTCAGCCGCCCTGTTGGCTGCCCTTTCGGATGGCACATACCTCGATCGAGGTATGCTGGACATGCCACGTGACCTCGATCGAGGTTGGGCTGGATGGCCACAATACCTCGAGGAGGTAGATGTGGCATGTGTAGCTGGCTTGCCAGCAAACCTCGATCGAGGTACAGGCTCGGTTCGGCAAAAAAGATACGTACCTCGATCGAGGTATGGGCTAGGCTCGGTTGTGCTCGTGTGTGATTTTCATTGGAGCTTATACCTCGATCGAGGTATAGGAGACCGAAGCAAAACCTTTGTATTTTCACTCGAGCGGGTGTCACACTCACCCGAAAGTGGTCCGGAAGTGGACACCCTTAGCTTGCTACCTCCCTTGTGCCACGTGGAAGGTATCATGCGTATATTTTTACAATTCCTACTAGCATGACTAAACCCTAAACCCTAAACCCTAAACCCTGTTGGGGATGAAACTTCACACAGCTCTTAGGCTACCCTAGACGTACATCCACGCAAGATTTGGTCTCCAACAGATTTGGTTTGCACCACATAGAAGATATAATGCGTACATTTTTACAATCCCTACTAGCACAACTAAACCCTAAACCCTAAACCCTAAATCCTAAACCCTGTTGGGGATGAAACTTCACATGTCTCTTAGGCTACCCTAGACGTACATCCATGCAAGATTTGGTATCCAACTGATTTGGTATGCACCACGTGGAATGTATAATGCATACATTTTTACAATCCCTACTAGCACGACTAAACCCTAAACCCTAAACCCTGTTGGTGATGAAACTTCACACGGCTCTTAGGCTACCCTAGACGTACATCCACACAAGATTTGGTCTCCAACTGATTTGGTTTGTGCCATGTAGAAGGTATAATGCGTACATTTTTACAATCCCTACTAGCACGACTAAACCCTAAACCCTAAACCCTAAATCCTAAACCCTGTTGGGGATGAAACTTCACACAACTCTTAGGCTAGCCTAGACGTACATCCACACAAGATTTGGTCTCCAACTAATTTGGTATGTGCCACGTGGAAGGTATAATACGTACATTTTTGCAAGCACCTTTTTAATGCTTAATGTTTACAATTACGAGACACGGCATTATTTTTAAAATACCTTATGTATTAGATGTGTGAATTGAGATATCTGAAATTCAAAATCATACTCTTAATTTTAAATACACACATGGGGATGGAACTTCGCATGGCTCTTAGGTTTAGTGTAATAATTGCAAGCATTGATATATACGAAATTCAATATGATATTCAAAATGATAAAGTTCATAGCACGAGAGAGAGAGAGAGAGAGAGAGACCTTATACTTGAACACTTTTTCAATGCTTAATGTTTACAATTACTTCACATGGCATTCTTTTTTAAATACCTTATGTATTAGATGTGTGAATTGAGATATTCGAAATTCAAAATCATACTCCTAATTTCAAATGTTTATGTTAGATTTGAACAAACTATAAACTGAGATAAACAAAGTGTGAAGAACATCATGAAAGTACGAAAATGCTCATACATCATACAAGTAAGAACAATATCATGAAAGTACCAAAATGAATGTGTACATCATCATCAAGAAATGTGTGAAGCCTAAATAATCATCCTGAATCAGAATCTGATAACTCCACATATGATCCTCTAGTCATCCTTTGATGTGGCTCCTGTATGACCCGCTACCCAACCGTCCACTGTGTGCCCTCAGGCAAAGCTGGATCAGATGGGCCAGCCTCATCTCCTGCATGAGATAGGCTAGCCTCATCCTGGTGAAGAGGAGGGCATGCTGCACGAGCCACCGCTGTCATCTCTGCCTCCCTCGCCTCCTCTATGTATGGGCATCTCAACTCCCATAGTCATGCATCTGCGAATACTCGTGCCTCAAATCCAGCGCGAGTAATCGTCTCTACATGTAGAAGATGCTGGTCTCTGCCTCGCCCAAGTTACTACTCCACCCACTGCTGCAATGATGTTTGTAGCTCTGCCTCTCGCTCAATACGGCGTGCCTCCTCTACTCGTGCCTCGTCACCTAGCATGAAATCACCATATGAGTGTTGGGGTAAAGGGCAGTGTGCCCACCCACTTATACAGTGCCCATGTATACTCATATACATATGATAGAGGAATAAGCTGGAGTAGTTTTTGCTCCACCACTTTTAGTGTCTCCTATCCCTTTGTGTGTGCTCTCCTCTCCCACAACTGGTATCAGAGCAGGTCGTGGTGTTCGATTTGTGGGGAGCTTCGCGAGGGCTTGTGGTGTGTGCGGATTGAGCATTGAAGGAGTTTTGGATCGATGTCTCTCGTGGAGAAGATGGGGCAGCCATAGCTATGCTGATCTGCTGATTTGAGCTCCGGGAGAAGAGCTTGAGGAGAGAGTTCAATGGAGTCATCGAAGCTACAGAAGTGGGCATTGAAGGAGTTGTGAGCCTAGAGTGCTAGAGCTTAGGCTTTGTAGGCCGCGGAGGGCGTTAGAAAGAGGCACTTGCCTTTTTTGGAGCTGCACTGTGGAGGTGTCATCAGAGAGGCTCCCGTGAGGTATAGAGTGAGTCTTGGAGGTGGCTGGAGCAAGCAGTCGTTGGAAGTTGTCGTATGATCTTAGAGGCAGCTTGTGTCTTGGAGCTCGGTCGTAAAAGCACCGTTTAGGCTTGTTGCTATTGCTAAGGCTGGAGCTTTGAGCGATGCACTCTTGAGGCTGAGCCTTCATTGGAGAGCGTTGTTTGGAGAGGGCTGTAGGGAAGCTCTTTGTAGATGCAGCTGCTGCAGATGGCTCGTGAGCCACTGCGAGCTCTTAGATGGAGTAGATAGGAGTCTCTTTCTCTCCATACCCTTCTCCTTCCCGTGAGCAAAGGAAGAGCAGCCCAGTGATAGCAACAACATCCACTTTGGAGAAAAAGAGTGAGTTCTTTGTTTTTAGTTTGGAAATCTGACAGTATTTCAGATAGTAAAAGTGAGCAAAATGCCATTTTCAATAGCAAGTATTTGCAAATCCATAAGGATTTAGGCTCGGTGCCCATCAGAGGAGTCGAAGAACTTTGAAAGGGCTACGTTTTCTCTATTGACAACTCGGTCATCCGAAGTTTACAGTACAGAGTTATTTACTGTCCAAAATAGGGACAGTTCGTGATCAGTGTGCAGACAGCCATTTTGCAGACTGTATATCTTTTCACCTGTGCAGAATCTGCCGCTGTGTTCAATTAGAGAGTTGTAGCCTTCAAAACACTACAACTTTGTTGTTGGATGCAAGTTAATCCAACTTTTGGATCAAAAGATATTGCTGTTTAAAAACAGTGACAGCACAAGTACAGTGCCATTTTTCTTTTTGCAGATGTCACAAGGGTACAACGAATGCATGATATTGTCGCTTACTTGGATGCACAAATTATATAGTGGTACATGCCATTTGGATGCCATTTTGGTTGTCAATTGATACATTTTCGATGCATCATTCCTCACATGCTATGAGAGGTCTCAAGGTTGAGCAGAAAATATAGCCTTGGTAACATTTGTGAGGTGTCTTGATGCTGAGTTCAGTGACATTGATAGTCACTTTGCATTGATTTGTTGGGTTTATTTATATCTTTTGGACAACTTTGGTCCTTCAGTTTTTATACTGACTTTTCATAGGGGAGACTCTGACAGATTTATGACAGGTATTTGGTACGCTTTTATGCATGAAAGTGGATACATGTTTGAGCTGGTTTGTGCTCATTGACTTGCAGGATACTTGATGTATGCCCATAGTATTTCTCATGATGTCACTTGGTAGCAAACATTCAAGGAAGCTGCTGTTGCTGTTTTTATGACAAAACAGTCATTTTCAGGACTGAATATCTCTTTCCTGGTGCAGAATTGCACTTTGTGCCAAACTGAAAAGTTGTAGTTCACAGAACATACTACAAGCTTGCTTTTGGAAGCAAGTTGATCTAGTATAAGTTGCAGGAGTTATAGCCTCTACAAAACCACAAAAAGTTACAGTCTACTGTCTATTTGTGACCAATGTGCAGGAAGTTGTTTTTCAGGTGAGAATATCTGAGAATCCACAAGGATTTGGCTCTTGAGGTCACTGATAAGTTGTAGATCTTTCTACCAGCTACAACTTTGCTGTTTACAACTTTGGCATCCAGTCTTTCAGTGAAAAGATATCGCTATTCAAAGATAGGGATAGCGTGTTATTTTGCCCAAAGTGGCTGTGAGGTATTGTTGTTGGAATTTCTCTTGCACAACAATGAATTGGGAACTCACAGTAAATTACAGAAAGTGATTGGGATCTCACTTCAGTCCAAGGGCATTATTGGCATTTTGGCAAGTCATTTTGGCACATTTGGCAAGTGGTGAATGCTTGATTTTGTTGCCAAAGGATTGCACACTTGAGATGATGCATTTGTGATGCAGTAAATGCCATTTTGATGCATTATGGATTTGCATTGGTGGATGCCACACTGATGTTTATGGACAGTTGAGCTAGGCTCCTATTGCCATTGGTTGAGTAGGCATTGCTTATTTGGTTCAGTGCATTTCTTACTTGGATTACCAGGTATTGGCAGGTTACTAGGCTGCATATATTCTTGTTTATGCCTCTTTATGGCTGAGTGCTTTTGAGCATTGGATCAGCCAGTTTATTTGGAGACCTGATTGGTTTGGACAACACTATATATTTGGTCATTTGGGTTGCCTATTGCACTATACTGCTCTTTGGTTGTGAGCTATTGTGCCACAGATATGGCATCTACCGCTGGTAGTGCCCTCTTTGATATTGAGAGGTTGGATGGTTCAAACTTTCAGTATTGGAAAGAGCAGATTTATGATGTGTTAGTGCAGAAGAGGCAGCATAAGCCCATTCAATGCAAAGGTGTCAAGCCTAATAGCATTAAACAGAGTGATTGGGATGACATGGATGAGCAAGCATGCTCTATCATTCAGTCATCACTCTCGAAGTCAGTCTACTTGCAGGTACAGGATGATGTACAAGGTGTAGACTACCATGCATATGAGTTCTATACTCGTATATGCCGGATGTGTGACCATGATAGTGTTATGTTACAGCATGATGGGCTGAAATGTCCTGATGGGCTGAAATACAGCCTTGATATGCACTATAGAGGTAGATCTATGGTAGAAACAGGTCATGTTCAAGGGGGAATTCCAAGAGCAAGGCTAGCTCTCTAGATGTTTCTATTGTGGAAAGTATGGCCACATGAAAAAGTACTGCTGGAAATGGCTAAGAAAATGCAAGAAGAAGAGCAAGGTTAAGAATGATAGGAAGAAGGAGAAGAAGCATGTTGAGCTTCAAGGCGTGGATGCCAGGGTTTCCACTGACAGTAGCAGTGATGAAGGCATTCTTTTGTCTATGTCTGACATCTCCTTCTTGGCCACTGATGTACCCATTCTTGGTGATTGGATGTTAGATCCATGTGCTTCATGTCATATGACCCCTCATAGGTCATGGTTCAGTGCATATCAGGAATGCATTGTGGAGAGTGGTTTGATGGGCATTGATCATTCTATGGATGTCTATGGTTATGGGGATATCCACCTTGTTATGCCTAGTGGCTCTATTCTTGTTCTACAGAGGGTTAGACATATACCAGGACTTGCTACAAGCAAGATCAGTACTGGACAGTTGGTTGAGGTAGGTTATCATGTCTCTTTAGGTGATCATGCATGGAAGATTGCTAGAGGCAATCTGGTTATGGCTAGGGGATCATGGGTTCGATTCTCTTATGCATTGATGTATCACGCATCCAGGATAAGATGCTTATGATTAGTAAGCAGCCATCAGTTAGTTTATGGTATGCCAGACTTGGACATATTTCTACTGCTGGTATGGAAGCCCTTACAACATTGAGATACATTCCTGTTATGGATGTCTCTCAAATTTTATGTCATGATTGTGATGGTGATCAGCAGTCAGGATCCTCTTTTGTGAGGAAGACAGTTAGTGAGAGGTATGTTGAGCCATTGCAGTTGGTTCATAGTGCAGTTTGTGGGCCTATGCCTACCGTTTCACTGGGTGGCGCCTCTTACTTTGTGACATTTATTGATGTTGCTACAAAGTACATATGGGTATATCCGATTTGGCAAAAGCATGATGTATATGATACATTTCAACGCTTCTTGGGTAATGCTGAAAATCGGTCAGGAAAGAAGCTATTGAGCTTGATGACTGATGGTGATGCAGATTTTACCTCTTCTAGATTTCAGCATCTATGTGATACACTTGGTATCAGGAGGGTGTTGACCACTCCTCATCTTTCTGCTCACGATGCCTTGGCAGAAGGCATAAATCGGATTCTATTGGACAGGATTGGTAGCATGCTACGATATGCAGGTCTTACCGAATGCTATTGGGTTGAGGCATGTAAGACAGCTGCATACTTGCTTAACAGGTCACCCAGGAGATCTCTGAATGGTAGAGTGCCATTCGACTTCTTGACACGCACAACACCATGTTATGAGCATTTACGTGTGTTTGGCTGCGAGGCTTATGCTCATGGTTCTCGATCGAGGAGGTGTATCTTCCTTGGATACAGTGAGTCCAGTAGGGACTACAAGTTATGGGATTCTTCAACTAGAGAGTTGATACGCAGCCATAATGTCTATTTCAGAGAGGATGCTATGTTTAGACAGCCCAGGACTGTGGTTAGCAGGAGAGTGGTGTTCCAGGAGGGTGTAAGTGCACTAATACCTCCGAATTCTTTGCAGGGGCAGCCCATATCCCTTGGAGTGGGAGGTTTTTCCCATGGTGAGCAGGTTATAAAGTTGGGACAGCCACGATTACTTCCTGATTTTGGTCAGAGACGGTTAGATGTCTCGAGTATTCCATAGGTTTACACTCCTATGGAGATTGTTGATGCATCTTCTATGGACAGTTACAGTTTACTCCCAAGATGCGGAGTGCCTCTTGCAGATGAGGATGAGGCTATGCATGGTGAGGAGGATACCTTGGCTCATGATGCTTGGTATGATGCATTGGCTAGTTATGCCAGGACAGATGTAATTTTTGCAGTTATTGACTAGGGTCATATTGTGCATGGGCAGGAATCATTGATATGTTTGCTTCGTAAGTGCCTCCATGGCCAAAAGCAATCCCCTCGAGCTTGGCTTCATAGGTTTGATACCATTATGAGAGCTCAAGATGTGATGTGCAATGAGACAGGTTATGGTCTCAGTATTCAGGAGGTTGCTATCCTTCTGAGGTTACTTGCCATATGGTTCCTTATGGACAGGGATGCTTTGCAGTGGGAGCTGCATGGTCTTGATGATGTTTCTCAAATACTTGGTTGTTTCAGTATGAGAGGGGGAAGTTACTGAGTACTCCATTGCCTGTATTGGCTCCATACTTGAAACACAGTAGGTTTGATGATCACAGATCAGTTGAGCAACAAGTTATGGTTGATATGGCAGCCATAGTACTTCATGCATCCATGACTATGTTGAGACTTGGTTCTCACATGTTGGCCATTGGGGCTACACTTCCGGTTCTTGCTTCCGTTATAGTGGGAGTTGGTAGCATGATTATGGTAGATTTTGGCAGTAGGGAAGCGGTTGTGGACATCAGGCCCTTATGCTTCCAGGAGCAGCATGCAGGTGATGCAGGTTGGGTAGACTAGCAGAGGTCTATTGTAGGTTATGTGCTTATGGTCACAGGTGGTACAGAGACATTTTCTCTGCACAGTGACAGTTCAGGTGCTATGGACTTAGCATAGGAGCACGTGGTGGTGAGAGTTCACTCTCCCAGTGAGATCTGGCATGGGATCTTGGTTAATAGGCATCTACAGCTTGTCATTTTCTATCGTGCAGACCTGATGTCTGCTAGCAGCTTATCCTCTATGCACTTTGCACATTGTAAAGTGTTGATGGGCATAGGATGACGGTCTGGTCATCTTGTTTTTCAGCCTATGGCTGATTGTATTATATGTGTACTATACTCCCTTAAAGGCACACTGCCTTTAAGTGGGAGGTTGTTGGGGTAAAGGGCAGTGTGCCCACCCACTTATACAGTGCCCATGTATACTCATATACATATGATAGAGGAATAAGCTAGAGTAGCTTTTGCTCCACCACTTTTAGTGTCTCCTATCCCTTTGTGTGTGCTCTCCTCTCCCACAATGAGAAGCATCGTGAAACACACGCTACAACCATAGATTTATCAGCACCCTCCTGCATCAGCAAAGCTCTCTGTGCCTCCTCCCTGTAGTCTTCTGTCAAGACCACGTGGGCGAATGGATCAATGGCCTGACGATGACCAGGATACAGATCATCCATGCCTAGTCCTCTGTATGTACCCACATCAATGTCAGCAAAGCATACAGGGCACACTGATCGTGCCACCATGTGGCGGGTCATGTAATGGAGATGTGCGATGTGGCCGCACCCTAGTCCAAACCACCCTACGGTGTCAAACTCCTCATGGCAAAGGACACAAGTGGCGGTAGGAAGCCTGGCTATGACTACTGTGTCTATGGGTGTCCTAGTTGGCACATCTACAGGAGGAGCGGGGTATAGGGCCACACTGGGGTCGATCCTATGGCAAGATGGATCATGTCTCAACTGCAAAATATAGTGCTCCGCATGATGGTATGCTATGCGTGTCCGAATCCTCTGCTCCTCCAAATCTGCCTCCAACAATTGTACACGAGACTCCATATCCTGTCGCAATAGATGTGCCTGCAATTCAAACATGTCGCGTACATGGTGAGAATTAACCAAAAAACTTCAGTTCAAAACATGCTACAAAAAAATAAACTAAAATAATCAGAATAACTAACCTCATCCCTAGACTTGGCCAACAATGCCTCCAACTCTGCAATCCGTGCATCTCGAGTCTCCAACTCATGCTGAGGTGGTGTAGATGTGGGAGGTGGTGTAGATGTGGGAGGCTCCATCGATGATCGAGGTGGGGGAGGTGGAATCAAAAGTAATCTCGATAGGGCAAAGACCATGTGGTCCAAGGATGATGCCACTGAAAGAAGATCCCCCCTAATCCATCCTCCAACAGTTCGCAATGCCGATGCAGGGATAGTGTGCAACTCTGGTGCCTCGCATCGATGCCAACACCTGCAGTCTGACGCTCCTGATGCCCCATCCTACCATGTCCCGCTCCTGATCTTGGACAGGTACTAAGGTAGTCTACCCGATGACCAAGCACAAACTCAGCGTATAGCTGCATGCGTATAGCTGCATGGCGAATGACCTGGCTATCTGATGGTTGTGAGGCAATCGACCACCATTCACAACCAGATATCTCGGATAAATGTGTGCTACTATGATGGGGTGCCTACAACGTGAAATATGCAAGGGCTGCCCTGATCATGGTCGCATCGCTTCAGTGTGACCATCCCAAAACATATCCTCTAAGGCTTGCCTGTGATGTGACTCACGCTCAAACAACTGTCGAATGGCTCTCCAATCCAAGCCATGACCAGTGATCTCTGCCTCAGCTTGTGCCTGAAAGCTATCCACAACGTCCTCAACTATGTCCAATTGACCCAAGGCCTCAATAACTGAATCCAGACTCGCAACCAAGTGAGGGGGTGCCCTAGCATCCTACAGTGCCCTCATCTCAGCTCTCAGAATCTCTATCTGCATACGAATAGTGGTGCCAGAACCTGTGCACTGACTAGCGCATGCACAAAAAAAACACATGGCAATTAATATTCTATTTGGGTAATGAAAATAATATTCTATTCAATATGACTTATAATCTATTTACGTAATGAAAACTATTTGTACGTACTCCTTGATGAGGTAGGATGTCATTGGGATCATCCTATGCACCTGCCGGTAGATGGGCCAAATGTGTGGCTCAATATTATGTTTATCAAACTCAATATTATTAAAAATTCTTAATTTTGATTAAAATTTTTTCAAACTCTAGTTGTTGCATTTTTAAACTTAGATGTCTCAAATATTTTTTCCTTATATGTTTCCCTTTTTTTACTTTTTATCCAATTGATGGAATTAACTGTATGGCTTAATTATTGATGGGACTTTTTAATCTAAGCACACACACACTTTTTTTGTGTGTGGAATCTCTCTCTCTCTCTCTCTCTCTCTCTCACACACACACACACACACACACACACACATACACACACACATGCAACACACTCTTGGTAACCCTTGTATTTCTTTGCATTTATCAGTACTTTGAGGACCCTAGTAAGAAGACTCATTATGATCTGTGTTTGTTAACTATACAGATTCTGACAAGACTGTAGGTTTAAGAGATGGTATTGAGGAGAATCTCTATATTTTATTCCCCAAGATAATACACATGGTTGGGGCAAGTATTATTATACTTGATTAACTTATTTTCCAAAATAAGGAGAATTGTACTTTTTTAAATGCCTTTCTCGCTCTTTGGAAACTTTTCCACGTGGTGTAAGGACCACATTGTCCACTTATGGCCCCTATACTAAGGATAGATAGTGGAGAGGTTTGGTTAATAAGACCTTCTTTGAATGCTTTACTGCCTTGGGTTTGCAATAGATATGGAGGAGATAGAAGGATATTTAATACATTACTTTGAACGATACACAAGCAAGGCGCATTTAGTATTTCTCGGACTACACATTAAAAAAGAGAGCGGGTTGACACTACAGACCTTTTAAAGCGAGAACTTTGAGAAAATAATTAGGCCTTTTCAATATTATCTATTTTGGTTGGGCAATCCACCTCAACTAGTGGCCATTCCTATAGATCATCACTTGGTTCCCATGCCTGGGGAGAGAGGATACCTTTGGACAATCATTTACGTATATGTTTTCCATGCACTGATGCATTTAGAAGATCCAATTAGCCATACGCTTATGCATCTAACCACTCTAGTGTTGGGGTCTTTGCCCATGTGGTGTGGTGTTTTAGGGATAATGCCCATGTGGTGTTTTATACAGCCTACTTACTCTACCTGAATTATGAAACAACTCTTAACCAACTATATAATCTATAATATTCCACATAAAGATTGATAAACGCACACCGCTACCTTAAACTCTTATTTTCTTTTTTTTTAAAAGATGATTTTGAAGACTAAAATTTAAACGTTTGTTTATTTAAATAAAAATATCACCAATTTCAAAAATAACATAAAACCTACTTTAATCGCTCTTTTTTTAAATAGATGAATTTAGAAAACAAAATATATACATTTTCACATTTTAAATAAAAAGTTACATAATTTAAAAAAATTATTTAAAAAAACTTTAAAATGCATTTGAAATTTTGAAATATTTTATAATTAGATTACATATTCCTATAAACTAAAATAATATAAAAGCTACTTTATACCCTTATTTTCTTTTTCTTAATACATGATTTCTAAAAACATTATATTTAATTCAAAACTTCAGTAATTTATAAACTTATAGTTATAAATTTTTTTTAATAGATGATTTTAAAAAATAAATTATATTCTTTTTGACATTTAAATAAAAACTTCACTAACTTAAACAACTTACATAACATAAAAGCTACCTTAAACTCTTTTTTTTTTTTTTTTTAAAGATCATTTTTTAAAATAAAATTTAAACGTTTTTTATTTAAATAAAAATACCACTAATTTAAAAAATATCTTCAATCTCTTTTTTTTTAAAGATGATTTTTAAAACAAAATATATACATTTTCACATTTTAAATAAAAAATTACATAATTCTAAAAATACTTTAAAATGCATTTCAAATTTAGAGATATTTTATAATTATTCCTATAAACTAAAATTTAAGCGTTTTTTTATTTAAATAAAAATAGCACTAATTTAAAAAATAACTTTAATCTCTTTTTTTTAAAAGATGATTTCAAAAAACAAAATATTTACATTTTCACATTTTGAATAAAAAATAACGTAATTCCAAAAATAATTTAAAAAAACTTTAAAATGCATTTCAAATTTAGAAATATTTTATAATTATTCCTATAAACTAAAATTTAAACGTTTTTTTATTTAAATAAAAATAGCTCTAATTTAAAAAATAACTTTAATCTCTTTTTTTTAAAGATGATTTTAAGAAACAAAATATTTACATTTTTATATTTTAAATAAAAAATATCGTAAGTGCATTTGAAATTTAGAAATATTTTATAATTATTCCTATAAACTAAAATTTAAATAGATTTCAAAAAAAAAAGCTACATAAAAAAAGCCTTACCTGGACTCTCCCGCTACGTCCATCTCCGTCGTAGTCTATCGGTCGCTCTCCGTCGCTGCCGCAATTTCGTCGACCTCCCGCAAATCCGAAATTGATCGATGAGGAGGAGCTCGATCGAGGTATAAGAATGAGGGGGGTCACTCTCCTTTTATAAGAAAATTTAGGGTTTTTCTACCTCGATCGAGGTATTTCACATGCAACATACATATCGCTCCATCATACCTCAATCGAGGTATAGACATGCCACGATACCTCGATCGAAGTATTTTGACATGCCCATACACATCGGTACATGTACCTCGATCGAGGTATGTCAGCAGTAGCCAGATGCCACATGTCTCGATTGACGTATTCGACATGTGGCCAAGTCATCGGTCCAGCATACCTCGATCGAGGTATGTCAATTGCCCTGTCAGATGGCACATACCTCGATCGAGGTATAGCTGGACATGCCACAATACCTCGATCGAGGTATAGCTGGATTGCCACGAAACCTCAAACAAGGTATAGGTGGCATGTATAGGTGGCACGCCAGTAGACCTCGATCGAGGTATAGGCTTGGTTCGGTGAAAAAAGCCCAGCACCTCGATCGAGGTATCGGCTTGGCTCAATTGTCCTCGTGTGTGATTTTCATTGGAGATAATACCTCGATCGAGGTATTGCAGATCGAAGCAAAACCTTTGTATTTTCACTCGAGTGGGTGTCACACTCACCCAAAAGTGGTCCAGAAGTGGACACCCTTAGCTTCCTACCACCCATCAAGAAAAAGGCCTTGCAGTCCACTACCCAAGGTAGAGCAATTGGTGGTTTAGATTATGGTTCTCCATTCAGCTTCTCCTATGATATCTTGCTATTAGAGTATGATACAAAATTTACACGCATCAATGGCATCGATACAGAGCATTTCAAAACAATGAGCGGTCATGCTTGGGAGAAGTCATGTGTATTTTTCATACATGAATTGCAAGACCTTTTAGTGTCACGTATAGTTGAACTTGTGTGGTTTATCATAGAAGGTCCTATGGCAGATAAGAAAAGGTCAACTTTGGTCCTGTTCGTGACAGAATCACAAAGGGATGCCTTGTATGCAAGTTTGACATCTACATTTGGGTATTTACTTTCAAAACTATACCATGGTATAGTCCTATGCAATCATATGACTGTCTTGGAAGGCACTACCATTCAAGTCTTGCAGCCTTTCTTGATGTGCTTCTTATCTAGGGGTGGTGGCAATCTAATCAAAATTCCTTTAAGGACTCTCGAGCTTCATTACTTTGAGGACAATAAGGTTAAGGTTGATGCAGCAATGGTGGATTACAAAAAGTTGATGGATCTTGATGTGATACTAGAGATGACAAAGAATTTATTGATTGATGGGTGGGAAGTAACATTGTATCGAATGGGTTTTGCTTCTGAGAAATTGCTACGCCAAGGTAGAAATGTAGATCTCATTGATACCCCCCATCAGATTGAATTCTTTGACACATATTACAGTTGCTTTGAAGAGGAAAATGTCAAAGAAGAGGGTAGTGAAGAAAATGTCGAAGACGAGGGTAGTGAGTTTGAGGGTGGTGATTCTAGCTCAAGTGATGATGAGGATGAAAGCTCTAAATCTGATGACTTATGCCAAGAAGAAATCCGCACAAAGAATAAGGGGGATCAATTGTCAACTAGAGTCAAGGAGGTTTCACTCATCATATGGGATGGCCCGTGGTAGCAAGAAGTAGTAGTATAGCACGTCGTAGAAAAAGGTAAGGCTAAAGAGGTGGAAGCACTTCCCTTGAAATTAAAAGTGAGGAAGGCACCCTTGATCTTGGGTGTGGATCAAGCAAGGAAGCCTTACCTTAAGAAGGTATGGATGAGGCAAAGCATGACTACGAGGAGTTACCAGGAGGCATAGATGGTTCTTTAACCATGACCTTACAGACTCTAGAGTAGCCTACTAGTCAGGAACCTAGTAGCCAGGACCCTACTCAACAAGAACTTTGTCATGAGAGTCTAGAGCAACCTACTAGAGTCAGGTGCTTGGAACTGAAGAGCAAACTATTAGGCAGGATGATACTAGCCAGGACCTTGCTACTGAGACTCAGTCTTAGAGTAGCCTATTAGTCAGGACCTTGGTAGTCAAGGGTGCATTAAGGACATTGGTACTATCTTAGAGCAGCCTATTAGTCAGGACCTTGGTAGTCAAGGGCTTGGCATTGAGGACATTGGTACTGAGGAACATGGTGGCTGATGGCTTTGTAATCACAAGTTTTGCACTTCGCAAGTTTTGAACTTCTATGCAAAGCGAATATCTAATAAAAAGTTAACTACTTTTTTTATTTCTTTACTCTCATTATTGTGTATAAAGATTGTTTATGAGGTCCATTTTATACTTAATGGTGTATTTTAAACTTTATCTCAATGTATTTTTATAGTTAAGGGTGTTTTTTAATACCAAGTGAGGTGCATATATATATGTACACCACTTATACATAAAAGGATTTATGTACACTCACTTTCTAAGGGGTTTATGTACACCACCTTTCCAAAAGAAATGGTCATAAAGGTGTGTGCACACCACTTATACATAAAGGTGTTTATTTACACCACCTTTCTAAGAGAATTGGTCATCTATTGATGTTCTTAGGTGATAGTAGCTCAGTTCATAAGAAGTTATAAAGATGTTTATGTGGACCACCTTTGTAAGAGATTTGGTTATGCATTGATGTTCTTAGTACTTAATCACCAAATATTTTGTTTTGAGTTATCAAATCTAGTTCAAAAAACAACATTACTAGTATATTCAAAATTTTTGGACTGCTTTTTGTCCATTTCTCAAATTGGACTTTACACAAGTCCAAAAATTTTGAATAGTGTGTTCTTAACATAAGGTTTTGTTAAGTACAATAAGGGTATGCTTGCAAAAAATATGAATGAAGGGGTGTGGAAACAATAAGGAAAGATATATATAAAAGAAACTCTAGAAATGAACAAAAATTTTACCCTATCATCACAAAATATTCCAACTCTAAAGCTATGTGATATACAATAGATCTCCTCATATTTAGAACTATCTCCATAGAAATATGGAAACCTTATTGTAACAAAAGATTCCAAGTCTAAAGCTATGTGATATGTAGTAGATCTCCCCATATTCCTAACTATATCCATAGAAATATGGAAATTATGAGCGACCTTTTCTTTCTACAATTGGTATCATGAAAATAATCATGTTAGTTAGTAAGTTGCAGTGTTTAAAAGCAATGGTTGTTCATACACCAATGTCTTTTACATCCACAACAACCCATATAGCGAATTTCCTTTTCTAGATTGATATGATGCAAATAAATATGTTAATTAGCAAGTTAAAGTGTGTAGAATCAATGGTCAATGTCTTTTACATTTAAGCTTGAGGTTTTGAAAAGATTATGGAGTTCTGCCTTCTTAATCAAGAATTAGAATTCAATAGAATGAGAGAGGACAATAAATTTGTACTCTTGTAAAACGAATGAGTTTTTAAAACTGGAAAAATTCAAAGAATGTACTATTAGATAGACATGATAGATCAAACCATTTTCTTTGTCAATAATTTTGAATTTTGCTATTATTGCATGTGCTACTAGTCCAATTACACCATTATATTTCCTCAAGTACCACTAGAAGACAGAAGGAGAGAGTGAGGTGAGAGTGTCATTAGAATTCGTAGATGTGAATGAATGTATGATGCAAGAAATTTGCTTAAGCCGAATAGGGGTAGAGGAAACGAGGGTCAGTGATGTTCCTTTGCCAGTGGAGGTGGGGGTCAGGAAGGGGGCCAGGTGGAGATGGCTCTAAAGAGAGTTGGGCGGAGAGCGAGCGAGCTTCGATGAGGGTGGCAGTCTGGTTGGAGGAAAGAGCACAGAGGCGGGTAGTGAGGTGGGGTGGAAGGGTGTCATGGAGGGCCCACCAAGACGCATGGGCAATGTCGCTAGCAAAGGAATGGAGGTCAGGGAAGTCCCAGTTACAGTCGTAGTCACGGAAGCAAAGCCACGGTTTGATGCCGAGGAAGTGCAACACATAGAGGGGAGGGGAAGGGAGCATGCCAGAGGAGAAGAGGTCGGTCTTTTCCTGGAGTTCTTCTGGGGATGATGACCAGAAGTGTTTGAGGAAGTTCATGCGACGTGGAAGACGATGCCACCACGTGAAGATCTCATTTAGGAAGCCTTGATCACCTCCATTGTAGGAGACGATGTCCTCGACTTTGCTCATGAGTAGCTCGAACATGCATCGTGATGGCTCTACCACCATCACCCCTGAATTGAATATTGTCCTAGCATTTCCTGTTGCCATTATCTGTAGTGTCCATGAAAAATCAAGGCAAGTGAATAACAAATTTTGAAAATTAACCTTCAAAATATGAAAAATGAAGACTTTAAAATCTGCGTTAAACCTGCAAAATTTCAAACAAAAATCGTCAATGGCTAGCGTCACGAGGCTCATGGTTTGAGCAAAACTCTTCCCCAATTTAGATGTCTCCAAACCTCGGAAGATTTTAAGGTTTTGAATCTATTTTGGTATGTATTAAGAAAAATGTTTTCAGTGAAGAGTGATTACCTCATCCTCCTCGAAGAGAAAATCCATGTTTCTCCAGACCACCACATCTGCATCCATGAATATCACCTTCTTGTATCTCTCCAGTTGCCATAGCCTTAGCTTGCTGTAATTCCACTCGTTGTAGCTCTCCGGATCCGCCCTCGGATTTCGGATCCTCTCGATCGGCTCTACTATCCAGCCTGCTGCCTCCAATCCCTGCCGATTCTCCTCAGATATGTTTTCGTCTACTAGAATCACCATGTCCCGCGTTGAACCCGTCCGCCGTATGCTTTGAGCCAGCGCAATCGCTCCGCAGACGTAGAGATCCGCTGAGTGGAGAATCGTTGCGTAGGCTTCTCGTTTGGCATTCGTGCTGTGCACCGGCCGGGGCGCTGCAGCAGTAAACTCGATGGATGTAATTAAGGCAATCCCCAAAGCGCAAATCGCCTTACAAGGTCGCGTATCCTGGCGACCAGATCGCGGCATAGCAACTCGCTAACACACTCAAGGAGACCACGCAACGATACCATAAGGTCAAGGCGAGAAATTCAGTACACTTGATGGAAATCGAAGCTGCAATCAGAGTTGCGATAACCCTCAGAGAATCCGGAAAGAATCTATGAGGACAGAGGAACTCTGGTAACTTACACTTCGTGTTCAACGGCACCGAAAGCTCGCATGATCCCACAGGCAATGCCAGCTTCTTCCTCATCTTTGGAAGATTGACAGCGTATAGCCAAAGATCCCCACTCCTAGCTACAAGCTCTCTGCAAGTGAAGAGATTGGGCAATGGCAGACACTCGCTCAACAGGAGCACATGCGTACTGTGTGTGTTTGCTGCAACGTTTGCAGCCACAAGCTGTAGATGAAGTCGATCCACATCCCTTGCCCAATCTCCAGATTTCTCACAAGGTACCTTTGCAACAAGCATGTCCAATGTGGTGCCTGGTTTGATTTTTGGCATCGGAAGTGATGGGCATTTGGGTACCTCATACAACTCCTCCTCGTCGATCCATTCTGGGTACAGATGTTTCCAAGTCAAATTCCTGTCTGCATGCTCGAATTCGAAAAGCAGTGGAGCGATTTCTGTCAATGAATCCCATGGATGCTCAATCGCCCCGTCCTCTTCGAAATTAAGGAGCCCGATCCTCAAATGCCTACCAGCATCTTCGGCTACAGACGCAAGCAAGGATTGCAGTTCCTCCCAGTACGACGGTAGCCGACTTGAAGATCGGAACCACCCCAATTTCCTTTCTGTTTTTAATGGTTGATCCTTGCCAGTACTCTCTGATCTGGCTTGAAGACTCTCCCACATCAAGGCTACCTGCTTTGCGCGCCTGGAACTGCACGTATGAAATAATTTAACACACAATCAGTCCTTCTGCCGATGCAGCAATCTTCAACTATTCAGAGCCTAGCACCAACGTCTGAATACAATTGATACAAGGACTTCTCAGTAACGCAGGAATTGATCGTACCTCGCGTTCCAGTGCTGTTGTGCTGCGACGAGAAGGTCACGCTCAGATTCGAAGGAGGCGATAGGAAATGTGACTGTTAGAAATGCCGTCAGGAACAGGAGCGAAAGAAGAACAAACTTTAGCGTAAGATTCAATTTCACCTGTTTTTCTTTTCCCCCACGCTGAGGATAGAAATTATAGAACCCTTCAAACTTCTTTCTCTCTCCATCTCTTGCAGACCTGTTATAGTGGGCATCCATAAATGGATCTGGCTTGCCATTCTCCTCACTCTCTCTGCGACACAATTCAAAACAAGAGTCAAGAAGAATATTCAGCACAAAGACAGCTAGACACAAATCTGTGAATTAAACTGGGAGAACATTGAAAGAGGACAGAATCTGCATGAGAAAGCAAAAGCAGATCCTAATATTAGCCTGAATTAATGGAGACATAAAATGGTTAAACCGTACTCTTTATATATTTTCCATCCAGTAAAGCTCGTGAGCTTGAACAGTACTCCACCCCAGAAACAATGCAAATTCTAACTTACATTGATCCCGACTGGCGGTATCGACGCTCGTGGTTCAAAGAGTTTGACGATCGCATTGCAGAACCCTGCCTTGGAATGCTGATTCCCTGATCACTCACGGATTCTCAATCTTCCATACAATAGTCCTTTAATGAGAAGCCTTTTAATGTGTAGTCTGCTGCAGTGATTAGAATGCTGCCAGTGGCTTACAATGCAGGAATCACAGAAATACAACTTGAAATTTCTTAGCTCACGCCGAATGAGGCAGGAATGAGAGAGCTGGGGCAAGGCTGGGGCAAGAAAACAGCTTAATCGGTGCAAAAACAGTAGAACATTCAGAGAAATCTTCCAATTAAGCAAACGTAGATATTAGGCACGATATGGAAGCGAACAGAGAGTGGACAGCCAAAGGGATGGGATCATCGACGTGAAGGGCTATAGCTATTGAACGTTGAACTTGAAGCAAACGATTGCTCTTGGAGATCTGTCAGGTCAACTATGTGCGTTCTCGCATCGAATGTGCAAGTCGGTTGGCCCCATAGTCACGCACTACTTTGGGTGCAGAACAATTGCGCACCAACCTGATAGGTCGTCTGTATCTAATCTCTCTCTCTCTCTCTCTGTCTCTCTCTCTCTCTTTGGCTATCTCCCCTTGTCGCAATATCAAGGCCGGTCCATACCGTATTCTGATCGTGGTTTCCATTTGTCTTTGTACAAAACTCTCAACATTGTCAACTTAAGCGTCGCATACGATTTGCATTATATAATCTTCTTCTACAAACTAATCAACGTAGCATCGCATGTCTTTTATTTATGTATTTACTTGACGTTTTCAGTGCACGACATGCATCTTCGAATAAAGAAGCGAACTCAACCTGTGCTTCTGCCAAATAAGGCCAACGATCTCCAACCGAGGCATCATGCATAAATGTTTTACACTAATCCATCTTCGAAGGCAAGTGAATAAACGGGCGGGCTACCGCTTGCTCAGCAAATGGTCCAAGCTATTGGACTGATACCTGACCGACTACCCGCCGTGCTGTCAAGTTGAAATGCCATCAGATCAGAAACAGTTTCGGTGGGTGGCAGATACTACATAGAAAACACATAATTGCTTGTCTCCACTCCATTGCAGCGATGTCGAAACAACCTAATTGTACGTGTCGCTTTGCTTTCAACTTCAAAAAGTAAGTGTGTCAAATTTCCTTTTTCCTAGATTGCAAAAAACGTATAATCCTGTTAAATAGTAGAGGGGGTGAAAAGGGAGCTAAGGCAGTTTACTAGCGCACCATCAGCACCACCCATGGATCATGGACGGGTGAGATTGCCCACCCATGTCTAGCCAACGGCCAAGATGCATTCAATGCATCATGAATGAGCATAGCGAACTCCAGTCTGTAAACACGTTAATGCAAGGGAGGGGGAGCTTTGAGGGAATTCAGGTGCATGGAGCCAAGCTACAAATGCACTCCTATTTTGCAGTGAGATGCATTGAGCGATTGATGCTACTACCTAGAATGTTGAGACAGCTACTCTACAAGGAGAAATTACTTAAAATTTTAAGGCAAGATCCCATGCATTGAGGTAGGTCACATAGACACTCTAGCCCTTCTTTGGTGAACAACTAGCAGCAATCACAATGGAGGGAGTGGAGACATGGTGTACTCATCGACCTTAACCTAAGAGGAATGAAGCAAGGGATCCATGAGAGATGGAAGGGACATTAATAAGAGGAACTAGTAATGAGACATTTGTTTGGGGGACATGCTTAACGAGAGGGTGAATTCTCTTATGAGGCAGAGGATAATCAGTGGGACAATTAGAAAATGTTCTAGTCTAACCTTTCTCTAATGACACTCTTTTAAAAAAATATAACCAATGTTGGATCAACATAATGCTTTTTAGGCTAGTGGTGGGCTTGAGAGAGGGGAGGGGAGCATTAGAGTTTCAAGGCTCATAACCATAGGTCCAATCCTCTTTCTTTGAAGATTAATAAAATTTTAAAGGCTCTTAACCATACACTTATATGATTAATTTCCCATGAGAACCAATTAATGTGAATTTCAAAAAATAGCTCTTAAACATAACTTAAAAGGATTTTAGATATAGCTTAGAAAGATTAATCGATAGCTTTGGAAGACTGTCCTATGTGAAAGAATAGGTTACTTGGCCATTGGAGAATTAGATGAGATCCATGATGTAAGTGAGTAGAGTCATCAAAGATATCATATCCACCAAAGTACTAAAATACCTTCCAACACCATTTCATCTATTTCTAACAATTGGTACGTGCAAGATGCAAGCATGTGCAACACCTTTTCATCTATTCCTAAGTGTGTGTACATAAAGTGACTAACAAGTGGATCATGGGCACCCATGCCTATTGATGGTATACTACATGCAACTCCATATATACTGTACTATCTTTTTTTCTTTTTTTTGTGTGTGTGTGTGCATTGTCATGCACGTGCTAGTGTCTATGCATGCATGTACATGCATGTGCATGTACATGTGTGTGTATGCACACACTAGACTGCTTGCAAGATTGCCTCATGCATATATCATCTAGTTGATGACTTTAGTGTGTTGGAATGAAAATGCCTCATGAGCATGCAACAATTTGTTATTTTTGTTAGCTAATTGAACTATTTCATTTTATCTCTTTTAAGGAACATGGGGTGAGGGTCCTTTCTACACAAAGTTCACAACAGTGCTCGCTACATCTATCATCAATCCTCCACTCTTGCCTCCCTCATGGGGAAAAACACCTAGTGGTACAAAGTGTACTTGCATAGCTATGTTCCTGTACCATGTGCTGAAATTTCTCAAGGGTGAACTTTTCACATATTTTAATGCATGGAAAAACATGGTCACTGATAGAATAATTAAGAACTCAATACATGTGCACTTTGTTGAAAAATGATATTTAATGGTACACTTAGAGTGTCTTTATATTCCATATATTCATTTTAGACTCTATAATAAGGTGCATGGTAGAAGGTTGTGGAGATGATGCTACAGTATTTCACATGAAATAGAGACAAGGCTTAGTGCATGTATATACAAACAATTTAACACGTTGCCAAATCATGGTATACCTCAAAGAGAACTCAATATCATATGTTAATGCATAGGAAGTTATGGTCAATAGAAGAATAGTTAAGAATACAAATACATGTGAGACCATTGTTGAAACATGATATTTAATGGTACACTTAGAACATCATGATACTGCAAAAATGTATTCATATGCTATAATAACGTGTATGTGAGAAGGTTGTGAACATGATTCTACATATCTCATAGGAAACAAGGGTGCATGTATGCAAGAAAGCACTTGGCTCCAACTCATGGGTTTTACAAGTCTTTAGACATTGTCGATTGTTTAGTAAGAAATAATAAAAAAGAAATGCTTTAAGGACTTGCAAGATCCATTAGGCTTTGCTAAGGTTCTATAGTTATTTGCATGCTCTCACATTGACTTCAAAGCCACTGCCTTTATTTTGAAAAAAACTATAAATTAAAACTGAAAGGTAAATCGGCATTATTTTTTCTTGAAGGTTTTACGAATGATACTTGCAAAGTTTTCATGCCAACTTTCTAGGGGGTTCTTTTGCTTTATTTTTATAAACAGATCCAGTAGACCACAATCTCTTCGCCAGCAAGAATAAATCCCTTTCAATAGAAAAACGGAATTTTTTTTTGAGGCGAATCTGCTTTTCAGGAAAATGGCTTTTTGGATAGCAATGTTCTTTTAAAGGCAATAGGCTTCAGTAGTTAGCAGGCGAATCGGCTTTAGCACCTTGTTCACAAACAAACACGCGAGACTTGGATGAGCAACCGGAAATCTTGATGTGACTTGAAGACTTGTAGCTGGACGAAGCCAAGGCAATCGTTCTTAGGGAGAGCTCAAGCATGGAGGGAGAGTGGAGCTCATGAATTGACTTATAGCCATGTTGGAGGGGGGTAAAAAGTATGCACAAGCTAAAAGATGAAAAGCCAACAGCCACACACAAGCTAAAAGCTAAAAATCCAATAGCCATCTAAAAGTAGGTTTAGAAATTCCTAATGAAAATTCCAAAAAATTTAAGAATAATCACAAAACTTCCACTCAACTCAATCCTAAAGCACTGTCTCTATGAGAGCTAGTGCTAATAAAGACAAGGCCAAATGAATACATATATACAAAAAATTTTGAAGTAACAAGTTGCAAAAGCATGGTCTTTAGTTTAACAATCTTCCCCCATTCTTTGATTGAAATTTATTTGAAATCAGTTTAATAATGCATACATTCTTTATAGTAAGACATATGATGGAAATTGTGCTAGTAAGGTATAGCCATAAGTACCATCAAATTTCCATACAAGGGGAGAAAATATTGATTGCTCATGGCCACCACAACGTAGTTCGATTTGTTTGTCTTACACTTTGCTCATGGGCTTATAATGAAAGGAAATACCTTTATGGGTGCTAAATAAAATAAGTGTGAGTTGTTAGGTTTGTACCCTTTCCCTTTCATTCGCATATTCCATCCCTTTCTCTAGATCCATTGTCTATTCTATCTTTCTTTCCCACATTAATGTGAAAGGCACTTCATCAATTGATCTGGGACCACTCCATCAATGCCTGCAAGCACAATGTCACTTTCTCCAAGGTCATCATCTCTTTGTTGGTTAGTCAAATGAAGACGTTCAAATACAATTATTGCCTAGCCAAAATTCAAACACAAATAGTATGTTCTATATATCTGCCACCTCTCTTAGGTTGTAGTTCTTGCCCATGTACAAAGCTACCATATCATCCAAATTTTAACCCTTTTTTGGATGGCATAAGCATGGATTTTTATTATTTTGTCATAAGCACAACTTCAATATTTTTTGAGTCTAGAATTATAAGCCAATTCTACATATTTGAAAATGATAAAAATATCATAATAGTGGGACTCATTATCTATGGAATGAACAAGGATATATATTGTTGAGAGGACAATGTATACCTTGAGGGATCTCATTTCTCAAACACTCTTCTATTTTTGTGATTACAAGCTCTTCCTAGTTGTTTAATCATGGACATTGTTTTATATCAAAATATAATACTCAATTTAGAGGTGAAAGTTCTAACAAAAATTGTAATGCTAGCCAAAATCTAGCAGCTTATATGAATAATGTAAGAAAATGTGCCTAGGTACAGACATAGATAAGGTTATTAGCACCAAGTTAGAAATTGTATCTAAACACTTGGAACCTTTGATAAAATTCGTAAGAAAATTATGAGAAAGGAATAATATGTAATATCTATGTTGATATATAAAGTATTGCATAGGAAGAGAAAATACAAGTCATAGATCTAAAAGAGAAGTTTTGAACAATCAAGGAAGTAAAAAATATTGCACCATTCCAATTTGACCCATTTTCATAACCTCCAAAATAAAGAAATTGAGTTTTCTTAAAAAACATTAGAACAAACTTTGTCTATATATGATTAAATGTGAGTACTTGTTTCTTTGGCTTCTTTATGTCATTCTTTTTTCTTCCTTTCATTTTATAGAGATATATTTTTTGTTCATGCGAACACACACACACACACACACACACACACACACACATAGCGAGAGCGAGAGTAAGAGTGAGAGCAAGTGAGTGAGCAAGCAAGAGAGAGAGAGAGAGAGAGAGAGATTTTGAAATATGTGACAATTAAGTGAGGAAGTGTGCATCTCACCTTACAAGTCGAGGTTGATCATTATGAAACATTGTGAGTAAAAGATACTCATTAAATGACTATTCTTCTGAGATTCACTATATGTAAATCCTCTATATCACGTGCTTCAAGGCCTAATTGAAAAGTCCCTTTTCTGAGAATTTTCCATGAATAAGATGCACCCTTTTTCTATGCATTCTTGGAATACCCCTTTAAATGCTACCCTCAGCTATAAGTGAAAAATGTGTTTAAAAATGACTTTTAAAAACCCTTCTATTGTCCCCATGAGTCCCCCCCCTTTCATCGAATGACTGTTACACACATAGAGGTACAACATATAAGCACACTTGTGTAGAATTGTTTAGCAATTATGTACCATGCATGGTCAAAAATGAGAAAATATGCATGCACAACAACACAAAGCATCCATAGATGTGCACATAGACGGGTTTCCTTAACTTTAAAAAAAACTTACGGGTGCATCTATTTGCATGTCTATTAGCATGTCTACCGACCCGCATCTATAGGTGCATCTATGTAACAAACACATGCCTATAGATGCGCTATTAGATTCTCTATAGAAATTTTAAAAAAATAAAAAGATGCGTTCATAGACATGCTTATAGACACTATGTAGAATGTTTTTTTTTTTAAAAGCAAAATTTTGTGTGGTTGAATAGAATGTTGTGTATGCTGTATGGTTACAAGAATCCCATTTCCACAGTGTGCAATTCAATTCTTACATCCCTCTGCATTTGAATTAGCACGGTTGGCATTTTAATTAGCAATATTCCAAGCACGTCTATAGCCAACGATTACAATTCCGAATAAAACATTACAACTCCAAAAACATTTAGTTCACAAGGCATTCATTGATAGAACATTGCATAAGAAAATTGAAAGCCATAAAAATAAAAGGAGAGTATATTAATTCATAGCCCAAAAAGTGCTTGTATGTACATATAGCATGAAGCCACGCCACATCGTGTGGCTTCAAGTACAAAAAATAAGAGGAGTGTTTATACAAGAGAGGCACGAAGCCAAGCCAATGGCTTCAAGTACAAAAAAGAGTAGCTATCACTACTTCTATGACTAATCTAAGTCATCCACGTCCTCGCTTGCTTCTTCATCACCTTCTTCGTCGCCTTCTTCATCGCCTTCTTCCTCCTTAGTATCCTGGCCTTCTTCCTCCTGAATATCTGAAGGGGCCTATAAACGAGGGACATGTATCAATGTATGAAAAATCAAACCTTTACAATATTGAGATTATTTAAGTACTTTTAAATACCGGGGGGGACGCTCCAGTAGCCCGAATATATATTGCTTCTCAATAATCAACCCCTCATCATAGAAGTTCCCCCATGTATGTCCTCTACGATGTCCACGATGGTAGGCTATCTCAATAGGAGTAGGGTACGTACCCACGATATCAAGCTGCAAGATGACAAAATTTGCGAAGGGGTTAGTACAAAGAAACAACCTCCTAATAAACACAATATCATTTGAGATCGATACTTACAAATTGGGCCTCCCATGATTCAGCACCCCCTACTCCAAAATGCATGTTTCCATATTGCTCCATTTGGATCCTTCGTGCCTCCACATGCTATAGACTGGGGTCCGCCTTCGCTGCCTTCATTGCTTTCTTCCACTCATGCGAGGTGGGGTTGGCCCCTTGGTGGTTGACCTCCCTCTCTCCTGGCAATCTCGGCTAGTGCATGCCTCTCAAGCGAAGATCTTTTTATTGGCAAGTATAACAACAATCTTTGACTATGCTCATTTATCTGTGAACTCAACATTGGGGGATTGGGATACCTAGAGCGTACAGCATTGATGGTCTCATCAGCCAAACTTTTTGGATGCTTTTGTATGGAATAAAGAAATCTCTTTAGTTGTTAGAAACTATAGAGTGCATTAAGGCCATGATGTCCTTCCCCTGTGCATCCATCAAGATGCCTCCTCTTTAAGTGATGTCATAGAAGATCGTACCATCACCCTTTGGCACATATGCATCATATGAATCAGCACCGCCCCCACCATTACCCCCCCGCAAAGCACTGTGCCATGCATCCCCTAGAGCTCTTCCTACTACTATGCCTACTGCCCTGTCGTGTGACGAGCTAGTACGCTAGCCACTCATCTCTAGAGAAGGGATTCTCAATGGCACGTGAGTATGTTGGCGGCTCTGTGAGGCATAAGGGCCTCCTGACGGCAGGGGATAAGGGACTCCAAACTATTGGAGGGGAGAAGGGAGTGCTGATGATCGGGGAGAAGGGACTCCAGACCACATGGGAGAAGGGAATGCTGATGATTGGGGAGAAGGCTGGCGGCTTTGTCTCCTATTGGGATATCTCGACTCCACATGAATAATCTCAACTAGTGTGGGTATGGGGTGGTTTGGAGTCTATATTGTCGGCTCCCATCATGTATGTGTATAACTTCTAAGGAGTGGGAGGGTGCCCTAAAATGTAATATAACTCCCAAAATATGGCATCTCGAAGATTGGGCAAGGCTCCTGAAGAGCTTCCTGGCCACATGATGAACTGTTGAAAAGAAGAAAACAAGATTTTCATCATGCATGCCCTCTTTCGATAATTGCATGCAATCCTGTGCTTTCCATCATGCATGCCCTCTTTCCATCATGCATGCAATCCCGTGATTTCCATCATGCATGCCCTCTTTTTTTATCTTGCCCTCATGTTGCAATCCAATTTAGCTCATGCAATCACTTATTTCCTCACGAATGCTTAAGGCATTGAAAATTTGACTTAAACATGCATGCAAGGGAAATGAGAAAGGAAAGAGAAGGAAGGGGAAGGGGAAGGGGAGGGGAAAGGAGAAGGGGAAGGGGAAAGGGAAGCGGAAGGGCTGTAATGCATGTTTAGAACTATCTATCGAAGCACGTCTATAGACGCGACGAACAGTGCATCTATAGGCACGGCTGCCTGTTTTCCTAAAAAATTAGACGCATCTATAGATGTGCTCTGACATATGCTTTTTTAGAAAAAGGTAAAAAGGACATGTGCCCGAGCCCAAAAGAACAACACTAGTACCAAAAACATCCTTTCCGTGCATACGACAAAGGACGATATCAAAGAGAACAACTTCCAGAGAAGACCAACCACCAAGAGACTTAACTTGGATAGAGGTATGGAAGCTTCTCATCTTTTTTCAAAGCTGCCTCTCCTTCTTCTCTTCCTTGTTCACCCTCTTCTCTCATATGTGGGGATAGTGTGTATGCCAGGAGATGAGTGTGGGTGCTTGGAGATGAGTGTGGATGCCTCGAGTTGTGTGTGTTAAAAGTAAAGCAGGCAGCGCTAAAAGTATCGAAAGGAAAGCAAGCGTGCTAAAAGTAGGTTCAAAAACTAGTTTGCAATCTACGCGTCTACACTGTGTTTTAGACGTGCCTATAGATGTGTTCCATAGTACAGACACACTTTTAGATGTGTAGAAGAGTTTTCTCATTAAATACTCAAGGAAGAACATATTTTTTGGTTTGTTTATCCGTAGGATGTCTTCATCTTCAATAAGTAGCTCTAGTGAGGATGAATCCCTCTGTATCCACTGTCGTGAAATGTTGTTGGAGCAAAAAATCAAATGTATATGTGATCGATGTTGAGGAAACATGTATTGTGCATGTAGAATTACACTCAATCACATCTCAAACTACGAAGAATGGGATGCGAACGTATCTGGAGTAAGTGTTATAGTGTTGAGGTTGATTGAGATACCTATGGGTGTTCATGTATTTGATATATGATCCTTTTTTAATTTGATACAGGAGCAGTGCCACACCCGCATATGTTGCCCTATGCTCATCATGAGGGAGGAGGCTAAGCATCGGCGATATGAGGTAGGATCTTTAGGAGGGACCATTATAGATGCATGGAGTGATGGTGATAGTAGCCCTCCACCATTACGTCATGATGTCGTGGAGGAGGAAGTGTTTAATGATATGGTGCAAGATTTATATGTCCATCAGTCCTCCGGTAGGAATAATAGCATGGAGCAAGATGATCTTTTTACTACAGCATCAACTACACTATTTAAGGGGTGCACATTCTCTATTCTACGTGCCTTCCTTGAGTTACTAAACTTGCAAACCATCTATGGATGGAGAAATGCAAGTTTGAATGCATTACTCAAGTAAGCTTTAAAGTCTATTTTGCAAACATGGTGAATTATGCTAGTGGGTCAATTATTGGAATACTTTTTCTCATTTATGGTCTTCACGTGCAGGCTATTGTGTAAAATGCTTTCAAGGGAGAATAAATTACCGACCTCAAGAGATATGGCAAGGCAACATGTGACCCTCTAGGAGGATTGGATTACAAGCGCATTCATGCATGCGTTAATGATTGTGTTCTGTTTCGTGGACCACATAAACAGGCAAGAGAGTGTCCTACTTGTGGAGAGGCAAGATATAGAGCTAATCTCAAAACTTTGGATGTGCCTCATAAGGTTCTATGACATTTTCCCATAATCCCTCACATCCAACATATGTTCAAGTGCAGATCCATTGCAGAGCTCATGTCATGGCATTCCTCCCATCGATCAACTGATGGCAAGTGGAGAACTCCTGCAGACACTCCTGCATGGAAGCATATTGAAGACACATGGCCAAGCTTCAAGGAAGAACCTAGGAACTTAAGACTTGGATTGGGTATGGATGGTGTGAACCCATTTGGTCTCAAAAGCACCTCTTATAGTGTATGGCCAGTAATATTAGTGAATTATAATCTTCCACCCTCTATGGTGATTAAGAAAGGACATGTTATGTTATCCCTTCTAATTCCAGAGAAACATAAAGTAAAAAATCCTGACGTTTATCTGGAGCCTTTGATTGATGAGCTAGATGTACTTTGGAGAGGTATCAAGGTGCATGATGCCTCCCTAGTCATGAGACTTCAATTGCAAAGCAGTCTCGATGTGGACGATGCATGACTTCCTAGGCTGTGGCGAGTGTTTAGGTAAGCATTGAACTTTTAATTATGAGTAGGCAATTGATGTGGCACCCTAAACCCACCTTACTTACACAATTGCATCTATTGTTTAGGTCTCACTACATCAGATTACCATGCATGTCCTGTTTGTGGTCCTTTGCTAGTTGCTTCATGGGTTGATGCATTGAATAAGGTCATCTATGAGAATCACCATCGATTTCTCCCACCTGATCATCCTAGATATGTCGCCCCTTGGAATGAAGTCTCCCCATAGTCACTCACTACAGGAGATTGGATGAGAATTTGGGATGGTTCCATGACTCCTTCACCACTTGCTATATTGAATGGAAATAAAGATTGCACGCTAACACCATCTTTTGTTTAGATACTCCATGTTTTATCGACTACCATATTGGTCCCACCTCAAGATCAATCACGTGCTTGGTCCCATGCATATCTTCAAGAATGTGGCATCTACCATTTGGGAACATATGAATGGGACACAAGATTCTGCAAGCATAAGGGCAGATCTACCCACCACAAGGAGAATGTGTGAAGCTTGGCCACAAGAGAGGCCAAATGGGTGTGTCTTTTTACCCCGTGCACCATGGAGGTTATCAAAGCTAGAGATGGTTGCAGGGTGAAGCGAGCTATCATGAACTACAATTTGTACTCCCAATGGATGCATGAGGTGTTAGAAGGGGGCCTCCACAAAGAGCAAGAAAAGAGGTGTAGAGCAATGATATGGCTTCTAGAAATCTCATGATTTGCACAAGATGGTCCAAGTAAGTATGACTTAGCATAATCTCTTTTTCCTTCCCAATTTGTGAGTGTAGAAAGAACAAATCAACCATCACTCGTATGTTCAGTTCATACTACCTACTAGCATTTCTCACAGTGCATCGAAGGACATGAAGGATTGTATTTAGAAGATGGGCAAGCTTATGAGGTACTTTGGCAGGATACAAAATGTGAAGTGTATCAATGCTCCATGCAAGGTTTTCATATTGCTAATATGGTGCACTTTTTTCTTTCTAGGTATGAGCTCAAAGGAAATAGACCCCACCACACTTGAGGATGCTCGAGTTATGTCAATGGAGGTGGTTTGTTTAGTGGAGGAGACCTTTCCATGTTCTATTCTCACAAGCCAACTACATCTCATAGTGCATGTGGTGGATGAGATTGCTATATGTGGCACTATACATGCATGATGGTTGTTCTTCCTTGAGCTCTTCATGAAGACCTTGAAGGGTTTCAAGAGGCAAAATGCAAGGCCCGAAGGTAGCATGGCCGAGGGTTGGTTGGTACAAGAGTCACTTGTATATATTTTTGAGTTTCTTGTTGATGTGATAGCTCTCTCCCACGACTATGGAGAGATGATGGAGACCTAAGGATGACCTCTACTGTGCCTCAAGGGAAAGGACAGAGCAAAACAATGGACGCAGAGTTGCGTAATAATATCAACCTCTGTTGCATGCTTAATAGTGATGTGATGAAAAGATGGGTGACCAGATACGAGGATGCAAAGGCAAGAAGGTAGGCCCCTCTTTCGTACACAGCACGGATCTCCTATGCCATACCCTCTACATCTAAGAGCACTTCCAAAGGATATTCATGTGGATTGGCTACGTGACGAAATGGAGAGAGTAGAGAGAGACGAGGGGATGCATATCACAATGGAAGAATGGGAGTATGCTAGAGGATGCATGAGCAAGGTTAGTATATAGAATGTTATGCATAAGCTAAGATCTTTCAACAATTTAGATTGCTTATTCAATTGATTTTGTCTTGATCTAGTGTACTATGTTCAATGATATATGGTGTGAGGGCAAGCACTTTCAAACACAACAGATTGATGATAAGAGAAACACACAAGATTGTAGCATGATTGCTAGCTTTGAGGGAGCCAATGGAGCCATGGATGATTATTGTGGCAAAAACCAAGATACTATTAAGCTTTTACTTTCGAAGCTTCTTTGTGTATGTTTTGGATGTCAATTGGTTTAAGGACATGGTGGAAAGAGGCCCTAATGCAACAATCAAACGCCATGCAAGTGGCTTTGTAACTATTGACTCCACAAAGTTTTGGCAAAGCAAGGACACACTAGTACTACTGCAACAATGTGAATAGGTATTGTACACATATATAAAAATACTCACTTTTAAATATTTGATACCTTTGATGCAAGGAAAATTGCATGATTGTATTTGTGTTTGAATTAGGTTGTCTATCAACCAATGGTGGATAATAATAGGTGGTGGCATGTCATACCTATTACGCCACGTTCCAAAGTGATGTATAGTACATTTACTTATATGGAGTGTATGGTGATCATGGCCATGAGGTGATGATGATCGTGATACCAAAGAGGAGGAGGATCATGAGATAGGAGATACAGATATGTAGGCCATTACCCATGAGGATGAGCCTGCCATTGGTGATCCTAATTTCGATCAGCACATGAGTAGCACAAGTAGTAGTGGGCTGAATGTATTTGTAGATCTCAACATTGGTTTGGATTTTGAAGTAGAAAGTTTGGCAAGAATTGATCTCATTGATGATGAGATCAAATCGGCAAAACTATTTTACATATTGTCTCATTCTCCTCATGTCACTTAATTTTTGTATATGTGGGTTTGCCAAAAAGCATTGATATTTTTAATAAAATTATGTGCTTTGGTAATCATGGGCAATGTTTGGAAAGCAGTGATGCACATTTATCAGCCTCCAGCAAAATATTACTCTATGTATTCTCTGTTGCACGTTTGTAAAGGTGTCTAAATATGTGTCTAAAAGACAGTGCAGATGCGCTATTAGACGCGTTAATAACCATGCTATTAGATGCACTCATAGATGCACCCGTATTTTCACTATTTTATCTATGCCTATTGACATGTCTGCTATTTTGCATGTCTATCAAGCACATCTATAGTTGATTTGTCTTGTTGTGATGTCCAACCACACAAAGTCAGATATGATACTTAACAAACTCAATGTGCAAGGACTTATTGACATGCCTGCTATTTTGCGTGTCTATCAAGCACATCTATAGTTGATTTGTCTTGTTGTGATGTCCAACCACACAAAGTCAGATATGATACTTAACAAACTCAATGTGCAAGGACTTATCACATTTTAAGATCTCTACAAAGTTTTATGATAATCGAACACATAGAGGCGGTATGGTATAAGCATACCAATGCACAATGTTTAGGCAATTATACACCGTGAATGGTAGAAAATGAGAAAATGTACATGTGCCACCTTACAAGTGATGTCCAATCTTTATGAAAATTTTCTAGTATAATAGTTTTCAAAATATGAAGCTTTGTTATACATTTCATGATCATCAAACACATAGAGGTAAAATCCCGGGGGATTCACTCTTCATGAAAGGGGGACGTCACCTGCGTGCATGAACTTCAAGAAAACCCCCTATTTAAGATCCATATAGGATGATAAAACACCCCTATTTAAGCTTATAAGATACCACCAAAATTCTATTATGTCCCCCCTTTCCTTAAATCTACGTTCTTTCTCAAGCATTTAGATCGCACAATAAGAAAATTTAGATTACTTTCCCTATGACTATTTAAAACCATACACAAAACCAAACTTGTTTGGACTAGTTATCCAAGGTTACCTATACTATGTCCCCCCCTCTTAAATATGGCATGGCCCCCCTAACTTAAATTCAATATTGGGAAAAAATAAAAGGCCCCCCACCCCTAATGTATAAGCTTATGCCTCATTAAAAAAAACCCCCCTATTGTACACTCACGTGATATCATAAGTTTCCTCTTGTGAATCCCCCGGGGGTAAAATATATAAGCATATCAATGTAAATTTGTTTGGCAAACATGTACCATGCATAGTAAAAAATGAGAAAGTATGTATGTCCCACCATACAAGACGTGTACGATGCTTTATAAAATTTTGTGAGTATAATATTCTTTTTGGTTTAAAGGTCTGTGAAAAGGATCATGACCATCAGACACATAGAGATATGGTATATAACCATTGTAAAGCACAAGTTTTTGGCAATGATGCACCATGCATAGTAAAAAATGAGGAAATGTACATGTTTCTATTGGAATCACATGGTGACACCATGTTGATGCTAAAAATGATGAGAAATATCAAATATATAACCAAGGACATGAATCCTCATTTATAGGCTAGGACTCCACCTCCTAGATGAGGTCACACAAGATCATATAAAATCTAATCTAGAACTAGGTCACTTGGACAAGTTGCCTAAGGACTCTCAATACCCACACATATCTAGGACACTCTACATCACAACATAGGAATCTAATATCCAACAAACCCCCCTCTGGGTCATAGGGACTGAGCCTATTACATGAAACATAAATAAGACTATGGGAAGTTCTTACCTGCAAACAGGCAATGTCTAATCCTAGGGAAATGACATCAAATGATTGTAATCATAAGTGAGAACATGGCATGTCCTACCAATGAGCCCAGAGGTTTAGAGTACATCTTAAAATGCATGTCATTTTGGGGGATGGCCCAAGGGAGAGGACCCTTATTGTCTCAAACACAAATTATTTGAAAGAGGGAAAGAACTTAGAAAGCCCATTCATCGTATTGAGAATCAAACAATGAGTCAATAGGGGGACTGCTACATAAGAGTCCACAAACATTTGTGTACTCTCATCTATTAAGAGCTATTAAGTTCCAAATGTAACCTGTGTCACAATGAAAGAAGAGAAAGAGTGTCTTCAAATTGAATTTAGACACACATGAGCACATCTTGGGGTGTCTTGGAGCTGTTAACAAGGAGGGACTAGTGAGATAGTACTAAGAAAATGTAGTCTCATTGCAAGGAAACAATATTCCACTTATCCTAGAAAATGGAAAATGTATTTGAGATTATGCTTCTTTTAGTAAATCCCAAACTAACCACTGCACTTGTTTTTGTAAATCCCAATGATAAATCCCAGGCTTTTTAGTATATTAAATTATTTTTGTAATTCCCAAATGGTAAATCCCATGCCTGTTTTTATTATATATCCCAACAACCATCGCGCTGGCTTTATTAAATCCCATAACGAATCCACACATCCACAAATCCATTCATTTTATAATAATAGAAGCAATCCACAGCATTGGTGGTTGTTAATATCCTAATGCAACCAACCACTTATCCTACACTACTACCATGCTGCTATCCCTGCACTACTGCCATGCCATCCTAAGATTTGTTGCACATTGCTATACTAAAACAACCCCCTTTAGACTAGTAATCTTTAACTGTCAAATTTCAACCATCACGCTACTTAAAACATTTAATTACTAACATGGAAGCAGGTCAACACAAAATTAGGTATTACGAGCACCATAGATGATGGATGATGGAAGGCTAAGAAAGTGTACAAGTCCATGAAATGTCTACAAGATCTTTACATTTTCAAAATACAAGGACATTTTGCGGCTCAAGGAAACTCCAAACACCCAACTATATTATCAACCTCTCTATAGCAAGCATCTCCTAGCTCCTATGGCTAGTCTAGTGGACTATTGCAGACCTCTTCACACACTCGGATCACACACTGCTTGCTTGTCTCTACCGACTTGTACGCCCACACTAACTACTCCAACAGTTATAAACAAATTTTGATTCTTTTCACATATAATTAAAGTATATTTAATTTAGCAAAATATTTCAAACTAAATTAAATATACTTTAAATACACATTTAATGTAAAATGAGTTAAAAATTAAAGATTAAATAAAAATTACAAACTCATGAAATAGAGAGTATGTAAACACATAAATTATAAAATAAGGTAAAATAGATAAAAATCAAATGACAAAATGATAGACATTAAAAAAATCCTACATTTTTTCCCTCTTTTATATATATATATATATGTATATATGTATATATATATATATAGCTAAACA
The DNA here is from genome assembly GCF_047967505.1 of Dipteris shenzhenensis. Lineage (NCBI taxonomy): Eukaryota > Viridiplantae > Streptophyta > Polypodiopsida > Gleicheniales > Dipteridaceae > Dipteris > Dipteris shenzhenensis. Next base: position 27,908,129 of record NC_141618.1, on the reverse strand, counting down.
TTTTAAACTAAATTAAATATACATTTAATGTAAAATGAATTAAAAATATAAATACATTATCTTTTTCTCTTATGCTTATGCTCTTTTTCCCTCTTCTTTTTCCCCTCTTTCAATCTCTTTTCCCCTCTTCCTTCTCTTCTTTTCCCCTCTTCTTTTTTCCCTCTTTCAAACTCTTTTTCCCCTCTTTCAAACATATGCTTTCTCTTTTTTTCTCTTATGCATATGTTTTTCATGCTCTTATGCTTATGCTCTTTTCCCCTCTTCTTTTTTTCCTCTTTCAATCTCTTTTTCCCCTCTTTCAAACATATGCTTTCTCTTTTTTTCTCTTCTGCATATGTTTTTCCTGCTCTTATGCTTATGCTCTTTTCCCATCTTCTTTTTTCCCTCTTTCAATCTCTTATGCATATGTTTTTTCTTCTCATATGCTTATGCTTATGCATGAGCATATGTCTCCGTCTCCTTCTCCCTTACTTCTCTTCTTTGTCCCTCTCTTTTTCTCTTCTTTTCATAAGCATATGCCTATGCCTATGCTTATGCTTATGCTTATGCATGAGCATATGCTCATATGCTTATGCATAAGCATAAGCATATGCTTTCTCTCTTTTTCTATTATGCTCATATGCTCTTTTTCCCCTCTTCCTTGTCTTCCTTTCCCCTGTTTCAATCTATTTTCCCCTCTTTCAATCTCTTTTCCCTTCTTTCAAACATATGCTTTCTCTCTTTATCTCTTATGCATATGTTTTTTCATCTCTTATGCTTATGCTTATGCATGAGCATGTCTCCTTCTCCTTCTCCTTTGCTTCTCTTCTTTTTCCCTCTCTTTTTCTCTTCTTTTTATGAGCATATGCCTATGCTTATGCTTGTGCTGATGCATGAGCATATGCTCATATGCTTATGCATAAGCATAAGCATATGCTTTCTCTCTTTTTCTCTTATGCATATGCTTTCTCTCTTTTTTCTCTTATGCATATTTGGTTCTTTTCTCCTCTTTTAATCTCTTTTCACCTCTTATTTCTCTTCTTTTCCCCTCTCCTTGTCTTATGCTTCTCCTTCTCTTATGCATATGCTTTCCCTCATATGCTTTCTGTCTTATGCATATGCTTATTTCCTTCTCCTTAGTCGTATTCAGTTCTTTTTTAACATGCTCCTTAGCCGTATTTGGTTCTTTTTTTTTTCAAATAGATTCTAAATGGAACAACCACGCCCTCACCCATGGGTGTCCTCCCTAAACCCCAACCCAGTTCCCCATGTCATAGGGATTATAGACATAGCTTCACTACTAGCTCATGTAAAAGAGAAGATTGCGCAAGAGAATGATTGGGTGAAGTACGTGGGGTGCGTGCTTCTAGGTGGGGTCCAAGCCGAAGGGTAGTGGAGCAAGGGTGACTGAGAATTACATGACACAACCTACGGGATCTTCATAGGTTGTGGAGAGACCACCACGACTGGTGGAGCTTCAAATATGATTGTGTAAAGGACATAATGATTGTGTGGAGGTATTCGTGGATTGCGAGTAGATAATCACTGAAGAGCATGACTACATATTAGAAGAGGTAGAGGATGAAGTCCCCAGTGACCCACCTAGCAGTGCGGAGGAGGAAAGTACCTCAGACAATAACATAGAGCAGTAGACCTTCTCCACCATTTTGGCATTTTTGGAGAATGTCTCTTTTGGAGACAAATTTTTCTTAAGCATACTTTGGAGACATATATTTTTTATATACATAATTTTAGAGACATACTTTTGGTCTCTATTTTATATATATATATGAAAATCTTATTGGATTCCACTTGTCTTTCATAAATATTTGTCTTTTCATAATTGTCTTATGTAGATAATTGTCCTTTCATATTTATCCTTTATGCGTTGATGTCATTTCATAATTTTCACAAGTGATTAATTGCCTGCCCATAATTTCTTGAGTAATTAATTGTCTTTTCGCTTCTTACCTGCTCTTGTTTTTTATTTCTTGTTTTCATGTTTGTGTCTACGTTTGTCCAATCCCCCCAAATTAGACATGGGATCATGTCACATGTTCGACGAGTACGAAAACCCTCATAGGAGGAGACATCATGATGTATATTCTCCAAAGGACTTTGATTCCACTCAGGCGACACCTCAGGGGCCTACTCCTGTGACTACCCCTAGCTGGACTCCTCTCAGATGTAGTATTGTGACTACCCCTCGGGGAACTCAGGCTTTACTACTAGCAACCCATGGCTTTGTTGGAAGTCCCTATGAGTTTGTCACACAGATGACCGATGCAGAGGCAGCGAGATTCTTCTCTCTACTATCCCAGAGGACCTCAACAAATCCCTCTCCTACACTAATGGCTGGACCTACTGTCTAGCCCTTCCCTTTAGCTCCTTCGACTGAGGGGTCATCACCTAGGCATGCCCATCGTAAGGGAAGGAAGAGTAGGAGGGGTCACTTATGTTGTGTTGACTTGAGAGATGTAGATAGATGAGTCAGCTTACTCACATCCCTACAGGTCTCCACTTGGTCCCGAGACCCAATACCAGCAGTCAGGTCCCTTGCCCTCTCCTACTCTCACTGCTACTCCTCACTCCGTAAGTGCTCGCAATAACACCACTCGCTCTGACTCTACCACTACCATGAGTCCTCCTTACTCGGTTGAGGACTTGTCTTATGAAATCACAGTTTCTGGAGAGATAATAGAGAATAAAAAGGGCTCAGCAGTAGCAGTGATGGCCACCATGAGGTGGTTGACGAGCCACCACTTCAGGGCGGCATAGCTACTGAGACTGGTGGTACCAAGATGACGAAAAGAAGTAGGCAGTCATCGATGAATTGAAAAGACAATATCCTAACCCTCCAAATTGGGAGTTCAATTCGGATTACATGAAAGAGCACATGGGGGTCCTCTTGAAGCATCGTAGGTCAACCTTGCATACTTCCATCACAAAGGGGAAGGCTAAACCTAGCTGGGTAGACAAAGCTAATTGGATGTTTTTTAAGAAGCAGTACAAGGACCATCCCGAACTGTTCGAGGGTTAGAGGAGGGCTGGCGAGGAGACGGCTGGACTCCGTAGGTACTTTGCACTTTGGTGCAGGCGGCCGGTTGGCATTCGAGGCAACCGTGGTAAGTCTACTTCTTCTCATTTAATGTATTGTTCTATTTGTTTTACTAATATTGCATGCACTTTATCTAACTCTCATAAATTGGGCCCACAGCGAGCTATGATGGGTCACTTTCCTACAGACACAGAGACGAGACCTGTGTTTTGCGTAGAAACAAAGCCGTGGTTTATTGAGCAGGAGACACTAGGAGCAACGATAGATTGGGCTAAGGTGGCTGCTCGCACGGTATAATTCTACTCCTACTTGTAATCTCACTTTTTAAACTGTTTTATTCTTTAAGTTCCAATCTAATTTCCAATTAATATGGTTTCACTCTTAGACTCAAAGCTCGAATGTCCCATCCATGGAGGTGAGTGGTGATGATGAGGGATTAGGCTTACATGGCTTCGACGAGGGCCAAGGATTAGGTGTAGTTCACGAGGGCCATGTAGGGATCAGACCAGCACGATGAGGACGAGGACGATGATTCGGATGAGTAGTAGTAGTAGTAGTAGTTTGAATATACTTTGCTATGTATATGCTTTTGTATATTGGCTCTTTTGAGCAATTTTGTATCACCCTTTTCGAAAGGGTAATTTTGCAACAAACAATGTTGTATATCTTCGACATGTATATGCTTCTATCGCTCGGTTCATTTGAGCAATTTTGTATCACCCTTTCCACAAGGAAAATTTTATAACAAAAAACATTCTTTTGTAATTACTAAATAAAAAACATTAGTGGCACAAAACAAGGCTTGTTGTGGCCCTGTTTAGCCCCACTAATGTTTTTTTTAAGCTTCTGTTAATCGTCGCTATATAGCGATGTTTACCAGTGTCGCTATATAGTGATGTATACTAGTGTCGCTATATAGTGATGTTTATATAGTGACCGTCCTTTTTTGATGCTTATATGGCGAATGTTCTTTTTCGATGCTTATAGCGACGTAAATACCGACCTTTGTGCCCGTCAAGAAAAAACTTTTTAGTTTAAAAAAGGTTTGTATTTCTATCGAAAAAGGGCCTATGCCTTGTAGTGTTCTACCAAGCCTGCAGCATATCGGGATCCATGGATGCAAGATACTTCATGATATATACTAATGACTATTGCACAAGCCATCCCTCTGCCATGTTGGCTTATGGTCTTTCTCTCTGCCTTGCAAATCCCTTCAAAGTTTTCATAAACCGCTTTAGACCGTGTTTTTCACCACAAGTGACATGGACAACCGTCAAAAAACACACTCCTAGGCTTCTTATTTGAACACACATATATTCGATGGGCATGATACTTTGAACATGCATCATTAAAAACTCTCTTGATGAATGTGAAAACTATGGTGCCCACTATAAATGGTTTTCATGCTCAAGGATGCACTACATCAGGTTTTTCACTAAGTGTCACATACACTAGTTAAAAAACACATTACGGGGTGTCTTATCTAAAAACACACATATTTGATGAAAAAAATACTTTTCATGCACATAAATACCACATATTTTCCATAGGATATGGTCTGCATGGTCGAAGTCACATTATACCAGGTTTTTTAACAAGTCTCATGCACAACGGTCAAAAAACACTCTTTGGAGTATCTTATTCAAATGCGCACATATTTGATGGGAATTATACTTTTCACACACATTAATACCACTTATAATGAGGCATGTCAAAGTATCATTCCAATTGGATATGGTTTGCATCGTCAAAATTGCATTAGACCATGTTTTTCACCAAGTCTCATGCACAATGGTTAAAAACATGCTCTGAATTGTGTTATTCGAATGCAAACATATCTTATAGCCACAACAATATGCACATGAATCAACCCCATCTATCTTGAGGCTTGTGAAAGTATAACGCCCATCAGTTATGTTTTTCATGGTTGAAGATGCATGTTTTTGACCAAGTCTGATGCACAATGGTCAAAAAACATGCTCCGGATTGTGTTATTCGAACATTGTGCATGATACTTGGTGAAACAATACTATGTGATGCATAAAACCAACATATGTTGAGGCTCATACAAGGTACCAACCCCATTGGATATATTTTGCATGGTTGAAGTCACATTATACCATGTTTTTTACCGAGTCTCATGCACCATGATAAACAAGCATGCTCTAGGGTGTCTTATTCGAATGTGCACATATATCATGGGAACAATACTTTTCATTCATGTCAATCCCAACTATCTTGGGACACGTGCAAAGTGTCATTTCCATCAAATATGGTTTGCATGGTCAAAGTCGCATCAGACCACATTTTTCACCAAGTGCCATGCATAATGATCAAGAGGGATTTGGGAGGGATTTTAAAAGAGCATTATAAATAGGTGAATTAAAACATTTTAAACAGTTTTTGGGAATCCTTGGAGTGATTAAAACTGGTCTAGTTAGTTTTTTTAACCGGCACCAGATGTAGAGGGTTATCGTGCAGTGAAACGACCCACTATGCAGTAAGAAAGTGGCAATACCACACTATATTTCTTCATATTGTGTGGTACTACATCTATCACACTGTAAAGTTTAGATACCATGTAGGGCTAGCTTAACTACAACATGGTATTGTTAATATACCATGTGGTACAATATCTTATATATACTATGCACCCATCTCATACTATTTGCATTCCCGAGAATCTAACTCTCCTTGGAGTCTTGAAAAAAACAAAGAAGAACAAGAAAAAAGGATAAACAAAGATTCCAAACAAGTTTGTAAGTTTTTTAATCCTTTTAAAAAGTGTCCAGTGGCGGTGGTGGGCTCGCTTAGGCTAACTGATATCTACCCACACTAGCATGCAAAATGGATAAATGCAAAGCTCTTAGTTTATAGTTTATCATTTGAGATTTGAAAGGATTCTTTTTATAAAGAAGATATTTTTGTGTGTGTAAGAAATACAAAGTTATTTTCATGAAAATTTCAAAAATAAGGATGTTTTTAGTAGGCATCAACTATATAGTTCTTAAAAATTAGTGAAAAAAGAAGATGTTTTTCGTAGCGACAAACCATATAGATTTTAGTATTTATAAACTTGTAAAAATATCACATGTTTAGTAGTCATTACCTATATAGTTTACAAAAAAACAGTAAAAAAGGTGGATGGTTTGGAAGTTAGTGGGGAGCTTGTGTATGCCGACTCGACTCGTAACTACTCACATATGGATATAAAATATCTATATTGCATGTGCCAGTGGGCAGTCCACGTATGCTGACCGGTAAGTACTCGCACATGGATGTGAAATATCAAATAATATATTGTATTTTATAGGTACTTATTAGGAAAATAGAAATTCTTGACTTTCACCGGCTGTGGATCGTATTCACCAACAACTAACAAGAACCCGTTTGAAAGTCTAGCCAGTTGTGTAGATCGCAATTGCCAGCTTGTATCAACCCACAAATTACATGCTAGAGAATGTTATGGACCATACTTGTTAAGTTACTGGTAAGATAACATTTGTGGCATACTACACCATGCATTTATGTGTAGTTTGTAATATTTTTTTCATAATAATTAGTTAAACTTATGTTAGGTATATTATGTATGTCTAAACCTATGTTAGGTATGTATAACCTTGCTAGGTGTCCTTTACTCCATAGATTCGAACAAAGAATAATGATAAGTGCACATGTAGGTATTGTTGGCTACTGTACTAGTGTGTGTGAAATACCGACATTCGCGTATAGAGCATGATGTCACGAATGATCATAGTGTAGATAGATGCTCACTTGGGAGAGAGTGGGATGTGGGAAAAGGCAACTTGTCATCCCATGCCTATTTCCATAGGCATATTACCACATTTGTAACCATCCAATTATGTCGAGTGGGGGCAAGGTGATTGGATGGTTGCTCTATCTCAAGATGTAGCACACCTACATTGTTTTTCGAGAACATATTAATGACATGGTCTTGAATTGCTAAAAACATATGAATGATCTGAGACATGGTTTATCTCTTTTACATGGATAGTAATCATGGCGGACAAAGAGGATAGGGTAGGGCAACATCAACCATAGAACGAGGCTCATGAGCAAAAGGTTGCAAAACCGTAGGATGTTGTTACAATGTTAGGTCGTTAGACATGGATGTGAAACTTTTGCAACCAAGTGTTCATAGGATTTGACTTGAGGATAAGAAAACATTTGATGGGAAATGAAGAAAAATAAATAAAGAGGCGTGAGGGACCAAGTGTCAAATATATTGCTGACATCCTACAAGGCGTTAACCATGCAAAAAGTAGAGTGCCCCATGGAGAGCCTGAAGATGTAAATGAGTGAATGTTTAACATGTGCAACTATTCCAATGTAGTGCGACATTGATTTGGACCATGGGAATTACAAATAAATCAATTTCTAGTTTCATACATACCTTGTTTGATGATACATGAGCTGAGTCTTGATATTCAAGACTATTTGTAATGTGATAAAATGCTTTTAAATCTTTGAAATATTTGTCTCATATGGTTGCACAATAGTCATTTTGTGAGTGATAGAGCTGTCACATAGATGCAAGCATTGCTAGCTATTGCACTAGCATGTATCAAATACCAATGTTTACATACAGAGCATGATGTTGCGAATGATCATAGTGTAGATAGATGCTTACTCGAGAGAGATCGGGCCATGAAAAAGGAAAATTGCCATCCCATTACCACGTCTATAACCATCCAATTATGTCAAGAGGGGGCAAGACCATTCGATGGTTGCTCTATCTTTAGGTCTAGCACACTTATAGATCTGAGTGAAATGATTTTTTTGATGCAAGATTTATTGTCAAATAAATTTGAACAAGGTAGGACAAATAAATTTGAAATGTATTGAGAAACAAAATTTGTGCTTGTAAAACCTTTGCACATTACTGATTCATTGGTATGTGTATATAGACATGAACATGGCTCTAGAGAAACGAGGGCAAAACCTAGCAAAACCATGTGATTATGTTACGCTCTAAGTGCCACAAAGTGGAGATGTAACATTGCCACAAAGAGTACATGGCGGAAGAATGTGCAAACAATTCTTAGGCGATCCTCAAAGACAGATCAAAAAGTGTAGACAGCTGAGAGTGAAAATAGTGGCAGCCATTTTGGGTGGTGAAACATCTACAATTGCTGACCTGATCGTGGATGACATAGTAGCACGCCACGAGTATCAACTTGTAATTGATGAAAGAACCATGGGTCTTAGATCCCTGAGTGAGCAGTCAGTGACTATGGAAAGTTGCTCGCAAAGTACAAACATGCATACTACGGGCGCAAGGACCCTTGCACAGTTGGCAAGTTGCTCAAATGTGCATATGGAAAGAGGACAATGTAGTAATGTGCCTCGTTTGAATGCACATACATGTGTGTAGCAACAATACTTGGAAGCTTCCTTCAAAGCACAACACATTCAAAAGACACTACAAGATGTGCTTGAATCTATTTGTCACATAGGACATCCGTTTAGCATGTTGCAAACTCCACATTGGAAAAAAGCCATGGCCTCTATTACTAAAGCTAGCACAAGTTTCACAATGCCTAGTTATGATGTCATCCAAAACAGCATGTTGGATACAAACTACAATAGGATGAAAGAGGAGATGCACCAAGTGGTTTATGATGGCATTGAAAAAATGAATTGCACCATCATAATTTATGGATGAAAGAATGTTAGCAAGAGGCCCAAGATCAATGTCATGGTTGTGACATTCAAAGGCGAGGCTTTCCGACAATCGATTGGTACAAGCTATGAGGCCAAGATGGGAGAATTTATTGCCGAGCAGCTAAGTAGATGTATTGAAGATATTGGTTCCAACAATGTTATTCAACAGATTTCTAATAATGCTAAGAATTTTTGAAAGGCTAGAAAATTTATAAATCATAGATATCGGCATATTTGGGCCTCACCATGCTCATGCCACTACCTAGACCTTGTCTTGGAGGATTGGTACAAAACACCTGAGATCCAGTTCTTCAACTTTTCTATGGATGAGGCTCAAAAAGTCATCTTATATTTTCTCAACCACGAGTGATTACTTAGTGTATTCAGAAATCACTAGCCTGTGAATCACCCGCTATAGCTTCTAAAGCCAAGTGAGACACATTTTGACACAAACTCTATAATGATCGAGCAGTTGTTGAAATAGCAAGGGCTTGTAACCAAAATATTATTCAGTAGCACAAGGGTTGCAGAGTGGATACCCAAGCCATGGCACCCCCACCAAGTTAATGATGCTTGGTAATAATCCTGCATTTTGGAAGAGAGTATCTAATGCGTGGAAATGATGAAGCCAACCTAGTTTTCAATCCGTAGGTTGGATGTGAAAGGGCCAAGCATGGGAAGTGCTTATATGGCTTGGTGGACTACTGAGAGGGATGTTTTAAAAGAAGATGCAAGGCCCAATGAAGGTGGCTATAGTTTGACTCGACCAACCCTATTGCAAAATATGGTGTAAAAATGATGGAATCAAGCTCACAACTCTATGTACTATGCCACCCATATATTAGATCCATAATGGTGGGAATATTGTATAGAGATAGATGTACAGATTATGCAGTCATGGCATGATCTTCTTGGATGTTTCTTTAAGGATAGGCCAGAGTATGCCTTTGCTGTTAAGGAACTCTCTACTTTTTGAAATAGAGAAGGATTGTTTGTGTATCCAAGAATCAAAGAATTAGCCAAAAATATGCTAGCATGGAGATGTAGGGAAGAGTGTGGAGCATCTACACCTCATTTGCAAGATGCCTTGGCCATGCAGGTATTCTCACAACCTTGTAGCAACTGCTCCAGTGAACAAAACCGAAGTAACTATGAGTTTGTGGATTTTGTCACAACAAACTGCTTGACATCAAAGAGATCAGAGAAGCTGGTATACCTCTATGCATGATGGACGATGTAAAAGGGGTGTATAGTGATTGCGTTGATATGCCAAAGTGGGTACACACAGATCTTCTTGGTCCCTTGCATGATGCTCTTGTACTTACACATCCTGAACCAAATTGTAGTGACTCAAGGAAGAGGTGATGTCATCATGTACATCAGTGTGTTTGATTAATGTTGCAATTCAGGAAAAAATGCAAATGAGATATTGCAATTCATACTTCTTTTTTATCATCAAATAAAACGTTGCAATTCTTTTTAAATGCAATTCTTATAAAATTCAATTCATTTAAAACGGAATTCTTCTACATCATCGTTTAATGATTCATTCCATCTAAGATGCAATTCATTTAAATTTCGTTAACATGCACATCATGACGTTGCAAATTGCACACTTTACTCAAGGAACTTCTTCCTCATGAAAGTGTGCGTGATAGATTGATAATTTCATGAAAGGCTAATTTGTAAAGGCAAACTTGCAGCTTCTCAAACAATTGTAAAACAAAATTAGAGTACAAGTGTATTTTTAAAGTGTAGGTTAAGTAGTCATGCCGATTTACATTAACCAACATTTCACCAAATATGGAAATAGCTTATGAGTAGATATCCTTTGCAAATAGTGCACTTAGATATTTGGTTGAGGCAAAAGTGCTTCTTTCAAAGTATTTTTCCAATACAAGAAAATGGTTGAGAAGTAACTTGGGTGCTATATAAAATGCTTCCACACAGATAAATGGTGGAGAGTACATGTCTTATAAGCGTGATGAGTTTTTGTATGGTTAAGTCATAAAGAGAAGTGTTACATGTAGATACACTCCACAACAAAATGCTATTGCAGAAAGGAAAAATAAGAGTGATTGTGGTACACATAAGGAATAGAGCCTTTATCAATGCCATACATCGGATGACACCCTATGAGAAGCTGTATGGGTACAAGCCAGCTTTGGCATATTTGAAGGTGTTTGGGTGCATTTTTTATGTGCATGTGCACAATAAGGTAAGAAATAAAATGGAGCCAAGACCCGTGAAATGTGTGTTTTTTGGATACCCCACTAAAAGAAAAGGGTAATGAAAATTTTCAAGTATAATGGCTACTTATGTGAAGTTATTTGCAAAGGTTCATGGCCATTGGACACAAGCATGTTGATACCTTGAGCATTGATGCACAATTCCTTTGTAGTATTTTGTATTACGAAGTGTTGAAAATGAGAAAATGTGCATGTCCCACCTTTAAATTCAGGTGTGAATTGAGTCTAATTCTTATGAAAATTTGTGATTATAATGGTATATTCCAATTGAATCTCTTTCAAAAGTTTCATATAGGTATGATACATGCATATGAATGGACAAGTTTTTGGCAATTATGCACAATGCATGGTCGAAAATGAGAAAATATGCAGTCCCACCATAAAATTCATATATGATAATTATCAAAACCTATGATTATAAGGACATATCACATTTTAAGGTCTCTACAAAGCTTCATGGCCATCAAGCAAATAGAGGCATGGTATAAGCACACCAATGCATGTAATGTTTTGGCAAGTATACACCATGCATGTTTGAACATGAGAAAATGTGCATGTGCCACCATATGATGTCTAATTCTTATGAAACATTTTAGGTATAAGGAAACTAAAAATTTGAAGTTCTTTGCACCATTGGACACATAAAGGTATGGTATATTAATGTTGATGCAAAATCTCTTGGTAGATATGCTGCAAGCATGCTAGAAAACAAGAAATTTTGCATATCCCACCATACATCAAACACATAGAGGTTGGTATAAGCATACGAATGGATAAGTTTTTGGCAATGATATGCCATGCATGGTTGAAAATGAGGAAGTATGCATGCTTCACCATACAAGTCATGCTAAATCCTTATGAAGCTTAGAAATATTAGAGCTTGTTTCATTTGAGGGCCTCTATTAAATGACCATTAGACACATATGGGTATGATGTAAGCATATTGATATAAAACTTTTGAGCAATTATGCACCATGCATAATTGAAAATGAGAAAGTGTGCAAGATCCCTCTAAAACATTGTGACTAAAAGATTTTGACTCATTCAAAGTTATTTTCAAGTCTTTATGTCCATCCATAGAGGTATGGCATAAGCGTACCAATGTATCTCTTTTTGGCAATTATGTACCATGCATAGTCAAAATTGAGAGAATGTGCATGCCCCATCATACAACTTACATCCAATACTTATCAAATGTTTCAAGTATAAGGTTGTAATCCTTTTTAAGTTCTCTACAAAATTTTATGACCAACAGACACATAGAGTTGTGATATAAGCACATTGATGCACAATTTCTAAACAATTATGTACCATGCATGGCCAAAAATGAGAAAATGTGAGTGTTCCATCATACACATGATGTTCTATCCTTATGAAACTTTGTGAATATAGGAAAATTATCCTTTTAAATGTCTTTGCAATATTACATCACCATTGAACATATAGATCATGGTATACGAATATCAATGTACATTCTTTTGGCATTTATATACCACGTATGGTAAAAATTGAGGAAATGTGCATGTCCCTCCTTACATGTGTTTGATGCTTATGAACTTTCCCAAGTATAATGGCAACTTTGTATGAGTATTTGCAAAGACATGATCATTCGACACATAGAGATATGGAATACATAAGCATATCAACGCACAAATTTTTTGTAGTATTTTGTATGATGAGGTGTTGAAAATGAAAAAATGTTCAAGTTCCACCATACAAGTGATGCTTATTATGAAACTTTGTGATTATAATGGTATATTTCATTTGAATCTCTTTCCAAAGGTTCATAACCATCTTACTCATAGAGGTGTGGTATAAGCGTACCAATGCATAACTTTTGGTAATTATGCACTATGCATGGTCAAAGATGAGAAAATATGCATGTCCCACCATACATGTCATATAAGGTTGGAGAGTGGTCTAGCCTCTAGGTAATGGGAGGCCACTTTCTACCCAAGTGGTAGATTCCAGTCCCATAGGAGTCACCATCCACCTACCTACCACCTAGGTGGTTGCCCCACCTCTCAAGAGTTACTAGACTGTTCCTTCCCCTATAGGGCATCTCCCCCCTCCATTTTTATAAATTGTGATACACCCCATTCAAATTGGATCATTTCAAACTCTTAACACCCAATGCAACAAAATCTAATATGCTCTTCACCATGACAATTCTAAAAGACACGTTCTTATTGTGCAAACAAATGTTGGAACTATAAGATATTAGGAAAATTGATTAGATGCATAAGAGATTAGTTACCTAAGGGTTGATTGAACGACAACCACATAGACTATATATGGGAGATTGAATGACATTATTTATAATATCACTATGGTTGTAGTAAAAGAACCCTAGAATCAGATGTAACTTGCGTTAGACTAGATTTTTTTATTTTTCATGCACATGCTAGTGTGTTAATGTGTGTACTTTCCATTCAATTGCTTCAATTGCTATGGTGTCTTTTTCTTACAATACAATGTGCTTCCTCCTTAGTGTTCCTCCCTTGCATCCTATCTAAATCCTTCATCCAATATACTTAATCCATGATGTGCTAATTATGTTGGTTGGTACCAAAGGAGAGATGCACTATTTTGACAAAAACCTTTGGTGTATAGTTCTTATGGATAAAGTGGGAATTTTAAAAATATTCAATAATCTCCAAACAAGAGTGAATAACAGTTTGTCCTATTGGAACATAACCGTCTTCAAACAAGATGAATGATAAATTTCATTCATAAGGCTTGCCCAAGATCCAAAATAGGGAAAAAGAAGATGAATTGGATACGTAGCATGGAAAAGAGGGCAAAAAGCAGAGAGAGAGAGAGAGAGAGAAAGATAGAGAGGATTTCAAGGGACGAAAATAGCAAGTGAAAATTGGACCAATCGTAAATAGACAAAAAATAACCCTGAAAATTATGTAATTTTCCCTTTGCAAGGAAAACGATCGAGCAGGCCAAAATAAAAAGTGTTAAGCAAACACCAACTTGATGAAGTTCTATGCATCATTGCCATGTGACGGAACACAACAGCAATGCAAAATTATTCGAAGGAACAATTGTGTGTGTGTGTGTATTCTAAGCTCGTAGAACTTGATTGCATTCGCATTCCAATCATGAACGCACCACTCCACCCTCCCATACTTCATTTTCACCGCCTGTTGTGCTACAGTCTTCAATAGCACCGTGCCCAGTCCTTGCCCTGTAAAGCACTCTCGAACGAACAGGTCCTCAATGTACAGCCCGGGCTTGCTAAGGAAGGTCGAATAATTGGGGAAACAGAGGAGAAACCCGGCAACAACGCGGTCCTCGCTGTGGCTGGACCGGAAAGCAAGGGCCTCGGGGTCCTCAATCGGGGACCGCAGGCGAATTTATCGGGCGGTTTCATGGAACGCAGAAGGGCTATCGTGGGCAGGGACAGCGGGAGGGGAGGAGCTCGAGGAGGAGAACAGTTGGACCTTGGAAAGCAGGCTGCTGGAAGAGGGTGGAGAGGATCTGGGTGAGGGAAGCAACGCACTTTTCCGTGAGGCGTTCGAAGTGGGCGAGCTGCTGGATGAGCGTGAGGATGTGCGGGGCATCGGCAGGGGAGGCGAGTCTGATATGGGCAGTCACGATCCGCTTGAATTCCTCCGCCATGAAAGCTGGCTGTCGAGCTCGCTTTCTGCCCAAAACTATCAGAAGCTTGCCAAAATGAGGAACACCCACAAGGACACACACAATGCAGACGGAGATGTAGATGAACAATTGACACAAACAAGCTTACATGCTCTGAAATAAACAAGCTTACAGAGAGACAGACCTAAGAGCGTTTGCAAATTTGATAACTAAGAGACCGTTGCACAAGGACAAACACACGCCCTTTAAATCTTGAAGAGTTTGTAAGCTTTTAGGATTCTATTACTAGCTCTCCAATGCATTGAAAGTTTGTGGTTGGACAGAACTCTAGTCCCCACAGCTTAAGAGTTTGTAAGCTTTCTCGACTCTATTATTTCATATGCACTTGATATGGAGTAATCCACTCAATGTATGGGCGGACATACTTTCTTAACTATATTTTATTCCTCTTTGTTTTGGACCATGGAGGCTAATTAACCCATGTTTGTCCATGGATTAATTTATTTATTTTAAGCTGTCTAGGAGGTCACATTATTCAAGAGGGTAGAATTCTAACCCACAATGTTGTCTTTCTTACATGTGAGCTCTACCACTAAGTTAGAGAGTGGAAGGGCATACCTAGTGCTAACTAAAATATTATAAATGGTCCCTCTTCCCCCTCCCCCTTTAGTATGTGCCTTGTTCTTTTTTTTTTAATTATTATTTTTTATATTTTAAATAAAATTTCCGGCTTATATTAACTAGGGAGGTCAAGCCCAGAAAAAAGGGACCAAGTACAAAAAATTTGGCTACCATAAAGGGCCAAACGTCCATGGCCTACCCTGCCGAAGCAGTAAGGAGAAGAGACTAAAAGCTAACATGAATGCTCTACAAAAGATTTCCAACTACAGGGTCTTTCTTCATGGTTATCACCCCCAACGCTAGCAAATTTTCCTTAATGCACAAACTAGAACGGAAAGTCTAGAAACCATAGGAATAGAGTCTCGAAAGACTAGCCGATTCCTAATCGACCAAATCGCCCACAAAACAGTGGCCTTAAGCAATAGCTAGCCACAAGCCAATGTCGAAGGAAGCCTGCTCAACACTCCTAGCAGTGCCATATGCCAGTCGATAGCAACGAAGAAGTTCATCATCACACCAATGGCTCAAAGTGAGACCCCGAGCTTCACCCACATCTCATGGACTATCGGGCAACCCCACAATAGGTGAAGGAGCTTCTGTTAAATTACACAGCGCAGCGGAACAGAAACTGAACAAAGAATAAAGAGTGCACAGCAAACTAAAGATGAACAAAATTTTCCTTCAATACTGATGTAGTACAGATGATGGATTCGTCCACCCGTGCGCTCCCACGATGGAGCTTAGATGGCGATCTAGACAGATACTAGGTGAAGAGCTACTAGCTGGAAGATCTCTGCTAGAAGATCTGATCTGGTACAATGGAATGGGAAGGTCGCCTTGATATAGCTATGAGGGCGGTAGTCAGATCAACGTAGTCTGTGGAGCCGACTAGTCAACCTAGTCAATGGAACTGCCTAGTCATCTATGGAATATTCCCTGTACCATGGCCTTAGGGGCTCTCATCCTCGAACCCCCATTAGGGGGGCCACTGGCCCTGCTAAGACCCCCCCAGCTAGGGGCCAACTGGCCCCTAGACCCCAACGAGAGTAAGGGGCTCCACACAATCACCTTTCTACCATCAACGGTCTCATTAATAGACCTCATTTGACATGCAAGTCAGGATCCATCCAGTGTCTCGAGCTCACACATGGCTTCTTCTCATATGGGGGCCTTACAACTTGAGCACCTTGGACCACTAGTGGTTACCAGGAGGGTGGGGCATTAAGCATATCTAACAACCCCCCTCAATGTCCACTCGTAGGTGAACTACCTTCTTGGCCCAATGCCGAGTCTCTGAAGTTGACCTTGAAGCTAATCCTTCCCGAGTGCCTTAGTGAAGATATCTGCTCCATTTTGCTCTGTTGGACAGTAGACAAATTCCACTATCCCATTCTCGATCAAATCATGTGCATAGTGATACTGAATCTCTATATGTTTTGTGCGCGCATGAAACACTGGATTTTTAGCAATGGCCATGCAACTTTGATTGTCGCACCTCAGCACAATTTCCTCATCCTCTTGCACTCCCATGTGCCATAAGATCCTCCTCAGCCACACTGCTTCACATGCAGTTAAACATGCTGCCTTGTACTCAGCCTCAGTAGAAGACAATGCCACTATTGGTTGTTTCTCACTCATCCAAGAGAAGATGCCTGAACCTAAAGAGAAACAATACCTGAACCTAAAGAGAAACAATATCCAGAAATTGATTTCTTGGATCAACATCTGCAACCCAATCTAGGTCACAATGACTAGCCAAGGAAGTGCCCGTACCATAGGTGATGCCATAATCAAGAGTGCCCTTCACATACCTGAGCACCCACATCCCTACATTCCAATGATTCTCTCGAGGCTTATTGGAGAACCTACTCAAAATGCCAATAACAAAACTGATGTCCGGTCTGGTGTTGCACGGATAGATGAGACTGCCGACCAACTTCCTGTACCTCCCGATGTCTGCTCATGGTGAGGCATCCTCCATAGATAGCCTCGCATTTACCTCCATAGGTGTAGCTATCTCCTTGCACTTGGACATACCAAATGCCTTCAACATCTCCCTTGCATATTTTTGCTGAGAGATGAGTATCTTGCCTGGCTCTTGCCATACTTCAATCCTCTAACAGTAGTGCATCAAGCCTAAGTCTGTCATCTCAAACTCCATGCTCAACGCCTTTCTAGTCTGTTGGATCATGTCTTCATAGTCACTTGTAATAAGGAGATCATCCACATATAAAACAATAATAGCAAATTTTCCACCTTTCCTGTACACATACAAGTCATCATCTAAGGCACATCTTTTGAGGTTTAATTTATAAAAGAATTTGTCTATCCATTGGTACCATGCTCTTGGGGCCTGTTTCAGCCCGTACAAAACCTTCTTCAGTTTTCATACCTTGTTCTCAGAATAGGGGGCCTCAAACCCTGGTGGCTGAGCCACGTACACCTCCTCCTTGAGGTCACCATTCAAGAATGCTGATTTAACATCCATTTAATAAACTGGCCACTTTTTATGAGTAGCCACCGATAGTATTGTGCGAATAGTGGTCAATCTGGTAGTCGGAGTGAAAGATTCATGAAAATAAAACCCTTCAACCTGTGAAAATCCTTGTGCAACCAATCTGGCTTTGTACTTTTCCAAAGTCCCATCGGCCTTGTACTTTACCTTCCAAACCCACTTGGTGCCAATAACCTTTCTATTAGGTGTCAATCTACCAGCTCCCAAGTTTCATTCTTCATGATGCTATCATATTCTACTTGCATAGCATTTTTCCAATCTCGGTCTGCAAGTGCTTCCTCCAAACTCGTAGGCTCCTTTACTTTTGCAATAATCTCAGCCATCAAGGCTATATTGACTATGTGAGCAGAAGCCCTCCTTTTCTCCTCGATTCTCTGAGACCGCCTTGGTCCAATTGCATGCTACTCAACAGACATAGGCATCTGGTTATCACGGCGGTAGAGCTACCTTACCCATCACGGCAATGGCTTTTTTGGTGTGTAACAATAGGTTGGTGACTTATAACTTCATCATCTGATATTTCCTCCTCCTTTATAGCTCTTGGGATAGAGGTCCATAGTGAACTACCTCTTCGCTTAATGATAAAGTGGAAGAGGTCTTCTCTACCTCCACTGCATGTGGCTACTCCCTGAACACCACATCATGGCTCATTATGATCTTCTTTGCCTCTCGGTCATACAACTTATAGGCTTTCTTCTCATTACAATAGCCTAAGAAGATACATTTAGTGCTTTTTGGTTGTAGCTTGTTTCTCTCTTTGTTTGATACATGTGCATAGCATTCACACCCAAACGTTATGAAGTGGGAAACAGATGGCTTCTTACCACTGTAAGCCTCATGTGGTGTTTTACCTTTGAGTGTCTTTGTATAGCTGCAATTAAGGATGTAAACTGCAGTATTGACAGCCTCAGCCCAAAAGTGGTTTGGCAGTCCAACATCTTTCAAGATACACCTCCCCATCTCCACGGTGGTCTGCATTCGGCATTCAACAACAAAGTTTTGCTGAGACATATGTGATATCATCGTTTGTTGCTTGATCCCTTTGCTCTTGCAAAAATCTCCAAACTCTATAGAAACAAACTCACCACCACCATCCGATTTGATTTTCTTCAGTTTTCCCTATTTCATTTTCGACAAGCTATAGCCATTCTTTAAATTTACCAAAAGCTTGAGCCTTTTTGGGAAGAAAGTACACCCACATCTTTCTACTATAGTCATCGACGATCAATAGAAAATAGGAAGATCCCCCTAAGGCCTATGTAGGCATCTTACCGCACAAGTCAACATGCACCAACTCTAGAGGAGCTTTTGCTCTATTGTTTCTTTCTTGTGGAAATGCCTTTCTCTATTGCTTGCCCATCATGCAAGCTTCACATAGTTCTTTGATTTCTCCTTCAGCACACTGCAAATCTAATGTGGCCAAATCTTTCAAGCGAAAGTCTACTTGTGCCCACTCTAGCGGTGGCTGTAAGAGCACTTAGCTCATATAGGTTGTTCCTCCTTACTCCTGTTCCAACAAGATTGCCTGCACTATCCAGAATTTTCGCTCTTGTCTTGTTGAACCTCACCTCATGGTCAAGGTCAGTTATGGAAGCAATAGATAGCAGATTTCTCTTGATTTGTGGAACATACAGCACATTAGATAGTTTCTTAACATCTCCATTTACAGAAACAAATGAAACCGTACTTGTACCCTCAATAGGGCATTTTGCGTTATTTCCAACAGTCATAGTGATGGGTTCCTGTAGAGGCTACATGGAACAATATGGACCCTTCTTGCAGGTCATGTGGCAGGAGGCACCACTATCCAACACCCATGAATCAGTGGTTGACGCTTCTTGAACTGAGGAACACTCTTCCTCAATGGCCAAAAATAGATCCAACTCTACTTCTGCTATGTTAACTGTCTCTTTTCCCTTATCTGTCTTCTTTAGGGTACCATTCTTTTCATCTGCTTGAATCGTGACCTGGCAATCTGCAATCACATGGCCCTTCTCTTTCTCCCTGAAACTTCTTCTTGCCGCCATTCTTCTTTTGTCACCACTAGTAGAGGACTCACCTTTGGTGGAGGAACCACCTTTGCCTTTCGCAGTGGCAAAGAATGCAACAACCCCATTGTCGCCTCCATCTCGAGCTTTAAGCCTCAATTCCTCCTCCATAAGTAAAGCACCAAACTCCTCAAATGACAATGGTTGGGCTCTCACCTGAGTGTTAAGCGCTGTTACCAGTCCATCAAACCTTGGTGGACATATCCGGAGACACCGCCAAGCTAGCTCTTTGCTAGTCTTTTGTATCCCAGCACCAGCCATCTGGTCACGCAGATTTTTTATTCGGGTTATGAACGCCTCTGCTGTCTCTCCTTCATTAAACTTCTCAACTATTGCAAGCTGATTCTCCAAGTTCTGGATCCTTGTATGATTCCGTGTCTCATACTGACTCTTCAATATGTTCCAGGCCAAAGTTGCATTAGATGTATGTTGAATCAAGGTCAAAACACTATCAGTAGTACTTGTAACCAGGGCACACAGAGCATCTGC
Organism: Dipteris shenzhenensis; assembly: GCF_047967505.1. Taxonomy (NCBI): domain Eukaryota; kingdom Viridiplantae; phylum Streptophyta; class Polypodiopsida; order Gleicheniales; family Dipteridaceae; genus Dipteris; species Dipteris shenzhenensis. The sequence continues at coordinate 27,887,876 of NC_141618.1, read as the reverse complement.
ATTCGTGCATTTCCAAGCTCGTAGAAGGTTGGCATTAGGAGGCATTGTACTCCCCAGATATGGGGGCCTTACAACTTGAGCACCTTGGACCACTAGTGGTTACCAAGAGGGTGGGGCATTGAGCATATCTAACAGCTTCTCCACAACAGCCCCACAGAGTGGGCACAATGGGGAAACGGATAGCCACTTCACCAATTTCCCCCTCACTGGGAGCCACTTGTGCAGCACCTTCCATAGGAAGAATTCGAATTTTCTTGGCAGAGTGCTCTTCCAAATTTCCTCAAAGTGCAACCATCACCAACTTGGGGATCTGCAAAGACTCCACAAGGCATTCAGATCTTGAACCTTCATTCGATACTTTACCAACACCCGATAGCAGATTTTGGCTAAGACCTTTTCGAGCCGTCCTACCTGTTCTCCACTGGTTCTCCCTCCATAGGAGAGAGGGATAGGTGTTCGTAGGCCAGGATTGAGGCAAAGCTGCTACAACATGTGAGGGAAACTGATCTTCTCTAGTTGTAAGGCCAAACTCTAGAACCACTGAGCTTAGTGGCCTCTAGAACTCCTGTTTCATGTCCCATAGATCTAGCGAGCATCTCACGCCCTTCTTATGTAACAAGCAAGCTCTTCTTAGAACAAAAAGATCCTGTGGTTTCCCTTCCACCACCATTGCTACCCCCACCAAATATTTTCATGGAGGCTGGAGTCCCCACTTAAGCCCTCTCTACCTTTCCAGTTTAGGATATGCATACAACTCTTCTAGGCATCCATCAAGCTAGACAGCAGATCCGACCCTCCAACCTTTAGTGAAAAGAATGAGATAGTTTTATCGAACCAAGATAGGAAGGGCCAAGAACTAGTGCCCCTACCCAAGGCCTTCTCTACCAAACTGCAAAGCACTTCCGCCCATGGGCAGCACCTCTTAGGAATTTGGGCAACCACTTGACCGTTAGAGAGGGAGATGTCTGGCATGGAAATTCCTCCTTCAATTTTAGCAGCCTTAAGTAAGTTCCATGGAATACAATGCATTTTCCTCACTCCTGATTCCTCAGACCAAAGAAAGGCTCTCATCATCTTTTCAATCTCAAGCCAGTGAGAGTTCTTGAACCACCATACACAGGCTACATAGATAGTTGAAGCCACCAAGACATGTTTGATAACCAATGCCCTTGCATTCCACCCCATCTATACCCCACTCCAAAGCTACAATTTTTCTTTGATCCTATCCTTAACCTAATTGAACTGCTAGCGAAGAGCGAGACCAATGCCTAGGGGGGGGGGCTAGATATTGAACAATTTGTCCCCTTGGAATTCATCTCATCGACAACCATGAAGCCCATTTAGGGAGGGGGTCAAGGGAACCTGCAGGGCATATGTTTTCTTCAGACTGCATATCTAACCCGAGGCATCACAAAAACACGAGCATTGGAAGAGGCTGTTCAAACTCTGCTGAGATTCATCCACAAAAACTAACAGATCATTAACAAACGTTTGAAGGGAAAATTGATTGCCAGTTGGGAGACTCACACCCTTTATCCAACCCTACTCCATAAAATGCTTTATCATCCCAATCAAGGGAACTATGCAAATAGTAAAGAGCAAGGGGACTAGGGGGCACCCTTGTCTAATTGATCTCTGTAAAGATCAAATCTTGCAACCACACCTCCATTAATGCATAAGATAGCAGAGGCATTCCCAAACAAGGTGCAAACTTTCTCTAGCAATTTGCATTTATCTAGTGAAGGTGATTTCTTTGTTCAAAAAGACTAATTTCTTGTAAAGGGACTAGACACTACCACATCAGTGGTGGTAAAACCTTCCCTATGGCCTCCAAAATCAAGATAGATAAGATTGAGGGAGAGGGTTTTCATACTTGGCATACCAAACTGAAATTTATTCTCATGAAAAAGGGGATCTGGAATGTGGCCAATGCATGTGGTATACTAAAATTTTGCAAGGTGAACCCCTTGAGACCTAGACCTTGACTTGAAATTTAGAAATCTATAAACCATAATGCAAGGGAGGGAAAATCTCTGGGTTTTATAAATCTTAGAGATAAGTTCATTTGATTTCAATATGTCCATAAGTATATACACATTTTATATATCACTTGTTTTTCTATATACTTAAAGTAGAAAATAGTCCAACCACCTTGCAATTTTATAGACATCAATCCTATGAGGTCACTTGACAAATTACACAACAAAATTTTCCCCAAGTGGCCAAAAGAAAAAGTCTCGTATTTCTTATTCAAAATCCACAATAGTACGATGGAGAATGCTTTATTTTTGTTCCTCTCCCTATTGGGCATAGTGCATGAGATGGAAAAATGTATAGGAATCAAACCCATAAGGTCATTTGACAAATCATACTATTGAATGCGCCCCATCTAGCTTAAAGGCAGCTTGTAGTTTAGATGGCTTATTCAAAATCCACAAGATCACAATGTGGGATGCCCTATTTTTGTTACTGTTACTAATTTGGGCATAGAGCACATGATGGAAAAAAGCTGTTAGATAATTAACTAAAAATGAGAGTTTCTTCCACGTTCACAGTTTTCACTCTCTATGATGAGTAGTATCTCCTGCTCATGTATAAGTTGGAAATGGATCAGGGATATCTGTGCATTTAACTTCCAATAATCTACATAGACTCAGAGTTTACCATTTTTCTTAGGCACAACCACAATAGGAAATAACCAATTAATGTGATCAAAATCGTAAATAAAACTAGCACATAGAAGTTGATCCAACTTGGCTTTTACCTATTTAGCATAGTTGGGATTGATTTATACCCCTGTTGCTGGCATATGGCACTAAATTCATCTTATGTCGACACAACTTGGGAGTAATTCCTCATAGATTAGTGTAATTCTAGGGAGAAACATCCTTGTACCTAAGAAATAAATATTTTGTAACCCTTAGTTGCTATGAAGAAAGATTGGCACTTAGCACTACATTGCATGGTTGTCTTATATTCTGAGATTGATCTCGTGTTGGACATAGTACTAAATGTGATGTACCAAGTCTTGTAATTTTTGTTGGTATTCAACCACCAACTCTCGGAAAGAGATCTTTTTGCTTAGCAATTTGCTCAGCTTTTAGCTTATGTTTGATGTCTACAACCATTTGGAAAATATCAATCTCACCCACACGCAGTATTGATCATTCCATTAGTCATGACTTGACTTCTTGAGGAAATGGATTTGTAACTGCCAAATCCCTTAGCCGACAACTTTCGTAGATTTGTAGGAATTCATACATCTTGACTATTTGTTTTAATTATAATCTCTTTTGAGTCATGGAGTACTTTTTCACTTTTAAGCCAATATCATCCCAGTAATATTGGATAGGCATGTTTCTCCATAGTAGTTACAATAAAACTAACCATATAATAGTGGCAATGCAAGGCACGAGCCGTCCTCTTGTGTCACTCAAGGGGCCTCCGAATTGTTGCAATGTGTTTCCACGAGAGAAAGAGGGAAGGGGGAGAGGGGAAAAGAGAGGGGAGAAGGGAGGGAGAAGGAGAAGGGAAGAGGAGAGTGAAGGGGGATGGAGTGGCAAACACAAGGGCACTACAATGGAAACAAGGGAACACCTAAAACACTCTTGGAAGAGAAGAGGGAGCTTGTATTCAAACTTGTGTAAACAACAATCAAGACCAAAGTCAGCCATTTGTACTTTTATACAAGTCACCTTTTGAAGGGAGGTCCAACCCTTTTCCTTTTAGCACTCTCCCTCTCTTTACATGAAAGGCTCTTGGGCCCATAGGGTGCCAAGGCATATTGCTATTCTTTCCATCTCTCCCTACTAGGTGAAAATAGCAGGCTTTGTGTCAACAATATAAGAGTGCTTGCGAGACAAAATGGGCATTAGGAGGTGTTCCTAACCAGCTTCAAAATAGTGCTTGTGTTAGCCTCGCGCCTCCAAGCCTTAGGCTATTTGGGGCTCAAACTCCTTGAGCGCCTCCAAGCCTTAATCCATTTGTGGTTCAAAGCCCACGTATAAGGCTCAAAACCTAGAGTGGTGAGGCTTGACTCCCATGAGGCAACTTGCAGCTCGAACCTACAACCTATGAGTTGGAACATGCAATCTGTAAGCTAGAACATGAAACTTGTGCACGTTGCCTGCAATCTTTGGCCTTGAGGTATTTGGGGCTCAAACCCCCTGATCTTGAACTGTACTCCTTCCATGGCTGTAACCATTGAAGTAAATCATGAAGCCTAATCACCTCTAATCCACTCATTACCCTGCATTCGGCAATTGTACTTTGTGGATGTTAACATACCCCCTTCCTATTGCTGATCCACCCTTGGATTAGCCACAATGGAGGAGGTGTGTGGTGAGGACTATCTGTAGGACTACATAGTGGTCCAAGTGTCCTGGAGTGAGCCGAGTGAGGTACAAGCGATACTTCCAAAAATGGGGGGTGAGCATATCCTCATATGTGTGGATGTGGTGTCCGTGGAGATTCTGGATGCAGAGGTAGAGGTAGATATCGTGAAATTGCATAGGACCGATGTGAAGATTGAAGACAATCTGATTGTTTAGATTGTGGAGGCGGTCGTCGATGGGGCAACTGTGGGCGAGAAGATCACGGAGGAGTAAGAGGAGGAGGCAGTTGAAGTGGACCGCTGCTGTGTGACGGCGAGATCGGGTACCAAGCCATACGTGTCATTGAATGACTAGAGGAGGAAGCAAAATCCCTCTTGAGTCATCTCCTTGGGGCAGTTGTACTTCGAAAAATTGTACAAGATATTAGGGTCCTTTTGCTAGAGCTCTTTGAATTCTGCCCAAGTCCATTGCCATTCCATTGGCATATATAGGGGGTGGATCTGGCAATCGACATGGGCACTATGGTAGAATCACCAAAACTGCTCCAGCTTTAAGAAGGGAATGCACCAGCAAGGCTGTAGACTAGACCTCTGAAATGGTCGTTGGGATTGGAGCATCGGGGGCAAGGTTGTTACCTCCTCTTGTGCGCTTTGGATGTGTACGTCGTTAGTTGTCGAAGGAATGGGTGATGAATTGTGTGAGGGGGCACACCTTTAAGATTTCATATTGATGGAGGTGGGAGCCCTCGAGTTCGCACTTCCAATGGTGTCTGGCGGCTCTTGAAATGACTGCAAGTCGGGGCACCACTCGACATTTTTGAGCGGGGAGGAAGGAGGAGCTTGCGGAGCTTTGTCATCTTCAACGAACGTGGGTTCCAACTCTGTTGTTCTTATTGGTGTTGTATCATCGGCCGCCTGGACAAAATTGGCTGCTTTGAGTAGCGTGTTGAAAGCCTCATCAAGGAGGTCAACCAGAGCTATAGAGGAGATAGACGGGGAGGTCCCATGCTATGCGATGGTGGTGTTAGAGGCATTGAAAGAATATGAGTCGTCTTCTTTCCATGCGACTCATTTATGGAGGAGTCCATATCCGAAAAGAAGGGAGCAAGGATCGATGGGGTGTCTGGGGCAGGTCAAGCGGAGAAGGCTGCAGAGATTGATGGGGCATTTAGAGCATGTCAAGCGGCATCTTTTTCGAGAGAAAATTGCATAGATCCACTATGTCTCCAAGGTTAGAGAGAAAATTGCTGGATCCACCATGCCTCCAAGGTTCTCATCAGGGAGGTATTCCATGGCTCGCTCGAGTATAAGAGAGTGGTTGGGAAGACGAGGATTGCACTCTATGTTGTGCTATGGAATGCTGCTATTTGTAGAAATATGGCCAACCGTGAGTTTACAAGAGAGCTCCATGTTGGTGCTGATGCAGTGAGGGCAGAACTCAACACCGGCTATGGACACAGGGGAGAACACATTTCACAAGGGTTGATTTTTCATCTCCCCTGTTTCAATTCATTTCATTTTTCTTTCTCTAGTTCTCTTCTAATGCAGAATTGTTTGCTCTCTCTTGCAGAGATGGTGAAACATGCTTCTGGAAAGGCGGTTGTAAAAACAAATGACGACGTGATGTCATCTATGAATGATATAACTCGCTGAGGTTCTATTGCACAGTGTTCACCTAAATAACTCTTCATTTTCAATACTTCGTCGTTGTGTATGAGAAGACATAGTTGTGCGACCTCATGCAGTGTCTTGCTTTGAATCGGAGAAATAATCCAAGCTTCCACCCTTGAGTTTCAGTTCTCCGTATTACTACTGCCTTCTAGTGTTAAACCTCCCAAACAATCAGACTTATTGAAGGGTTCACCGATCAACAAAGAGACCAAGCATTCCTTGTGGAAGGCATTCCAAGCAGCATCACAGCAGGCATATGCAGAAGGTTCAGAGATGGACCTATTTCTTTTGATTACGGAGAAGTTCGTTGTTTTTTCCCGTATATTGATCACGGCCCAATTGTGGGTGCCTCTCTACTGTGAAACAATTCTACAGAGTAATTCGTTGGGTTTTTTTGTCTGTTGATGATGGCCCACTTGTGGGCCCACTTTGTGGGTGCCTCTCTACTCTCAAAGATTTGGGCGGGAAGTATGACGCTACAGTTCTCCACTTCCCTACTCGATTTTCATGAGCTTGATCAATTTTGTACGTAAATGAAGTGCATTCTTGTGGGTGTGCTTTCTTTTGTTGGCATGTTTGCATTTGCCATTGATTCACAATCAGCTTGCACAATTATACATCTGACCATCTCCTCGTGACTAGAGTGAGCTTTACGAGTAGCATGCTAAAGAGTGGAGAATTGAGAGCCTAATCAATGTCAATTAGAATTTAGGCTCCATTCCATTTTATTTACCTTTTATGGAGTTCTCTAGAGTCTAACCTTACAAATCGCAACTGCTAGCATCTATGGGCTGTTGAGAGTTGGAGTCAGTCCAATTAGTTGACGTCTGTCATTTCTACATCCAAGGATGGCGGGACCTATCCCAGTGCTGTGCACTCGATGTCGCCCTGTACACTTATTACAGTGTGACAACAAAAAATGATATATTGTTTTGAAACCTGCGGGAGGATTTGTGGGGCCCGTAAGCTAACAAAAGCTAGCCATGGAGACAAAGAACCAAGAAGCGTGATGGAGAAGTTGGTGGCGAGAGACGGCTCTTTGCAGCTACTCTCGTTGCGGCTTGTCAATCTTTTGATGTTGACTACTTTATTTCATGTAATCATTAATGTGGGTTTGACACTAATTAGAATAATTAGTGAAAATGATTGCAAAGGTGATCATGAGTGGAGTGCATCATTGTAAATACCACGAGTATGAATTATAAATACCTTGCTATAGGGATATAATGGTTTGGGAGATATATTATTTGCTTTGTAATTGGGAAATAGAAATAAGTCATATATTTAGAGTGGGCCAAAAGCCTACATGGACTCAATAATGTACTAAAATAATAGGGAGTGCACATGGAGAGCATGTGGAGGGCATGTGGAAAAGTGTGGAGGAGTGTGGAGTCAAAAGGAATCCCTCCTTCCACCCAGAGCTCAAGCACCCCAGCTGTCGATCCGTGTACACTAATATGCGATGACCCCATCACAACAGCAAGGTACTATGTCCACAGTCTCCAAGCAATGAAGCGCTTGCTTAAGCAAGATGTTGCAATCTTGGGCAAAGTGCTAGAATTTTTCTTTGTTATTTACTGAGTTCCAAAACAGAGGGAGCCAACATGATCATGACCTTCTATGGATCAAGGACATAAAAGTTATTGGGGCCACTCTCAACTCCGATGTTAAGACTTTCATTGACAAGCACATATGCAGGACATATGCACATACATCTCATTGCTCACACTCGAGAACAAAGACATTCAAAGGCACAAGCACAGGAAAACATGCCAGAGAAGGGGGCAATCTTGTCGTTTTAATTTCCCGAGGCCTCCCATGCGATCAACAAGGGTACTGCACGTGTTGGATGACACAACAAACATCAACAAACACAAAAGGAACTACAAAGCAATCAACACCTTGCTCAACGAAGGAACAATCGAGGGCCTTGACTTCAACAATTTCTTGCAAGTGCTAGCATTATTAGAGGAAGACTACATCCTTGCCCTACGTGTAAGTATCAGCCAGCAAACAGTGTTCTTTCAAAGGCACCCCAAAGACATTTATACGAACAACTTCAACATCACCATCTCTAGGTTGCGGGAGGCCAACACTGATATCCAGTTCGTTTGTGAACCCAAACGGTGCAGCATCGTACTGCACTTTGTACATGACCAAGGTCGACCATGCCATTGCAAGGGCAATGAATGAAGCAATGGCGCAATGCCTACGAGATGGGAACCCTACGAACGAGTAGATTCGAAAGATCGTCAACGCAATATTGTCCATGTCGTTGACTAGCTCGACACGAGAATTCGACTATGTGAACACGAGTCCTCCTAAGGAACGAACACTTTTGCTAAAACATTTCTTTTAGCTGGAGAAGATGGACCCCCTGAACACTAACATTTTCTTTGCAGACATCATAGGGAAATATAAAAAAAGGCCCAATGACTTGCACAAACTCTTCTTGGCAGAGTTCGCTGCTTCGTACATGACATTGAGCCATGCTATAAAAAAATGCAAATGCTTGAAGATCATGTAGTTCAACAACTACAACAAGAACAAGGGCACTGAAAACCACTACAGAGAACTTTGTTTGCTGTATCTCCCATTCATGCACGACGAGCATGCCTGAAGTGAAACTTTCCCAACATGGCATGACATTTTCACGTTAAAAAAGCAAACCATCGACAAGAACTACAGCATGTTCAACAAAAGTATCATGCCAATTCACAATCATGACATTACGACGACAAACTCATTGTCCATGACAACAGACAACAACCTTCCAGCTATTCCTACTTAGTTTGACTTAAACGTAGAACTTCGACCCGAACTTCGACTCGAAGCAAGACCAGCACCCAATCAAATTATAGCAAAGTTCACTTTCATTGCAATGCCAAACGAAGAATACTATCACGAGATCTGCAAATTGAACACAAAGCAATGATTGCTACTAGACGATATCATGCTTAAAAAAAGGTCAAGCCCAAACAAACTGCTTTTCCTGTTCTTGTCTAGGAATGCTGGCATGGGAAAAACTTTCACCCTGCTACTCTTAGTGCAAGCATTGCAACGTCACTACAGTCATGACTTCTTCAATGATGTTGATATGCCAAGAGTCTTGCTCTTGGCATACACTGGTAAAGCAGTGTACAACATAGCAGGCACAACAATACATGCAGTCTTGCATTTGCCTTTGCTTGCTTCTAAATACAAGAGCCTTTCAACGGAGAAACTGGAGATGCTATCCCAAATGTACAAAGACGTCAAACTAATCATTTTCGATGAGGTCTCGCTGATAGGCCATAACACATTTCTTGTACAGCTGACATGCGAATGCGCAAAATAAAATACAGCCACTTGGAGCCATTCGGAGGAGTTGACATACTGCTTTATGGAGATTTGTACCAAGCCATCCCAACAAAAGATAGGTGGATATTCTCCTCCAAGCCTTCAATGCTAGCCACAACTCCTTCGACCTGGCAAAACAATGTCATGTACTATGAGCTTGACATGCCCATGCGCCAACAACACGGCAATTTCCTTGACCTGTTGAACCAGCTGCGCATAGGTACACACACTTCTGGTGACATTGCTCTTATCAATACCATGTATTGCCGACACCCACCCAACAAACATGACACGCCCCACCTTTTCTCATGAATGCATCAAAAGATGCTCACAACGGAGAGGTTTTCAGGGTCTCACAAATAGAACTGCATTGCATCGAAGCAAGGGACATCAGCCACAAAACATGCATAAAAACAACGTGAATCCCAACAGACCCGAAGCTGACTAGAGGCTTGCACAAAGACCTCAAACCCGGCATGATTGTCGAACTGTGCGCTGGCAACCTCGACATACTAGACGGTCTTGTGAACGGTGCCGATGCACTCTTTAGGTCTGCGACAAATGAAACAGATCCTCCCATTACTTGGATTGAATTCACAAACCCGGCCATAGGCAAACAGACACGATTCGAAAAAACCACCTGAATACTGTTTGTAGGTACCAGTTCCTCCAAGCAGCAGCAGTTCGCAGAATCCATTGTGCGCAAGGACTCACCATGGAATGTCTGGCATTTGACCCATTAGGAATTAAAACACATGGCCTAGTGTACACAGCTCTATCTCGCGTCCGAGACCCAGAAAATCTATACATTCTGCAATCGTTGCAAGAAAAACACATCAAGGTCGACAACTCCGTATTGCATGAGCTAAATAGATTACGTGAAACATGGTTGTGGCATCCTAGCCAGGTCGACTTCAGTAACATTGAGAATGCAAAAAACACCCTGTAGTCACTGAACACATGCTCCTTCGCATTGCACAACGTGGACATTCTGTCGACACCTAGCATCATGTCTGCATCGATCTTGTGCTTGCAAGAACTCCACACAAGAAAAGGGAACAAAGCAACAATAAAGGGTTTCAACCACGTACATGACGAAGGAATTCTTAGCATTGCTACTTTCTTCAAGAACAATTGCACGCTGCTAGAAAAAATCGGCTATAGCAACGAAGGGGTTGAGTGCCTCCTAACCACATTCAATGTCGGGCTTTCCACAACCATCGCAGTAATCAATGTGTACAAGTCACCCACCGTGCATGCAACAAGCCTCATTGTCGCACTACAGTACTTGCTCGATTGTGCACACCCGAAAACTAGCACATACATAACATGTGACTTCAACATTTGCTTCTCCAAGGCAAGGCATGCATTGCAAACTCTGAAATGGTTCATGGCAACGAGAGACATGCATCAACTAATCACAAAACCAACGACCATGCATGGCTCCACCTTGGACCACGTGTGGGTGAGAAGAACCCTTTCCATTGCATCGCACGACTGCAATTATGTCTACTGGTCTGCCACTCGATCATGTACAATGTCATCATGCATGATGCTTGAGTTCAAATACAAAAAGAAAACAACCCCTCCAAGACAGGCCTCTTGAATGTAATTCAACTTGTAAATCATAATTCCACGTAAGGCACATGGCTTATGTTGGGGTTCGGCCCCAACATACGACGTGCACTTAATGTGTGGGGCAACCCCAACATAAGGCGTGCACGTTATGTGGGGGCACCCAAGGTTAGGATTTAGGTTAGATATGTTAGTCAGGGAGTAGGTTTAGTTAGGTTTAGGATTTAGTTAAACATGTTCTTAAGTTGATTAACGTAGGTTAGATATGTTAGTAAGGTATATTATATGTGTGTGTGTGTGCGTTAAATGTGCATGCATGCACGTACGCACGTACGCATGCACGCACGCATACGTGTGTACGCATGCACGAATGCATGCACGCATACGCGTGTACGCACAAGAACATCACGCATGCATTCCTACTTCGAGTTAGAATAGATTATGATCTGTTTGACGCAATGAGCCCCTCCATATTTTGTTGTCCGATCTGATGAAGAGAGCCGGTTCCTCTCTTCAATGATCACAAAGATGCCTATCTACAAAATTCAAAATTGACCAGTAGACACAATGATGAAGACATTCAATCTGGTAACACGAAGGGCCCTGCGCGCCACAACCAAAGCTTCGCTCCACTCGCTCTACCCTGCATGCCACCAGCATGGAAGTCCTCTCCCAAACTGCCACAGGGTCGCCGCCCATCATGCGCAGCAGAGCCACATTCAAAACCTCCAAAAAGAACAAGAAAGAGAACCTAAACCCCCGTAAAAGCCCTAAATTGTGGTTTATATATGTGATCAAAGTAGGTGAGCTTGACCATACTAAAGCGTCAAAACCGGATGAGACTTGTTAGGATGGACCAACCAGATTAAACGCTGAGGATCTTTGCAAGGCCAAAAATCCTAAAAGCCAAAAGTAGAGCTTAGGAAATTTTGAAAATTTCGTAGAAAAAATTGAATAATTGGCCCAACTCAATCCTTAAGGAGTGTCTCTAGAAGAGCGAATGCTAACAAAGTAGGCGCACCAATAGTCATCTCAACTGTTCGGCAGTGCCCATTTGTATAATACTTGGGAACAAAAGCTGTCATCTTTCACATATGGGTAGCGGCGCGCAGTGAAGGAGCAAACATGGACATGTCACATAAGTGGCAAAAACTGATTTGCTCCTTCTATAAGTGTGTGTGTGTGTGTATATTATATATATATATATATGTATGTATGTATATGTATATATATGTATATATATACATATATATACATAGACATGTATATATATACATATACATGTATATATATATACATACATATATATACATACATGTATATATATATATATGCATATAATATATATATATATATATACAAGTTGAATGACTTTTGTCATTCATAAGGCCTGTCCAAAAGGAGTTCGAGCAAGGGTGCAGCTTCTAGGCTACATCACGATAATGTGGGCTTGGAGATGAGATCGAGAGTGGGGGGGAGATTTGAGAGCTTGAGAGAGAGAGAGAGAGAGAGAGAGAGAGAGAGAGAGAGAGAGAGAGAATATGAGAAGAAGTGGGGGAAAATGGTGGAAGTGCCAAGTACTATCCCCAAAAATAAAATAAAAACAAAAATAAGCAATTTAGCTTGTCTCCACTTAAGCGTCCCTGAGGCAGGCAAATAACATATATATATGTGTATATATATATATATGCGCCCCAGAACTCTTGTGTTGATGAAGCATGGCAACTGCTGTTTCCATGACGGACAAACTCGTTGCTGTCGTTGGCGCAGGAGGTAAGCACTCATTTCTCCTTATCTCCAAGCTTTGAATGAAATATGTGAATCTTCAGCACATCTTTTCGTTTGCAGTCGCTGGACTTGTTTGTGCCTCCAGATTAGCTGAGCAAGGATTCCCGGTCACCGTGTTTGATGCTGGCCGAGGTCCTGGTGGCCGAATGTCTCAACGCAGGTATGCAAGGCCTAAGTATAACTAAGGAAAACCGGCTTGTCAAGCCCTCGGAACTCATAATTGTCTGATTCGCTACAACAGTATTGTTAATGGTGGGTGGCAGGGAGAGGACTTCAGACGGAAAATCCTATTACTTTGACCATGGAGCTCAATATTTTACCGTAAAGGATAGTGTTGTACAACGATTGGTGGACAACTGGGAAGCTGGTGGACTGGTGGCGGAATGGAAAGGCAGCTTCGGTTCTTATGATGCTAGTACGGCGAATTTCATTGCAGATCCCGTGTGTACTTTTCCCGCAAGAGGGCCTTTTCCCTTTCATGCCGAACTCCGTTCTGTGAGCTGCTGCTAGGTTGCGGTTCCCGTGTTTAATTAAGCGGTGCTCCACGTGCAGGATGTTCTTAAGAGAAGATATGTCGGTGTTCCTGGGATGAATGCCATTTGCCATGCTTTGTCACAGCAATGTGGTAATTTCAGGATCTTGACGAGCCCTCTTTTATCGTCCTTTTTGACACAGGATACTGCACTCCACGTAAAGATGCATCCATAAAGATATCCCTCTACATCTTTGTGAGACCTTTAGGGGTTTGCCTGGAACTGTTGAAACATTCCGATTTCCACTCGAGTCTCACATGACTTTTGGAAATGTGCGATAATCTTATTGCCCAGGAGTTCAAGGTAGATACAGTGTCACGATCACAAGGTTCGATTGGAAAGAAGAACAGAAAACCTGGATGCTGACTGGCAAGGATGGACAAAATCTTGGAAATTTTTGGGCTGTTGTGGTAACAGATAAAAACATGGCTTCACCTCGTTTTTCCATTCAGAATGGATTGCCTCCTCCCCTAGGTGGTTAAAAGTTTGGGTGTGCTGTAAGCCTTTTTATTCTTTTGTTGACAAAAGAACTGTTCTGTCCCAAGAATTACATAAAATGTTTCCTTACATGTCTTCTTTATAAACCTTTTTGTTTTGAAATACAGCTGGAGCTGGAGTCCCTAATTTGGTGGAGAAAGTGGCAAAAGTTACTTCGTCTGCAAGTTTTGCAGTCATGTTGGCTTTTCCCAGCCGTCTCACCTTGGTGAGGAATGAATTGAAAGGTGGCAGATTGTCCTTGATGTTTTCTTGCATTGCATTATATCAATTAAAGTCCTATGAGAAATATCTGATGTCCTCCTCTCTTGGTTCTTCCAGTTGCAATATCGAGCGATCACAGACCCCTTATTTAATCCCCTCTCCTTCTTTCGTCGAGTTTTCTTTACCCACTTTTCCTCTTGTAAGTGATCGTAGCAGCATCTTTATGACCCTCTCTTCCTTGCTATGCCTCCGGAGGTGTAGCCTAATTCTGGGAGGAGAGCTAGGGATGAAAAGGGACGTTTGTGTGAAAGCAGTAAATGCACATTTTTAGAGCTTAGAATAGGCCAATCCAAATAGTGCAAGCCAGGTGAGATTTAGGTGGATGCCAGGTATGTCAAGTTCAGTCGTATAATGTTTAATCAAAGCTAATTTAAGAAGTTTAACGGAAATAGCCTGGAGATACTTCTGCTGACGCAAAAGCTGGAAACTTGAAGTGGGATCTTGTGCATGCAAGGCTTCTCCATAGCATTCCCTATCATGCTAGGCTTTTGTCTCTTTGAATCACTGGCTATGATCTGGGCCACAGGGATGTTGTTATTGGCAAGCAAAGTGATTTGCCGTCCATTAGAACAAAAAGTAACAGTATGACCTGTAATTCACAATTTGTTTCTAACAATAGCACCACTCCTTGCCAAGCAGCACATTGATCCAGTCCATAGCCACAACATGAAATCAGAAGAGGTGGTGAACTTGTGTTGCAAAAGAAGGAAGTCAATGATAAGTACACTTCCAATGCCTTGCCGAGCATGATGAGTGCATCAACACAGAAACGTTATTGAACTCATCAAGATCTTTGGTGAAGTTTGCCACGAAGTTGACCTTACCCATGAGAGAGGCAATTAGAAGTTCTCGAGCTCTTGGAAGAGGAACACAGGATGACTGAAGTACAGAGAAGAGAGTTGGCTTCGAAATCAGCAAAGGGCAAGCACCACAAGCTGAAAGTAGGTAAGAACAAGGTTTAACAATGCTTTAAATCTACTGGCGCAGATGAAAGACAAAGTTGGGCGCCCAAGCTGATGCAAATTTAGGTGTATGAGCAGATGTATGCATGGCTAGAAATTGGAGCAGATGTATGCATGGCTAGAAATTGGTGACTGGACTGGCAGGAGGTGTCTACATGTAAGTGTTAACGTGCCCATGGAAAGCCTGCCTGTGCACCCAGAAAAGTTAAGTTGCAGCTTTGATTGCCACGCAGCGAACAACATTTACTCCAGGCCCTCGTTACCTTCTGCTGCAAAGCCTCCTAATGGAGTTGACACATGAGCTTCCAAATCAGCACGTGCCAGCAGGGGCTGCTACACCAATTTGTTCTGCTTCATGAGCCCACAAACGAGCCCATGTTCTTCCTCCAACTAGAAAGCCCACCCAGTTCACTGCCCATCCAGTGTCAATTCGCTGTTCATCCAATTCAACACAGATGCCTAGTTATCAGCCCTCCAAGGCCCTCTTTCAAGATCATAACAGTCAGCTTACAAAGTTCTTTCACCAACCTATGAACAAGCTTCATGCTGCCAACAAAGGAGACATGCTTGTGCAAGCACACGGATCCTCTCCCTAATCTAGTCAAACAAACTGCCTTGCCTTGGATTGGAATCACCACACGTGGAAGAGGGCTTTTAACAAACTAGATAACACCAACGTTCAAGGAATACCTCTTACCTCCTACGAATAGGTCAACTTGAAAACTTAACAGAATTTCTAAAATCATTACTTTGTTGCGAATTGATAGCATGGTGGAAAGAGAGATGTATTAATTGGTCGACTCCATCGGCCTGACTGCTGTGCTTCTTTTAAAAAATAAACTATTTTGTTGTGAATAGATATCACACGAAAAATCAGACGAATAGGATAGGCAATATATGCATCTACTGGCTGACTGCTGTGATCCCTGGAGTTCATGGCGATTCTGAGCTGTTGGGTTCACAATCTGGCCTGACACGTGACCCAATAGAGTCATCTATGTCTGTCCTACTTAAGATGGATTTCATCTGCAGATGACAAGGAGGCACAGCCGGCTCATAAGGTAGAGAAGCTTGTTGCAAAATTTGTGCAAAAGGAGCAGCTGGAGTTGCTTCTATTTTGAATTGATGAAGGTGCTCGAAAGTTGTAAGAAATTTGACCATCGTTTGTCACTATTAGCTTGGGTCGCCTTCTTTGTGCATCGTTGTCAGCACACATTGACTTTTGTGTCTTTTTTTTTTTGGGCTATGAGGTTTCCTTGTATCAAAATTCAAATGTATTCTTTCAAAGCCCCCGAATAATGCAGTACACATTCCTTAGCTTTTGTTGTAATTGCATACTTTAATACAAAGTTTTTTAAATATTGTGCTTGCTATTGCGGTTTCGTGCATTGTTGAACAATTTTGTTAACAAACCATGCTCCATTCTGACTTTTTGATATCGAGTTTCCTAGTTCCTAGTTCTAGGACCCATTAGGACCCAAAAAAGAATCAAGAAGAAACAAGGACGCATATACCAATATTTTATCTATTTCCTTGGCTGTGGAAGGATTCATGTGCGTGCATTGAATTAAAGCCAAACACGTGGATTGGTGGAATCTATGGTATGGGACGTTGGGGTTATGGCTGTGGATGCAGATTGGTGCTTGGCTACCTCAGGCTCGGAGGGTGATCCTTTACGTTGGATCTATGAATGGATGGAGAGCTCACCGACTCCCTTGATGGTTTTGCAAGTCAGAAGCTTAGGAGATATGTCTTGGATAGCACCCTGATAAGGTGTATCGGTTTGTATCAGAGCCACTCTGTCGCTTTAGTTATCCACCTTGTATGAGTAGGAGAATTGTATCTATGCATTTATGGTCCTTACAAACTCTTGATGGTTTTGCAGATCAGAAGCTTAGGAGATATGTCTTGGATAGCTCCCTGATAAGGTGTATCAGTTGGTATCAGAGCCACTCTGTTGCTTTAGTTTTCCACCTTGTATGAGTAGGAGAATTGTATCTATGTATTTATGGTGTCCTTCTACTTGAAGCTCAATTTCCCAGATATGGGGTTTTGAGGTGGATGGTAAGATAAGGCCTGCTCTAGGTCGCGGTCACATATGCGTCCTCAGTTCATATATATAGATCTGCCTACCCTAACTTAAGGGCAACCGTCGACTTGGTTTAGACTTAGGTCACACTAGACTCCGTTCGAAGGGTCTCCTGCTTGGGGCCTAACCCCATCAGAATGCCAGCTCATGCTATGACCTTTGGATCATAATCTTTCGGTTATACAAATACTTCCCATAGGAATTCGGGTATTAACATGACTTCTTTCCGTAGTAGCAGATGTGCTGATTTCATCCCAACTTGCTGTATCCATGGGAACTTTTTTTCCCCTTCCCATCATAAGCAAGCAGGAGTGCTCCCAAAGTGAAAGGGAGATGCAATGTCACCACGCTGGCATTGGATTTTTTCTCATGAATGTTTCATAAGTACTTGATCACTGCAGGCTCGAGTGTCTGAGTGGCAGTAGTTTTCCGCCTGAGCCAATGTTCATTGTGTAGGCAGTCACTTACACTAACTATGCCTTGGACCTGCAACCCAAATAAAAATTTCTGGTGGATTATAACCAGAGATGCGTACTGGTTTTTTTCTTTACCCTCCTTTGCCCCATATGCCACGAGATGGATTTATTCAGCTGGCTGTATTCGGGACCTGTAATCTGGATGGCATAGACTGGTTCGATGGTCAATATGCTGGCTGGCCAACACAGCCAGATGCCAGGAGATGGCTTTATTCAGCTGAGTCTGCTTTTTCTTTTTTCTCCTCCCTCTTTTCTATGTATATGTTCTTAACTGAATGGTGAGACTGTCTAATCGGCTGCAATATAATAGAAATTATGTGAGATGCATCTTATGTTCTCTTTATCTCTGAGCTTTCCATATCACGTGTAATTCAACTTGCAATGTCTCCATTATAGCAGCAATTGTATATTGCCATCCTTCATGATGTGTAGGTTTTCTCATTTTGCAGGTTCCTTTTGATGGTTTTACTATAACTGGGTCAAAAGTTTTGTCCTGGGCTGCTCGTGACAGCAGCAAACCAGGGCGTGACAAGTTGACGGAGGGGTATGATGCTTTCTACCTCTCGCTGGTGTCTTTGAATGTGTAATTCCTGCTGTTGAATTGTGCTAATTGTCTGGAGCAAAAGATTTCTTAAGAGAAGCTTCATGTCGGATAGGCGACCTCATACAATTTGGTTGCTCTCAGTGAATGCTGGGTCCTACAGTCAACACCTGAATATGCCCAAGCAGTAATTGAGGAAGCTGGCATGACAAAGCCATCAGAAGAGTTGCTGTCAACTGTCGCAGAAACTCTATTAGAGCATTTCAAATGTATCGGAGAAATCCCTAGTCCTTTATTTAAAAAAGCTCACAGATGGTATGAGAAATCTGAATGGCAAGTCTATTGTAGTTGAGCATGCCTTTGTTATTTGAGTCTCATGTTGCAGGCTATGTTTTGTCTTGTTGTGGTCTGTTTACCTCGTATCATTGAAAACAGAGGATCTTTTTAAACTTCATCTGGCTTATTTTGAACTAGTGGATGTGCTCGATGATTTCTACTACATGCAGGGGAAGTGCGTTCCCTAATATCAGCATTGCAATGGAAGAAAAGTGCCTTGTGGACGAGAGCAGACAGATTGCAGTCTGTGGAGATTTCTGTGTAGGTCCAAGAGTTGAAAGTGCTATCCTTAGTGGTCTAGCTGCTGCTGAGAAGATTCAAGGGTTGACAAATAAACATGCCAATTTGTAGTTTGTGTCTCTCCAATTTTGACCGCTTCAGCCGGTCCAGGTGGGCTTTTTCAAGTGTACTGGTGTCACTTGGAAAGGCTATATGTAATTTTGGTAACACATTTTTCTGAGGGACTTCTCTCGTAGTTTCTCTCTTACTTTTCTAGCAGTGTCTACTTCACATTGTTTTCAACAAACAGACGAAAGCAAGCGAACACGAGGTCCAAGCTCTTCAATGCTTCAATGTAATTTTTATACCAAAATTAGGGTCTTGTATTTCCGGTTGTATCAGATTGCGAATTCATTATTATGGTTAAGATTTTGAGAAGATATGAAGCACCTGTAAGATTTAGGATTCATTGTCTTTATTAGCACTGCACTGCAGACACTGCTCTCCTCACTTAAAAAGTGTCCCTCCAGTTATTTTAGGCCACGTTTTACACTTTCTATTCTGAGTGATCTTTCCTCCTCCCTTCCCAACTCAACTAGTCTCTCTCTCTCTCTCTCTCTCTCCCCCTCCCTCTCGTCCCAAATCAAGTAGTCCCTCTTGTACCTGTACTTGCGTGTTCTTTTAGCCCTCTTTTGAATATTGGATATTATGGAGTTGGGGGTGCTTCAGTACATATGGTGGTGCACCTTTAAGGCAATTAAGTCTTGAGAAATTCAAAGCTGAAAATCATTTGTGTATATATTTGTATACATATTGAGAATGCTAAAGGCACTAAGGTTGTGAAGTGTCAATCTATTTACAGTTTTGGATATATACCTTCTTTATAACTACTGTAGTGTATATTTAGTTTTTTAATGGTTAATTCTTACTGATCGATTGCTGCTATCACTTTTGTCTGTTGAAAAATTACGTTGAAATTACTTGAAGTTGTAGGAGAGCTCTTAAATAACTTTGTGGGTCGCTTGTAGGACTTCAATTAGGCCTAGTCTCTAACGAATATATAATACTGGTTTAGAATTATGGGCAAGGGTTTTCAGCCCTTTTTACGCCAGAGGTTTGTGTATATTAACAAATGTACATATTGAGATTGTTCTTCAACACCTTCCCCCAAGATTAATATCATGAAGTAGCCCTTTCCTAAAGATGAAGGATTTTAGGGTTTGAAGGAGTGTATTACTATCCATCACATTGTCTAAATGAGAATGTCTTTTCATTGAGTGTAACCAAGGGCTTGGTGGTGTTTTGAAAAAGCTCTTTTTAAAGTTAGTCACAATTTTGCAATGTGATGCCACCAAGTAGCCTTTTTCTTTCATGGAATGCTCTATGAGAGCAATGTTCTTTGGAAGGGATAAAATGTATTCTTGCTAGTGCTCGAGACCTTTCGTTGAGTAATTTTCCTTTGTGTTGACTCTCGTTTTGAATTTCGACAATTGGTGTATGTCCTCGATGACGGCCAATGTCGATTGCTAGCATGTGTTTGAGTTTAATGAGCTCCTCTTTTAAGTCTTGTATCTCATCGTTTTGATGTGCATGGCATGAAGAAAGTTTGTTCTTTTTATCATGCTCTTGTTGTAGTTATTGCTTGAGCTATGTTGACTGTTGTTGCCATTCTGGAATTCATGCATTAGTTGTCCTTGCTATTGGAAAATGTCCTTGCTATTGGATCTAGAGCTAACGAAAGATGAAGGAAAAAGACTCAATGAAAAGTCACCTCAAGCATAATATATAGTGGTTGGCTCTATCTCAATGAACTTATTAGTAGATAGAGAGAGAAATTCTCATGCAAAAGACCTAAATCAGCAAAAATACACTTACTCAGCAAACAAGAGAAGCATAAGATGAAATCTTTGAAGAAGAAAGTTGTGGAATTCGGAATTGCAGGCCAAAATATATTGTCTATGTCAAACATGAGAAATTTACCTAATCCGTGCATATGCAAAGCACTCTCCATGCAATCAAAGAGTTTGTGGAAGTATTTGTTGCAAAATAATATCAGTAGGCATTCAAAAATTAGTAAAAATTTGAGTAAGAAGACAAAATTTGTACTTTTTTTATTAAGGACATGTTTCATGGACAAACTTCTTTCATGTTGGCCTTTGGATTTGTTGGATCTCTTCTCGTCTTGTACTTGAGTTGATAAATGTGTTGGCAAGCTAGAGTAGTACGCAGATGTGACACTTGAGTAACTTCTTTCATGTTGGCCTTTGGATTTGTTGGATCTTTTCTCGTCTTGTACTTGAGTTGATAAATGTGTTGGCAAGCTGGAGTAGTACGGAGATGTGACAGTTCATATGTGAACATGGAGAGGTGACACTTGAGTTCATATGTGGATATTGATTTGGCTAAAGCGCAACCTCACTAGGGTTTCCTCGTTCTTTCACTAGCCCCTCCCCTCAGCCTCTTCGCTAGCCTCTCTGCCTCAGCCACTCCTCACCCGCTCCACCTCCCGTCCGCTCAACCTCTCACCTCAGCTCCCCCTCACTCACTCAGCCTTTCCACCTCTCTCTCTCTCTCTCTCTCATAATGGCCGAGCGAAGGATCATAAGGGACTATGCACTGAGTTCATTGCATATGGGATTAACCTCCTCGCCTCGTCGATCTTAATGAAGCCGTTTGCTTGGGGTTTCCACGCACTTGGACCATCAACACTATCTCACCCATCCACAAGGTAAGGGATCCCATGAACCCGGAGAACTATAGGATCATCATGATTGGACATGTCATGTCTAAGATTTATGCATCAGTACTTGATTCTGAGGTCAGCAGATTTGTGGAGTGTTGAGGACTTTGAGCAACGGGATAGGCTAGTTTCAGGTGGGATCATGGGACCATGGACCACATTCTCGCGCTCAGATGTATCATCGAGGAGGCGAGGGCACGGAAGCAGAGGGTTTGCTATTGCTTTGTGGACTTCCGCAAGGCATTTGACACCGTTCCGAGAGCCTGCCTCATACGACGCCTACAGGATCTGGGTTACGACTAGGAGATCATTTGGGCTGTCATGGCACTTTATGAGCGAGTTTCAGGTAGAGTCCGGACAGGATCTAAATGGACAGACGAGATCATGAGCACTATCGGGGTCAAACAAGGATGCCCATTATCACCTATCTTGTTTGGCCTCTACATCGATGAGCTCGAGACAGTGATGCAGGCACAGGGTGGGGTAGGCTGCTCTCTTGCGGGCATGCTGATGCGGATATTACTTTATACAGATGACATGGCTCGCTTGTCTTCTTCAGCAGAGGGGCTCCAAAGACACCTTGACGCACTACAATCCTTCTGTGAGTCTCATGATTTGAAGATCAACTTGGGTAAAATCAAGGTTATGATCTTCAATACATCTGGAGTCATCATGCGCGATGAGCATTTCACATTTGATGGGTCCCTTGTTGAGGTAGTTTCATCATACACTTATCTATCTGGGGGTGGTTTTTTTTGGACCCACCTTCACCGTGAGACCCACGATGCAGGCGCGCCTGAGCAAAGGATATGCTTCATTGGCTAGACTAGAGAGACAGTGCTTTCGTTCTCATTTTTAGGATCTAGGGACCAAAGGGTTGCTTTTTGACTCCTTGGTCTGCCCTACAAGAATGTATGGCAGCCCATGTTGGGGGCCATATTTGTTGGACATAGAGTGGGCCAGGGTGGAGTGGCTACATGTTCTCATGTTATCACGGATGATCCGTGGTAAGCCATCTGTCCCTCACCAGATCATTCGGGCAGAGTTTGGGTCACCCCCATTACATCTAGATGCTGCATTTCAGGTCATTACATATCTGTACTGAGTCAGGGACTATGGGGATTACACATCCGGACATAGCAGGATACCATGGCTAGCACTGTCCTCTTCTATGGCACTTGCAGCAGGGGGAGATCAGAGGTGTTGCTTCAAAAGATGATGGACAATTAAATTAAAATGTTATTTCTTTTCATGTTTTCTCCTTTCACTTCATGGTAGATGTTTTTCAAAAAATTTGGGAAATTTATGATTAATTTTAATTTTTAGGGTTTTGATATATATTAAGGGGTAAGAGCCCTTTTTATATCACATTCTCACTTTCACATTTAGAGAGCCATAGAAACTCTCGTCCTCAAAAGTTACTCCCTCCATCACTGCTATTTGCCATGGATTCAGCTAGAACTACGCTCCATGACCATCTCACGAACTACATTTACAGATCATGAGGAAGAGCTAGTTTTAGTGTTTGATAGGACTTTAGGTGTCCTAGGCACATAGCGAGCCAAGGATGCAAGCCAAGGATGACTTCTTAGATCTCATCCTTTACATGCAAGATAATTTCCATAGCATATGCCCAGATACATGATGATCATCGCACGAAATTAGATGCAAAGTCACGCAAATGTATCATGGTTGGCTATAGTGAAGAAAGTAAAGCATACAAGTTGTATGATCCCATCAATCGCAAGGTCATTATCTCTAGAGATGTAATATTCGATGAGGAATCAAAATGGAAAACCTCAAACACACAGGAGATAAACGCACTGATTTCACAGTCATCTACAGAACAGGTTGATGAAGAAGAGCAAGAATATCAGTAACACCCCTAGCAGAGCCACAACAGCTCAGATGGTCTACTAGGGAAAGAAGACCACCATGCCATATTGACATATGCTCATAAAGGCAAAGCAATTCAGGTGGAAACCACCAACTATGCTCTTATGACTACCATCATGGCTACAAAAAAGCTAGTGTACTTCGAAGATGCAGTAGACATGCCAGAATGGCAAACTGCTATGAATGAAGAAATGGATGCTTTATATAAGAATAATACTTGGGAATTATTCACTACTACACAGGAATCTCCTATTGGGACGTTTAAGTATCGACGTTTAGCGTGCATGGGGCACTAATCGTCGGTATTGGAAGCGTGCCTCGTCAAGGGTCGCTATATAGTGACTTTAGTCAAATGTCGCTATATAGCGACCATTGCTAAAGTCGCTATATAGCGACTTTTACCAGAATTATAAGTGTCGTTATATAGCGACACTGAGATACTTTTTTATAGCGATGTTTTACAGAGAGTTTTGTTTCTCATATCGACTTAAAAGTTAGTTTTCTCCAATGGCAATTTTTTTTTAATTTTCATACATGTTTGATCTTTTGAGAGAATAAAAGTATGAGAGCATGTACATCAAGCCTTTGAAGCTCATATATTCATGTCCAAGTTTGAGATGAAAAAAATCAATGAAGAGCATTTACATCAATAGTTTCAATCTTTAGGTAAGTCTAACGCGCCAAACAAGTCTATCTCTAACTCTATACCGAGTTGATCTCCTATATCATCATCGTACTCTAGGATCGTACATTCACCTAAAAGTACTTGATCATTCTCTTCAATAAAGTGTGGTGATTCTTGAGGATCGTTGTCTTCTTCCTCAATATCGTGATCTCCATCTTCCTCACGTGCGATGTCATTATGCGCATCTTCCTCTTGGCTCATATTGTGATCTTCATCTTCTTTGCTAGATTCATCTGGATCAATTGGATTCGGCATTGGTAGTGGCATCTCCATATCCACATCTCTATCTTCAAAAATTTACTTACTTCATGGTGCAACTTGGATCACATACCACCATCTTGGATCAGAACGATCGGACCTTTGTAAATGATTCTAAACCATTTTACATCAAGAATGAAAATACTAAATTGTCTGAAATCAACTTCATAGATTTCGTGTATGGTTCCACATTAATCCAACTGTGAGGAGAGAAGATTGGTATTTGAAGCACTTGCTTGGCTATCTTGTGTGAAGTTAGCCATGACTCCACAATCATACGTGACTCTCTTTGAATCGATGCGTTCCACGCAAAAATGTTGTCCATATGACCATAATGCAGTGTACTTTTTGTACTATAAAAGAGCATCATTAAAACAATGAAGATGCATCTATTTTATAGCATACATTGCCACAAATAATTACTTAATTACGTCAAGAGGTAAGAAACTTACATGCATCATACATCCAGATGATAACTCTCACTCGCACTCGTTTATCGTCTCTCCATCGCGTTCGGCTTTACGTAGAGCTAGTTGTAGCCAATCAAGTGACATGTGAGTGGGGAGAAGAGCCAGATCCTGTGGATATGGTTGCGATCGCCTGTACATTACTCTGAATCTCA
This sequence comes from Dipteris shenzhenensis, assembly GCF_047967505.1. NCBI lineage: Eukaryota > Viridiplantae > Streptophyta > Polypodiopsida > Gleicheniales > Dipteridaceae > Dipteris > Dipteris shenzhenensis. Next base: position 27,863,054 of record NC_141618.1, on the reverse strand, counting down.
TCCTTGCATTTATTCTTTCTGCTTTGGCTGCTTCATATCTCTCAACCCACTTCTGTATCTTCTTGCTATTAAGGATACAAAACTTATTGAATTTCTCCATTTGCTCTTTGCTCATCTTTCTTTCAATCCCTTTTCCTTGGGGAACCTCTCCAATGATGCGATCATCATCCTTGTTATGCTAAGCTTATGGCATGTCGGGATCCGTGGATGCAAGTAACTCCATGATATATACTAATGACTATTGCACAAGCCATCCCTCTGCCATGCTTGCTTCTGGTCTTGCTCTTTGTCTTACAAATCCCTTCAAATTTTTCATAAACCGCTTGAGGAAAAACATCCACTGACTATGAACGGTACTTGCAATAGCCACCTCATCAACTATGTGCACAAGCAAGTGTACTTGAGTTGTGATAATGCTCGAGGGAAAGTGCTTCTCAAGCAAGCATACGGCTTCGATGGATTCCACCCTAACCTCCTCGATGCTCGATATGGAGATCTATTTTTGAGATATCCACCTATTTCACATGCCCATGTAAGATATTTTCATAATCAGTCTATAGATTATTCAGCTTATATTGAAGAAAATGCAATCAATGCGATTTGATAGTAAGCATACCTCACAATACCACTGATCTTGAATATAGCATTTCTAACATCTTGTAAGCACCCTTTTATTGTAATTGGGAGGATGAACTATCAAAACAACAAAGAAGTCATGTTAACAATATAACATAATCATAATTATGCCAACACATCACGATTATCGGTACACTAATCCTATAGCTTAGAATACCTGTAAGACCTTGTGCCAATCATGGGACTTGAGCCCACTAAGCTTATTGTCCTTTGAAAATGCTCCTTTCAAGAACGCATGTACCCTGTGGGTGTTTGAAAAGCTCAGATCTCATCACCGTCTGTCATTCTCCAACATCAAGCTAGCTAAATGATCCAAATGTCAGAACTATTCACTAGCTTGGACAAGGAAGAATATGCAAGAGAATTGGAAAGGCAGACTGCATCAAAAATCGAAGACCAATTCGAGACCAATTCCAGGCAATCGCCATAGAGGTCAAGGCACTTCGGGCATAGATAGATGAGAAGGAGGTAGAAGAAGTGCACATGAACCAAGCTCTCCAAGCTCAAGAGAAGGCAGTAAGGAATGTGACCTCCAACATCCACCAAAGTCAAACACAACTGACTGTGGCAGTAGAAGCAATGGCAATCCTACAAACCTACTATAACTCCTTGACATTTGCACATGTGCAACAGACGGAGGTAGTGGCACAAGCTCCGACTCACTCTAATTCACAAAGAAGAAGAGCTCCAGGATTGCAAAGACAAGCTTGAAGACATGAAACAATCTTTGGCAGTACGTGCCTTCAGCATTGATGAGCTTACAAGGAAATGTGGAATCTTAAAAGACCAACTTGCTACTGTTCAAGAGGCCAGCACTTCACAAGCCCAAGTCTTGGACCAATGGTCCAATACCACTGAAGACATTCCTCAACAGGCAAAGGTCACTTTGCAAATGAGAAAGCTTAAGGAGGCATACACAACCATCTACCATCAATACAAAGAAAAAATGAATGAGATGCACTCCCAAAAAATAATCATCTCCAAGCTTGAACTCCAATTGCTAGTGCACAACAATGACGCATTGGAAGACAACACCAATGACACCCCACTACAATGCACAACCGTGGTGTACCAAGAGCTTGTGGCTGCTCTACAAGTGGAAGATCACCTCAATGCATGCGTGCTTATCCAATGGAAGCAACTCCAAATCAGGATCATATCTGCTCATCCAACAATCAACTGGGAACATTCCATCGGGACTAAAACCCTGTGTGTAATTTGCCAAGACTTATCTGAAGATGAGAAAAATATCTTCTGCCTGTCTACACATGCCAGGTTTATAACACTCAAGAAGGATGCTTTCATTGCATATGTCTGCCTCATGGGTAGTCCTCCCCTCAGGGTTATTGCAGGTTTGTTGCCATTGCTACAATGGCCATCCCTATTATTTGCATGGCATGACATAACCGACATCCCACCCATGTAGCTGATCATTCCATCGCACCAACAAAAAGAAGTGTTGGAAGATGACAAGGCCTATCTCACATCCAACTTCCCATATCTAACCACTCTTTCTGCCAACATCATAACCTCACTTCCCCTTGTTGCTACCACCCTCTTAACCTTCCCCAAGCTCCATCCTAACATCTATTTCCTCCATCGTCTCTTTGCTCATGCCTCTCACCATTTTCAACTAACCCAACAGTCACAAAATTACGAGCCCCTCACACCTAGCTTTTTCCCCTCCCTTGCTAATCCTACCCTTGAGGATTACCAAGCTGCTCAAACCATTTGCCTAGTTCTTCCACCCCTCCCCTCTACTCCCCCTTCTGCCACTATTACTCTGCCATATTTCTCCCCAATGTCCCCCGATTCTCTCCCTGCCCCATCATCACCTCTGACACTTCTGGTGCTTCCATCAGTAGAAAATGACACAGTATTTGATTTTGAATATCAGGATCCGGATAATCCAATTTGTACGCCCATGCCAAGTTCCAATGATGGGTATGATTTTGATGAGATACCACTTCCTAGTAACCCCATCAAGGAATTTTGGAGCAAATATCCTGATATGAAAGCTCGAGGTGGATGGACCCTGGACAACTTTCCTACCAACCTTCGTCAGCATCAAATTAGTAAAGGTTGAATTACCAAGTTGGATCCACAACCTGATTGGTGCCGTCCCAAGCTCTTTGATGTAATCTTCTTAAAGGAGTACTTACGGGCACCTCCATGTCTCAAAACCCATCCCAAGTTCTATGCAGTTCCACAACCTAAAAAATGGGAAGCCAACATACACACTTTGGCTGAAGATTGAGTCATTAATTGGCCAATGATCGAACCCTACTCTGGTGTAGAATGGAATATCCAAGGCACAATGGTCCGAGCACTTCAACAGCATGAAAAAATAATGCGCGGCAACATTGATCGCTTCCTTCGCCAAAGTGCTATATTTTATAAAACATTGGAATTCATTCTGGAGGTCCCATGTTACCTTGATTCCCATTTGCCTCCACTCAGCTTTAATCCCAATGCAAGGGTTGATGCTCAGATTACAAGCCGGCTCTATCAAAGAGTGATCTTCTTAGAGGCACGCCACATATCTCTGTTCGAGCAAATGGTGGATATAGGCTACCTGGAAACTGCGCAAAAATTGTATGGTGCTAAGGCTTTACATCAGGATCGACTGGCATGACACAAGCTCCATAGCCACTGGACTAAAAACTTGGCAACCCAAGTACGTGATCACAATAAGCCATAACCCGAGGACGGGTAATAAAATGGATCTGGGAGTATGTTGACTCTGTGCCAACATGAACTTATGTAGAAAGAGAATGTGATACAACTTTGTATTACTTCTACATGTAGAGAGAGAATGTGTTACAACTTTGTGATACAACTTTGTGATACAACTTTGTGTTACAACTTTGTGTTACAACTTCTACATACGACTTCTACATGTAGAAAGCGAATGTGTTACAACTTTGTGTTACAACTTTGTGATACAACTTTGTGTTACAACTTTGTGTTACAATTCCTACATGCAGAGAGAGAAGCTCTCCAACTTGTATAAATACCCCATAATGGAATGAAGCCCAGGCTCTTTGGGGCATTGTGTTAAGTCTACTTTGGTATTCCAAGCATTTGTCTCAAGTGTCCATGCTTCCTTGCACTCCATGTCCAAAAGCATGTCCTAACGTTGCAACTCTTCCCCTCTCCTCCAACCTTGCAACCCATCCTCTCCCTCTCCTCCTCCCTCCTCCTTCCTCCTCCTCCTCCCTCCTCCTCCTCCTCGTCTCTCCTCCTCCTCCTTCTCCTCCTTCCTCCTCCTCCTCCCTCCTCCTCCTCCCTCCTCTCTCTTCTTTTCCCCATGCTCTTACACCTTCTTCCTCTCCCACTCCTATGCTCCCCCTAAACCCTTTGTTCCTCAACCCTTAAACTCCATGATCTACGAGGGAGACGAGTTATCCACCATGTACTCTACCCTGAACCTTGGAACCTCCTTCTAACCCTGGACTCCTTCTAAACCCTAGAACCTCCTTCTAAACCTTGGAACTCCTTCTAAACCCTGGAACCTCCTTCTGAACCTTGGATCCTCCTTCTAACCCTAGAACTCCTTCTAAACCCTAGAACCTCCTTCTTAACCCTGGAACCTCCTTCTAAACCCTTAAACTCCTCCTAAACCCTACAACCCCCAATGAAGGCAAAATCCTTCATTACCTCAACAAAGATGATTTACGTTCCTTTTGCACATGCATGCACTTTGTTTGCTTACCACACTTAAGCCTACATCTCTCATCGGAACACAACTCGAGGTCCTAAGCTACACGTATACTACAATTGACAACCCCAATATATATGTTTTCATTGTTATCATGACAGATTCATGAGGGTCTTTACGACGCTCGCGTCATTGAGCGTACTCAATCAAAGAAATACATGTTTGATCAAAATCAGTCTCGTTTTTGTTGGAGATGGTAACAATATTATCATATAATGGATACTGGACTATTTCGAGAAGATAGGTTACCAATTGATTTTGTGGAACAGGTGCACTAGCAGTAGCAAGTTGATCGATGATATTCTTGAATGACTAAATATGAGTTGTCATAGGAGCTCCAACTTTGTACGAAGTGCTCAAAAGATTACGAAGATAAAGAATCTTTGTGACAGATTTCTTCTCAAAAGTAGCAACGAGATATTCCCATATTGCATATGAAGGAAGGGCAAATACATCCAGCATAAGAGAATCATGTAGAGCACTAGATAAAATATACCAACAAGTTGCTTTATCACACGAGAATGCCAATCAACAGAGTCAGATCTCCTTTGCTCAAAGAGTCACGAAGCCACGAGATTCTTGGCGAAGAGCAGTGCGAGCATGCCAATCACGAAACCAAGAAAAAAGTAGTGGGCACGAAAACTGACGTAACTTCTCGCTCTGAAGACCAATAAGGGCATTTAAGTGCTCAGATCGAAGAGCACAACGAGAGCTACCATCCATTTGCCACCCATAACTTTCTCAAATTCACACGAGAAGACCTCCAAAAAACCACATCAAGTTAGACATGTCAAAATCAACAAGAGAAAATAAGCGATGAGATACTGAAAGCGCTATGTAATCAAATCAACAACTAATACTTCCTGTCTTTCTTCATTACAGTGAGCATACAATAGCAAGACCTTTGTAGCTCTGATACCATGTTGAGAGAGAAGAAGAAGAGATGATAGACACACCAAATAGACTCCCAAAGACTGATTCATATTGATCACTAGTTACACATATATAGGTCAGACCTAGTTCAAGTTAGGGCAAGCTATATATAGCTCTAACAAGAAACTCACCGACAGACGAAAGCGATAGTTGCACAAGCGATTCATTTGGAAAGAATGCGGGTGGGGCCACTACAAGACACATGGCACTTTTTGTCACCGATACTAATGCTAAATATGAAGAAAATTATTTTTAACAAGTGGAAAGTGTCAGAATGCCCACCATTGTGGATGTCACAAAGAAACTGTCAGTGTGGGAGTCGGTGTCACCGTCGATAACATATGGCCGCTCATGTCGATGTCGGAGTCAGTGTAGTCCTTGGTATATAGCGACATTATAGTGTCCGTATAGGCATCGGTATAAACCGATGTTTTTTCAGAAGTGAAAAAAAGATTGGTGGGGCAAGATGGGGCTTGTTTCAGTCCCATCCTGCCCCACAGATTTTTGTTTCCATTAGAATCATGATTAAATGTTACAAATGAGGTGTACATGTTACAATTTTGCAAAGAAGGTCTATAAAGTAATGGAAAATCTGCCAAATAATGCACTACAAAATGACAAGAGTGCTGAACTCAAAAATGGCAAAAGTGCCGAACTCAAAAATGGCAAAAGGGCAGAAGTGTCAAAATACTAAACGACTAAATGTCCTATCCTACTATTGCTCCTTCTCATCCTTAGTCTCTCTGCCTGCTCCTAATACCTCGCCCTCCTCTTCTGTGAGCCTAACCACTTCTTCTTCAGATCTAGTCTCTCTGTCCGGATCTCCAGATGGGTCAAACATGCCTCCCTAAGAATGAAACAACGTAGAAAAACTAAAAGTATATATTGTAAGACAATGGTGATAATCAAATGATAAGGATGAGGAATAGGGTATACTCACATGATGTGTTGCCACCCTTTCCCAATTGATGTTGACTCTTTCTTCCTCCTTCTCCTTAAACCAAGGCTTGGCTCCAATCCTAAACACCCTTCTGTACTCTTCGTCTAGAGGCCTTCCAACCACTGATTCTTGGGGATCCAAATTCAATTAGTTAGATATGAATGACAAAACATTTGAACGGCTCAACATATTAGATATTGAGTAGAAGATAAATATATACTTACCACCCATGACTCATTGCCTAGTCTGCCACCACCCCCAAGGTGCGAAGGACCTACTATCTCCAGGCGTATCCTCACCGCCCTCTAATGAGCCTCAAATGCATTTGGATTCTCCTTGTGCTCCTTCTTTGCTATCTTCCAATCTTCCGGGTCCACCCACCCTGGCTTGTGCTTACTCTCCTTTACAGCCAGCCTTAAGTCATATCTATGAGACTTAAGGATCTCCCCCATGCGTGTAAGCATGGCATTTCAATCAAACTCATATCCTCTAGGGTTGGGTAATTGGCTCTTTTGTCCCATTGTGGCCAAGGTTTGAATATATCCTTGGGGAGGTGGGTGCTCATAAACCTCCTCATGTATCTTATGACCTTCTTCCCGTCATCTTCCTGTATAACTTTCCCAATGATGTTCATATGTAGGATAGGTTCTTGGGAAAAACAAAATCCGAAGGATGCGTGGTGGATGGAGTAGCAGAGCTAGAGTGGGGTGGAGCGAGCGCTTAAGGAGGGAGGAGTAGGGGAGCGAGTAGTCTCTTGGGTGTTGCAGTTTGTGAGTGGGGAGGGGAAGGGACAAGAATGGTACTGCGTCTCATGAACAAGGGGGGACCTGTAGTGGTGGGAGTGTGCAGACTTGTCTACATCTCTAATGCCACCATAGTAGCCTCAACCCTTACTATTCTTTCTAGACCTACGATGCTGATGCCCAAGTGATGATACCTTTGAAGGGGCAATAGGGGACGACTATCAAGTAGGTAAAGCCGTCAATGTCCCTGATCTATCCCGGGGGGTGTAGGAGAGGAAACAGTGGAGGTCCTTTGGGACAGGAGAGAGAAGAATCTCGCTGTCACTCATGGTTGCGGCGAACTCATCGGGACTCTCGACGAAGCCATGGGCATATAATAAAGGAGTTGGCCCCTAGGGATTCCACCCAAGGGTAGTCCCCTAAGGAGTCAGCTCGGTGGAATTGAAGTCCTCTAGAGAGTAGAGCCCATGATGTCTCCTCCTACGAGGGGTCCCATGATCACGTTGTAAGTGCTCTCTGGACGTGCGATGTGATGACATGTCTAATTTGGGGGGATTGGACAACCATATACACAAACAAGAAAACAAACACAAAACAAGAGCGGGTAAGAAGCAAAAAAAGCAATAAATACTTTTACGCTTTACTTAAAAGACAATTTACTACCTAAAACTCAAGTTCAATTTACTAAAACTATGAAAAATTCATATTGACAAACAAAATTTGTATTGATAACAACATTGGTCTCCATAAAAAGACTTTACTATATATTATCATTTATCTCCATAAAATACGTTACCATATGTATCCAAAAAGAGAATTGATAAACAAAATTTGTCTCCAAAAGGTATTCATAAAAAAAATTCTCTCCAAAAGAGTATTCATAAATAACATTTATCTCCAAAAGAAACATTATCATGCATATATTAAAGAAAGAGGAGGTCTATTGCTCTACATTACTATCGCTTATACTGTCCTCCTCATGGCTAGAATGGTCACTCAGGACCTCATCTTGCACATCTAATAAAACTCTTTTTGGACAATGTACCCACGGTCCAAGAAGAGCTAAACACAATCCATGATGTCTTTCACGTCTCCTTCTTTTTAATTTCTGGCTTGAAGCAATCCCTATGAAGCTTGTGGAGATCCCGAACGTTGGTTCTTGCGACCCTCAAGAAATGTTGCTCCCTTGACGATCAGTCTCGACCCCACCCATCGACCCCACCCATGTGCGTGCACTTTGACATTAAACTTTATCCAATCTTGATCATGCCAAATTTTTTCTGCTACATGTGATAGTAGAGCTCGGGGAGTGCACTACTAAGAAACCCAGCATATCACGTGCGTTCAAGGGGTATTAAAAAAACCCCTCAACTAAAATTTTCACCCCAATAAAACCACCCCTCTTTACTTGTAAACTAATGGAATTTTTCCCGAAATTGAATTTCAAAATGTCTCCTGTTACTGTAAACTTGTTAATTTTTTTCCAAAAGTTGATTTAAAATACCCCCCCTCTTGAATGCATGTGGTACACTAAATGTTTTTGAGTGAATCCCCTGAGTAGCAGAGTATCCATGTGCTGAATGGTGGCCAACATGGGGAAGAGGGCAACACGAGCTGCTTGAATGTGGGAGATCAGCGGGATGCCAGGAATTCTTTTGTTCCCGTGAATGATGGATGGCTCAGGTAGTCCTTCAAGTATGGTGAAGGGATCATGCCGCCAATTGGGCATAGGTAAATATTCTTGAAACCTTTGGATACCCTATATCATGTCGCAACCTAAAAGAGGTGTGAGGATGAAGTCACGTTGAAAAGAGGCCTCTGAAGTGAGAAAGAAAAAAATTCATCCTTGTGTGTGATATCAGTGAGTAGCCTATTTAGGGAAGACTGTCATGGAGAAGGGCAGTCAATTTATAATTTGTTAAAAAAAAACAAACAAATACGGGCATATAAAACACATTGCAAATCATATCAGGGCACTCATTTAAGAATTGTAAAAAAATTTAGGGTACAATCACATTCACTTCTATTCAAAAAATTAAGAGTACCAACAAGCCAATATATATTGCACAAGCCAATATATTCCAAAATGATAATTCTTAAAAACTTTATTGCATCCCCTCTCCTTTCTTCCACAATATTTTCCAATCACATCCCCAATCACTTTAATCCGCTTTATCGTCCTTAGCTTTTGTACGTTTTATTCTTTGCTTTTCCCTTCTCCGCTTCATCTTCCTTCAATATTTAAAGTCTCATGTCCTCTCTTCCTTGTCTCACACCACTCCCTTGCTATATCTCTCACCATTCCCTTTTTGTCTATTGCTCGTTCCCTTCTTGTCGCTCTCTCATTGTTCCTTTCTCGTCGTTCCCATCCTTCCACTCTACTACTCCTCTCATCGGTCCACTCCTACTCAGCTACTCCTCTCCTACTTCTCCTCTCCTAAACTACTACTCCCCCTGTTCTCTTAAAGTCTTTACTCCCAATGGCTCCTAGCAAAGAAGCTACGATATAATACTTGGAGGATTTGTACCGTCAATATTATGATAAAGGATGGGGAGGTAGATGTGCCATCGCTCCGTGGGACGCATCTTTGTCCCTCCACATATGGCACGGACATGGATTATTCCAACCAGGACAAGCCAGATCATGAAATCTTGGAAGATTATGTTGAGTGTATGTTGAGCTACATCCAAGACGAAGGCCACACTCCCAAGGAAGCTCCTTGTAGTAGTAAGGAGAAAAAGAAAAAAGAAGTGAAGGACAACAACAAGAAGAAAGATGACAAAGGAGAGGGTAGCACTTCAATAAAGACCAAACGATGAGAACACCAAAGTATTATAAAGTACTCCAATTTGGATACTCAAATTATAGTTTTTAGTATATGAGAGGGATCCCTCTCTTGGATATTTGATATGCTCTAAGAAGTGATTATGTTGTATCCCTCTCTTGGATATTTGTTATGCTCTTATGAAGTGATTATGTTGTATCCCCCTCTTGGATATTTGTTATGATGCATGTTTTTGAAAAGTTGAAAGAAGTAATTATGCTGAAAGAGAGAAAGGGAATGAAGGAAAGAGAATGAAAAAAAAGGAGAGAAAGGGAATAAAAATGAGAGAAAGAGATGAACTTGAGAGGAGGGAAAAGGAACAGAGAGGAGAGGATGAGGGAAAGAGGAGGGAAGAAGAAAACAGAGGAAAAGAAAATAAGAGATAGGGAAAAAAGAGGAGTGAAGGAAAAGAGAGTAGAGCCCTGAGGCAGGCCACAAACATTTTTATCATGGGAATTTTGATGTGGACCATGCATGACTATCCAGGATATGGGGAGTGCGCCCGAACGTGCTTTTTTATGCCTATTGATACCTTATGCTTTATTGTGGTGTGATTTATGCATGTCTAATGACCTATTTACGCATGCATATATGTAGGACTTCAAACAAAAGCTTGTCCTATTTGATGCCCTAGTTTGAATGTGTGACACTCCAAACATATGCGGAAGATATGATGACACTTCAAACACTCCAAACATATGAGGAAGATGGTTTATGAAGCATGATCAATACCTTTCGCTTGATCATCCTCCACATGAAGGTCAACTTGATCCACCACCAGTCCTTAGGAAGGCAAGTGACTGGATTCGGGATTGGAGAGCCAATAGTGAGGAGCCTCCGCTTGGTATGGACCAGCTATCTATCTTTCACGAGCTTCGATATTGGGGCGAGTTACAAATCGATCATATCTTGGATCCCATGCATATCTTCAAGAATGTAGGGTTTTTTATTTGGGCACACTTGGTTGGTAACAAAGACACAAGGGGAGTGTGAGAAGACTTGCATGAGATGGGTAGGATGCCTCATTCATGGCCCCAAGGATGTGTGGTTCTACAACTCAAGAGGTTGGTTCAAGAACCCAAGATCATCCTCCTAGAATTCTTCTCCCGAAGGCACCATGGATCCTTTCCAAGGTATAGGAGGCAAGGGTCAAGGAGGATATTGCATCTTTTCAAACACCCACATGACACATGCGTTGCCTGAGGGGAGCATTTACAAAGGGCAATAAGCTTAGTGACCTCAAGTCCCATGATTGGCACAAGGTCGTATAGGTATTCTACATGTTAGCTTAAAAGAAGAGTAGAACTAAGATTGTGATGCTTTCGTGTAACTTATATGATTGTAACACATTGTTATGACTTCTTTTTTGCTTGGGTATTTTATCCTGTCAATTACAGTGAGAGGATTCTTATCAGAAGATGTTAGAAAAGCTATCTACAAGTTCAGTGGCATTGTCAGGTATGCTTACTATCATACCACCTTCATTATATTTCATACAATTTTAAATAATTAGTAGAAAATATTGAATCTTATGAGTGCATGTGAAATAGGTGGATCTCACAAAAAGAGATATCTGTATTGAGCATCAAGAGGGCTAAGGTGGACTCCATTGAAGCTATGTGCTTGCTTGAGAAGCACTTTCCCTTAAGCATTATGATGACTCAAGTGCACTTGCTTGTATATGTAGTTGATGAGGTTGCCATTGAACCATTCATAGCCATTGGATGTTTTTCCTTGAATGGTTTATGAAAAATTTGAAGGGATTTGTAAGGCGAACTAGAGCTAGAACCGAAGCAAGAATCGCAAAGGGATGGCTTGTGCAAGAGTCATTAGTATACATCACATAGTTTCTTGCATCCATGGATCCCGATATGCCACATGCTTGGAACATGAAGGACGATGATCGTGTCATTACTGAGGTTCCCCAAGGTAAGGGGGTTGAAAGAAAGATGAGCGAAGAGCAAAAAGAGAAATTCAATAAGTTTTTTGTCCTCAATAGTCTCGAGATGCAGGGATGGGTGGAGAGATATGAAGAGGCCAAAGGAAAAAGAATAAATGAGAGGACAAGATTTGGTGTAATGCATAGGTGGAGGGTGCCATATCCACCGGACCTTGCTCTTCTCCCCAGACACATGTCCCGTGATTGGCTACAAGAGCTCTTTGTAAAGCTAAAGATGATGGAGAGGACGTAGCCGATCGAGACCGTGAGCTTGCAGTCAGATGTATGCCACAAGAAAGCATTGCCATGTAAATAGGTCTACAAGATGAAGGTCACAAGTGATGATGTGCCTAAGTACAAGGTAAGTTTTTAACTTTTCTACTTAATTTGGGTATTTATGATCACAATTGCTACAAAATGCATCCTCATTCTTATCATGTTCTTTTGAGTACTAAAATTCCAGTGCATTGTGGTCACATGGACGGCATTTTTGTGTGGAACAGATCGATTCAAGGAGAGTCACACATGATTGTGGATTCATGGCTACCTTTGTACAAGATTATTGTGGGACCATACGTGACATCTATGAAGTTGCTTTTAGATGATTTAGTATTTTCATTCTTGATGTCAAATGGTTTAGAACTATCTACAATGGTCCCAATGCTATAATCAGGAGAAACAACAATGGTTTCTTTGCCATTGACTCCACTAGGCCGTGAAATGATGAAAGTGATACTTTTGTTCTTCCAGAGAATTGTGAATAGGTGCATACTAATGAATTGGTTAAAAGCTAATATATTAGTTTTCAGACAAATGTTGGTAGATGTTCATATATATATGTTTTAATACTTAAGCATAAATGAATACAATTACTAGCATCTAATTTGTATCTTCAACGTAGGTGGTCTTTCATGTGAATCGTTTGGATCCAAGATGGTGGTATGTGGTCGAAGGTGCTCCTCAAAGCAAACATTATTTTGAAGATAGGAATGTTGATACGGAGATGTCGGCAGAAGATCCAAATAATGATGTTGATGGACCTAGGGAAGAGGATGAAGATGATAATATGGGCCACGAAGAAGGTGACAATAATGACACTCTAATGGAGGAAGGTGGAGTTCACGACTTTGGGCAAGAAGAGGGAGAACTAGAGGCCGGTGAGCTAGAGGATCAAGTCTTAGATAGATATACAATAGGGGATGATGATGTAGGTGATCAATTGTATGTAAACCTTGAGATAGACATATTTGGCATGCAAGACTTGGATCAAGATGAGGCCATCGATGGAAATGCTATTGATTCATTTTTTTGACATCGACGAGACTTCCAAATGTGTAATTTGGGCCTCACATTTTTATAGTGACATTTTGTACATTAATTTGTATGTTAAGTTCACTATCAATATGTGAAAGCTTTGATCTCAATTTTGGTGTACATACTCTTATATTTTATATCTTTCAAGTGACCAAATTTGTGGTCCAAAATTATTTTGGGACCCTTGGAAATGAGGTTCTGTAAAAAAAATCGGTATGGGAAGGGTTGGTAGTAGTCGGTATGTATGTCGGTATAGGGGTCGGTATCTATACCTACATACGTACTGACTACCATACCAACTGAGATTTTGACGTCTACACTGACACTTTCCACGCCCGCCAACCGTACCAACAATCATCGTGCCCATGCCTGCGAAGCATCGATAGACAGCGTTAGAAAGAGGCACATATTTTGTAGTGGGGGCAGGGGCACGACCTTTTTATAACCTATCACAGTGACACCTCATAGTACCTCGTCCGATCATGCAGTGTTTCAACGGCCACGATTGGAAACTCTAGTGAATCGGGTAGTCCTTGATGCCACGCGTGGCACCCTAAACAACACCGCATGGTATGGGTACATCACCACATGGTGCCTCATGGTGCCTTAAAAAAAACCACACGGAATGGGTGAGGCACCGTGCGGGATGCTTCATACCGCACGGTGTGATGGTACACCGTGCAGTACGAGAACGGATATAATGCAAAGTAATCGATCAACTGTTCGGTATATTCCCAGTCGACAAGTAAATCTTGACCGAAGGAAAAAACATGTTTGTTTGCGTTTAGGGCATCATAAGTTATGTATTTGTAAAATTGGAGAATACATGTTACACATTCATTGTAAAGTAGAGCATCCGACCATCACTCAAAATCAAGGTTTGATGCCAAGTGGATGGCAAATTTTGAGCATTGGGAATTAAATCTAGAAATTATGAAATAGAAGCCTAAAACCTACAAATTTCAAGGCATTTGAGTTTTATTTTTGCAAAACCGAACGTTTTTGTATCGGTTAAGAAATATGTTTTCTGTGAACACTTGCGATGGAGGTGTTGATTTTTTGAAGCTTTATGTAGAGAGATCTAGTCATGAGAGTGAGCAGGATGTCAAGGGTGACACTAACTGCAAGGACAAGAGCAAGGATAATGAAGGTGAGGCGGTAACACACTCGCCCAAAGCAGGTGAGGGTCTCCGAGCGCATTGATAGGTAATTAGGGTGGATAATCCCCATGTCATTAGCACTAATGAAGAGGCTTAGGAGAAGGTTTTGCTTGCCGGCAGCCTGGTCGTAGAGAACCCCGGCGAGGAGGTCAGAAAACAACAAAGACCCGACCAAAAGGACCGTCATGGCTATGTTGTAATTGGTGCCAAAGTGTTTGAGGCCGTAAAATTCTGAGACCATGGGAATCATAATTGACATCTGAAAGCCATAGCACAATCCGATCACCACCGTGCCCACGTACAAGGAGATTTGTGAGCCCCCTGCCAGCCACAAAAATATTGCGACCATCGGTAGCTTTGTCACTCCCATCCATACCGACCTCGGCAGCGCGTACTTCCTGCATGCATCTCACACACCCACAAAATGGATTTTTGAGTTGTCTCTTAATTATCGATTTTAGCAAGCAGTTTCCGACATTTTGAGTGCACTTTTCTCGTGCGCGATAGGACATAAAATGGGGAATTTGACCTTCGTCATAAGCAGTAGAATTATGGAATCATGAAATTGGAGAGTTGAGCGACATTCATAGAGGAACAAAAAGCGAACTGTAAGATTCTAATCTAATGGCTATTGATTTTACTATTCTTGACAGAAAGTTAAACGGGCGTTCAGTTCTGTGATTACTAATCAGCAGCAAAATGGTAGGTCACCGGGAAAAAGACTCTTCACAAGCGATGCAGCGAGGGTAAGCAAGAGATTAACGAGATCTTTGGCGCAACTAACATGACTAAGAACGTTTCTCATGTTACGTCATTGAAAATTTTATGTTAGCACTATCCTACTCGAACGTAACAGCAGTTCCATCCTTGCAACTGAAATTATCACGCATTTACTTAGAAGAAGGATTGACGGAAGCAGGCAAAATAGCTCCTATCAGAGGGAAGATCGCACCTCAGAAAATGCTCCGACAGTATTCCCGAAAGAATTCGGCCGGCGAAGCCTCCCAAGCTGAAGAGCGCAGTGAAAGTGGTGACTGTCTCAAAACCGATCGACTGTCCAACCTGTCCCAGATTGTTGCTCAAAGTGAGCCCTGCACCTCCCGCACAGACACATGACACATAATACACCCAGAAACTAGGGCTCCTTAGCACCTGCAAGATAGATCTGTCATCACCAAGCTCCGGAAGTGGTTCATAGCAACATAAACTTCGGCCTGGCGCCAGCTTCGACTTCCAGCTGCCCTCTTTCGAGAGTAACAACTCACGATCTCCGAGTGCGTCAATCGAATTTACATCTGCGCGAAGGATCAGGGATTGCTCTTTCGCCTGGGAAGAATCCCCATCTGAGCAATATTCCGTCGTCTCTGACTCCGGGAGCAGTAGCGGTCCTTCCAAGGGATTCGGAGCGGTACCATCTACGGAATTAGTGGGAGTGCAATTCTCAACGTCGATGGATGGATCATCGTGATCCGGGCTGTAATTGTGGACAGGCCAGAATTTTTGGTGGATAAAGGAGATAACGGGCACGGCGGCGGGGGTGAGGAGGAGGAAGAGAAGGATGAAGGTGTACAGGAGTTGAGAGAAGGAGGAAGAGGAGGGGAAGATCTGGATGAGGGCGAGGAAGAGGGCCAAGGAGGAAGCGAAGGCAAATAAGGAGTAGAGGCAAAGGCGGTCGTGAAGGAGGAGGGAAGGGGCGGTCGAAGAGGCCGGGGGATCAGTGGAGGGACGGAGGAACGGGGCGGAGAAGAGGCAGACGGCGGAGGGCGCGAGGGTGATGAGGAGGAGGAAGGCGGAGGAGCTGCCGGAGAAGAGAAAATCGCAGAAAGAAGAGAAGATGGCGGCACTCAGACCAAGGTATGCTTTGAGAAGTCCGACGACGGGACCTCTGTTACGTGGGAAATTTCCGACACTCACCAACAGAACTGCCGTGTTGAACCACGCCACGCTATTCCCTCCCGACGCCGCTGCCACCCACATCTGCACATCCGTTAACATTTCGTTCATTCATTTGTTTCATCCATCTCCGTTCACCTGCAAGATTTTCGGCCGAGGGAAAATTTCGCGACACCAGCAAAGTCCCAGCGACAGGGAGATTTCATATGCGACACTAATCGTTAATCCATTAATCCCATCTGCTATTCTATAATTGAATCATCTACATCTAACAGTGTGAATGCCTAAAAACAGCATCTAAATTGCACCGATTTTTCAATCTCCGAAAACAGAAATCAATCGACCTCCAGAACTAATTAGATGGAGAAGCCAAAACGAAGCCGAATTACTGTTTACATGTGTCACATGTGTCAGGAAAGGTTGATAAGAAGGACTGATTACCATCCAATACGGCAACGGGGGAACGGCGCCACTCACAACCAGCCACTGCGTTCCGAAGCCCAGAAATCCGAGTGCCGAGCCGATAAGCAGAACGAAGGACGCCGGGATCGAGTCGCTGATGATTCCGGCAACGATTCCCAGCCCTTTGCCTAAGTCCTTGGCAAAGCTGAGGGTGTTGAGCTGAACCTGGTTGATGTTAAGGGCCGATTTGAGGGCGCTGGAATAGTTGGAGAATGTGTAATTGGTGCCAGAAATGGCCATCACCCAGATCGCCACCGTGAAGCTCGTCCATCTATTGAAGCTCATTGCGGCGATCGACGGTCGTTTTGATAAGCTGCTTACGATTCAGCTCAAGTTCGGTAGCTGCTCTGAAGAGTTTGAATCATTTCTTTTTCCTTGAATTCATCCATAAAGTACTGCGAGCATGTTGATCAATGCGATGTAACGTCAATGCGCAGTTACATCGGATCGCTTGCGGTAGCTTTACAATACCAATATTGCTTCTTTTTGACATTCAAGCAAATCGACGAGAGCAATATTATGCGCATTGCGTGCGCATTGCGCACATCATGAGATGAGAAAATCCTTGCTTGTTAATTTGGACTCCGGGCAGCTGCCGGGAACTAAAAATGAGCTAGCCGGATTAAAATCATCGTGCTATAATTCCGGAGGCTACAACACGGCATGGGGTGCCGGAATACTTTACGGTCTGGTTCGCAACAGGTGTCAACAATATCATCAGAGCGTTCGTGTTCGCAAACATGCTTGTCTCCAAAGTACATTTCCAATGTCACATCTAATAATTTGCCGCAACGCAGCATTCTCCACCCATTCTGCTATGCTATCCACGGCCTACATTAAAATATTTTCTCCTCACTCACTTTTTGTATGGACGGTTGGAACTTGGAGGGCATTGCGCATCATCCTTCCCTTTATGAATAGAAATCTCACTTTTTTCTCTCAAAACAAAAACTTGGAGGACATTCCCACCAGCCCTCAAATTTGAAGGCCTTCCCTAACCTTCATATTGAAGGACAAAATCTCATAGTGACCTTCAAAAGTAAGGAAATAGGGGTAAATACGTATATTTATATGCAAAAATTTGAAACCTTATTCAATTGTTGGCCTTCATTTGCAACATGAATTTTTTCTTTGGCCTTCGCTAGAATGTCTAAAGGGCTTTAAAGCCCGTTGAAGGCTTCAAATTTCAGGGCTGATTCCCACGCCTCCCATTTCTGTAACCCGAATTTGTGGAAGGAAAAAATATAAACTCTTGGCACATAGATTGGGAACATGGGTGCCGGAGATTGTAATCCGGCAAGAATGCTACCTATTGGAAACTATCGAAATTAGGGGCACATGGTTGCCGAAACATAATCGAAACTTATCTGAGTTACGTGCACATGATCAGATTGAGATTTGAGCTCCAAAAAATCTCAAGTGGTAGCTTTTCATTCGCTATTCGTTGCTTGCCTGAGGCTGTCTGCCTACGCAGTCCGCTCTGTTGGGTCAAGCAGCAATACACCTTCCGATAGCTTTCTGATAGGCTTTTATTGGCCACGTCAGCTTGAAACTGCCGGATTGAGGTTGAAAGTATATCATGTGCCCAAGGTGAGAGAAATCGGCTTGCTCACTAGGAAACACAAAAGGTCCTCGCTAACATCGTGTTTTGGTCGATAAGGTCTCGCCAACTCAGCAACCATGCGCCCCTGATTCCATTTGTAGACAATAGGTGACATGGATACCAGATTGCAATCTCTAGCACACATATGCCCTCTCTCTCTCTCTCTCTCTCTCTCTCACACACACACACACACACACACACACATACACAAGGGACTAAAGAAAAATATTTTTTTTTGGAGAATGGAACAAGTGTTCTCCAAAAGCTTGCAAACTATATAAAATCAACTTGCAACATTATCATTCCCCCTTATACAAAAATGTTTTCTAAATCTTGTAAAATCTACAAAATTTTAGGTGATTTAGTTATTTTTTAGTTAAACAATCTACAGTTTCTCAAGAAAAATCATGAAAGTTTTAAAACCCCAAGTTTTATGATTTGTTCAGAAAAAAGTTATCTATGAACACTCAATAAAACTTTAGAAAAAGAAAATTACTATTCATATATCAGGATATGCAATACAAACTAGGCTAAATTATGTCATCCTCTCTTACATAATATCGCATACACAGTGCCGTAGGCTTGCTCCTTCACCTTCCATACATCTAGTAGTTCAAAAAAGTCCTCCTATCTTTTTCTGAGCTATGCAATGAAATGATATATTAAGTAGTATATTCTTGATCAATTGGTTCAACAGATGGGCACATCCCATCTTGCACCCCTTCCATCATAAGGAATCTAGACTCTCATACCATTAGTACCCACTAAGAAGAGCATCTAAGATCATACCTTTTTGCTTAAAATGTTTTATAAAAATAAGAGAAGCTTGTCAGTCTTATGTACAATCCGACTACCAGTCAAGAAGGACTTGTTCAAGATGTTAACGGAAATGTGCATTCCCATTGGGATGCAAGGGGGTCTAGTTATCTAAATCTCTTAATAGCAAGCTAAAGAGACCTGGAAATGTAACCCCCAAGAAATCGTTACTTTAAGGGCCTTTTGTGAAAGGAAACAAGTTGAGATTATAGAAAATAAGAGTGTAACTTAAGGATGGAAATTGGAATTGCTACTTTAATCAATTATGTGTTATGTATTTTGGAAGTTCAACGCCAAGTAGAAATTATACAAGATGTGCACTCATTTGAAAGGCATTGAAAAGGAGGGGCCATTCTAATTATAAGCTCAAAGAATGACCATAACAACGTAAGGATGTACTATTTTATGCAAAAGAGATCCAACTTTAAATCCATAACATAATGAGTACCAACGAGAATGAAATTGTGTGGGTAGTAGTAACTATAAAATAAAGGAAATAGATATGTTAAGTTTACCCTCATAACATAATGGTAGGTGGGAAAACACCCTCATTATCCACAACAAGGCAAAGCACCCACAGACGTGCACACAGACGCGTTTCCTTAATTTAAAAAAACTTACGGGCGCATCTATTGGTGTGTCTATAGACCCACATCTATATAACAGACAATCGCGCCTAAAGACGCGCTTTTAGATGCTCTGGTAGAAATTAAAAAAAAACAGAAAGATGCATACATAGACGCGCTTATGGACGCTTTACAGAATCTTTTTTTTAATAAAAGCAAAATTTTGTGTGGTTGAATAGAATGATTTGTATGTTGTGTATGCTATGTAGTTATAAGAATCCCATTTCCACATTGTGCAATTCAATTCTTACAGCCAACTGCATTTTAATTAGCACAATTGCAAGCACGTCTATAGCTGACGATTACAATTCCGAATAAAACATTACCACTCCAAAACGTTTAGTTCACAAGGCATTCATTGATAGAACATTGCACAAGGAAATTGAAAGCCAAAAAAATAAAAGGAGTATATATTAATTCATAGCTCAAACAGTGTTTGTATGTACATATAGCACAAAGCCAAGCCACGTCCTATGGCTTCAAGTACAAAAAATAAGAGGAGTGTATATACAAGAGAGGCACCCGAAGCCAAGCCAGTGGCTTCAAGTACAAAAAAGAGTAGTTAGCACTAGTTCTACGACTAATCTAAGTTCTCTGCATCCTTGCTCCCTTCTTCCTCATCTTCTTCCTCCTAATCAGCTGTAGGGCCCTGTAAACGAGGGACAACATGTTGACATGATTTAATTACTTTTAAATACCTGGGGGGCACTCCAGTAGCCCGGATATACTGCTCCTTAGTAAAAACCACCCCGTCATCATAGAAGTGCCTCCATGTATCTCCTTTGCTGTGGTAGGCTGTTTTGACAGGAGTAGGGTACCTGCCCACGATATTAAGCTACAAGATGACACAATTTGTAGAGGGGTTAGTACAAAGAAGGATACCTAGAGCGAACAGCAATGAGGGTCTCATCAGCCAACTTTTTTGGATGGTCTTTGTAGTGAATAAAGAAATCTCTGTAGTTGTTAGCAATTACAGAGTGCATGAAGGCCATGATGTCCTTTCCCTGTGCATCCATCAAGATGCCTCCTATCTGAGTGATGTCATAGAAGATTGTACCATCACCCTCTGACATGTCTGCATCATCTGAATCATCCCCGCCCCCACCATTACCCCCCCCAAAGCACTGTGCCATGCATCGCCCACCACTCTCCCTACTACTACACCTGCTGCCTTGTTGTGTCGAGCTAGTACACTGGCCACTTGTAGCTGGAGAAGCGACTCATGACTGCACGGGAGTACGCTGGCCACTCGTAGCTAGAGAAGCGACTCTCGATGGCAAGGGAGTACGTTGGTGGCTCTGTGAGGTAGAAGGACCTCCTGACCGTAGGGGGGGAGAAGGGGCTCAGCTCTATAGCTGGCTGGGCTGTCTCGCCTCCACTGGGGTAATCTTAGCTGGTGTGGGGTTGGGGTGGTTTGGAGTCTGTACTGCCGACTCCTGGGGGGTGTTTGTAGTACCTGCCATGTATGTGTATAACTCCCCAGGAGTGGGAGGGTGCCCCAAAATGTTATATAACTCTCGAAAGATGGCATCCCGAAGATTAGGTGAGGCTGAAGAGCTTCCTGGCCACATGATGAACTAAAGAAAAGAAAAGAAGAATATTACCATCGAGGATGCCCTCGTCACGAGATGCAAAAGAAAGAATAGAGTGACAGCCTAACATTGAGCAAGCATTTACAGACTCCTGCATTCTTTGAATTAGAGTGATAGAAGTCTGTATTTGCTTGCTCAATGCAGGCTTACGAAGCTTCACGTGGGGAAAAAGAGAGAAGGAAAGAGATGAAAAGGGAGAAAAAGAGAGGAGAAAAAAGCAAGGAGATAAGAGAAAAAAAGGGAGGAGAAAAGAGAAGGAAAGAGAGGACAAAGGAGAGGAAAAGAGAGAAGAAAAAGATAGAAAAAGAGAGGAGAAAAAGGAGAAAAGAGAGGGAACAAAATAGACAAAAAGAGAGGAACAAAAGGAGAAAAGAGAGGAGAAAAAATAGAGAAAAAGAGAGTAGATAAGAGAGAAAAAGAGAGGAGATAAGAGAAAAAGAGAGAAAGTGAAAATAAAAAAAGTGGGGATAAAAGAGAGAAAAAGAGAGAAGGAAAGAGCAGAGCAAAGAGATGAAAATAGAGGAAAAGAGAGGAGAAAAAAGAGAGAAAAAGAGAGGGGATAAGAGAGAAAAAGAGAGACGAAAAGAGAGGATAAAAGAGCAAAGAAAAAAGAGAGAAAAGGTGAGGATAAGAGAAAGAAAAAGAGAAGGAAAGAGGGGAGAAAAAGAGAGAAGGAAAGAGATGAGAAAAGAGACGAAAAGAGAGGAAAAGAGAGGAGAAAAAAGAAAGGAGATAAGAGAGAAAAAGAGAGAGAAAAGAGAAGGAAAGAGAGGAGAAAGGAGAGGAAAAGAGAGGAGAAAAAGAGACAAAAAGAGAGGAGAAAAAGGAGAAAAGAGAGGAGAAAAAATAGAGAAAAAGAGAGGAGATAAGAGAGAAAAAGAGAGGAGATAAGAGAGAAAAAGAGAGAGTGAAAAGAGAGAAGGAAAGAGAGGAGAAAAAGAGAGAAGGAAAGAGATGAGAAAAGAGATGAAAAGAGAGGAAAAGAGAGGAGAAAAACGAAAGGAGATAAGAGAGAAAAAGAGAGAGAAAAGAGAAGGAAAAAGAGGAGAAAGGAGAGGAAAAGAGAGGAGAAAAAGAGACAAAAAGAGAGGAGAAAAATTAGAGAAAAAGAGAGGAGATAAGAGAAAAAGAGAGGAGATAAGAGAGAAAAAGAGAAAGTGAAAAGAGAAAAAGTGGGGATAAAAGAGAGAAAAAGAGAAGGAAAGAGAGGAGAAAAGAGAGGAGAAAAAGAGAGAAGAAAAGAGATGAGAAAAGAGACGAAAAGAGAGGAGAAAAAAAAAAGGAGGAAAGAGAGATTAAAAAGAGAGAAGAAAAAGGAAGGAAAGAGAAGAAAGAAGAGGAAAAGAGAGGAGAAAAAGAAGAAAAAGGGAGGAGAAAAAGGAGAAAAGAGAGGAGAAAAAATAGAGAAAAAGAGAGGAGATAAGAGAGAAAAAGAGAGGAGATAAGAGAGAAAGTGAAAAGAGAAAAAGTAGGGATAAAAGAGAGAAAAAGAGAGAAGGAAAGAGAGGAGAAAAGAAAGGAGAAAAAGAGAGAAAAAGAGAGAAGGAAAGAGATGAGAAAAGAGACGAAAAGAGAGGAAAAGAGAGGAGAAAAAAGAAAGGAGTTAAGAGAGAAAAAGAGAGGAGAAAAGAGAAGGAAAGAGAGGAGAAAAGAGAGAAAAAGAGAATGCAATCCCTTATTTCCTCATGAATACAATCCCTTTCTTCATTCATGCAATCCCTTTCCATCATTCATGCAATCCCTTTCTTAGAAGGGGAAGGGGAAGGGAAAGGGGAAGGGGAAAGGGAAGAACACATACGAAATACTATCATAGCATGTCTATAGATGCATCTACCAGTGCATCTCACTACAAGGCATAGGTCCTTTTCCGACGGAAATACTGACCTTTTTTACACTAAAAAGTTTTTTTTAAATGAGCGCAAAGGTCGTTTTTTACACCACGATAAGCATCGAAAAATAACGATCGCTATATAAGCGTCACTATATAGCAACAATAATAAACATTGCTATATAGTGACACTGGTATAGCGACGATTAACAGAAGCTTTAAAAAAACAGTAGTGGGGCTAAACAGGGCCACAACAAGCCCTGTTTTGCCCCACTAATGTTTTTTATTTAGTAATTACAAAAGAATGTTTTTATTACAAAATTTCCCTTGTGGAAAGGGCGGTATAAAATCGCTCAAATGAATAGAGCGACAGAAGCATATACATGTCGAAGATATACAACATTGTTTGTTATAAAGGGTGATACAAAATCGCTCAAACGAGCCGATATACAAAAGCATATATATGGACTATTGCTCATCCAAATTGTCATCGTTCTCCTCGTCCTTGTCTTGTTGGCCTGATCCTTGGCCCTCGTGAACTGTGCTTGATCCCTGACCTTCCTGAGCTGCACCCTGATCCTTGGCCCTCATTGAAGCCATGTAAGCCTAATCCCTCATCATCACCACTCACCTCCGTTGATGGAATGTTCGAGATACCATGCGAGCAGCCACCTTAGCCCAATCGAGCATCATTCCCAGTGCCTCTTGCTCAATATACCATGGCTTTGTTCCTACACGAAACACACATCTCGTCTTTGTGTCTGTAGGAAGGCGACCCATCGCAGCTTGCTATGGGCCCAATTTACGAGAGTTAGATAAAGTGCATGCAATATGTAGTAAAACAAATAGAACAATGCATTAAATGAGAACAAGTAGACCTACCACGGTTGCCTTGAACGCCAATTGTCCACCTGCACCAAAGTGCGAAGTACCTACGGAGTCTAGCCATCTCCTCACAGCCCTCCTCTAACCCTCGAACATTTCGAGATGGTCCCTGTTCTGCTTCTTGAAAAACTTCCAATCAGCTTTGTCTGCCCAGCTGGGTTTACCCTTCCCCTTTGCGATGGTAGTATGCAAGGTTGACCTACGATGCTTCAAGAGAAAACCCATGTGCTCTCGCACGTAATTCTCATTGAACTCCCAATTTGGGGGATTAGGGTATTTTCCACTCAATTCATCGATGACTGCCTACTTCTTTTAGTCATCTTGGTACCGCCAGTCAATAGCTATGCCACTCCTAAAGTGGTGGCTCATTAACCGCCTCATGGTGGCCATCACTGTTGCACCCTTTTTATCTTCTATTATCTCTCAAGTAGCCGTGATTTGATAGGACAGGTCCTCGATCAGGTAAGGAGGACTCATGGTAGTGGCAGAGTCAGAGCGAGTGGTGTTTGTGCGAGTGCTTCTGGAGTGAGGAGTAGCAGTGGGAGTAGGAGAGGGCAAGGGACCTAACTGGTACTGGATCTCGGGACCAAGTGGAGACCTGTAGGGATGTGAGTGTGCTGACTCGTCTACATCTCCCGAGTTCGCACAACATAAGCCACCCCTCCTACTCTTCCTTCCCTTACGATGGGCATGCCCAGGTGATGACCCCTCAGTCGAAGGGCTAGAGGGGGCGATTGGACAATAGGTCCAGCCGTCGGTGTAGGAGAGAGATTTGTTGAGGTCCTATGGGATAGAAAAGAGAAGAATCTGGCTACCTCCGCATCGGTCATCTGTGCGACAAACTCGTCGGGACTCCTAACAAAGCCATGGACTACTAGTAAAGGAGTTCCCTGAGGGGTAGTCACAGTGCTACGTCTGCTGAGAGGAGTCAAGCTAGGGATAGTCATAGGAGTAGGCCCCTGAGGTGTCGGCTGAGTGGAATCAAAGTCCTCTGGAGAATAGAGATCATGATGTCTCCTTCTATGAGGGTTTCCATACTCGTTAGACGTGCGACGTGATTCCATGTCTAATTTAGGGGGATCGGACAAATGTAGACACAAACACGAAAACAAAAAACAAAAAACAAGAGCGGGTAGGAAGTGGACAGCATATGAGGGAAAGCATATGCATAAGAGAAGCAAAAGAGAAGGAGAAGCATAAGAGAAGGAGAGGGGAAAAGAAGAGAAAGAAAAGGGGAAAAGAGATTGAAAGAGGGGAAAAGAACCAAATATGCATAAGAGAAAAAAGAGAGAAAGATATGCATAAGAGAAAAAGAGAGAAAGCATATGCTTATGCTTATGCATAAGCATATGAGCATATGCTCATGCATAAGCATAAGCATAAGCATAAGCATAAGTATAGGCATAGGCATAGGCATAGGCATATGCTTATGAAAAGAAGAGAAAAAGAAGAGGGGAAAAGAGCATAAGCATAAGAGAAGGAAGAGGGAAAAAGAGATTGAAAGAGGGGAAAAAGAGATTGAAAGAGGGGAAAAGAGAGTGAAAGAGGGGAAAAAGAAGAGGGAAAAAGAAGAGAAGGAAGAGGGGAAAAAGAAGAGAGGAAAAGACCATAAGCATAAGAGAAGGAAGAGGAAAAAAGAGCATAAGCATAAGAGAAAAAGAAAGAAAGCATATGCTTATGCTTATGCATGAGCATATGAGCATAAGAGAAAAAGAGAACAAGCATAAGCTAAAGACTTATGCATGAGCATATGAGCATATGCTCATGCATAAGCATAGGCAAATACATATGCTTATGAAAAGAGGAGAAAAAGAGAAGAAAAAAGAGAGTGAAAAATAAGAGAAGGAAGAGGGGAAAAGAGATTGAAAGAAGGAAAAAAGAAGAGGGGAAAAGAGCATAAGCATAAGAGAAGGAAAAACATATGCATAAGAGAAAAAGAGAGAAATATTATGCTTATGCTTATGCATGAGCATATGAGGGAAGAGGGGGGGGGAAGAGAGAGGAAAAGAGGAAAAGAGGGGAAGAAGAGGAAATAAGAGAAGAGAGAGGAAGAGAGGGTTCCTACACCCATCACTGCAACTAGCACATAAGGCACTAGCTGCAGGTCAATGCAAATAATGAAAATAACAAACGGAAAAAAGAGGATGCACTTTCTTACCTGGAAAAGTCCTGCTCGGTGTTTCGTGGATTGGCCCTACAAAAGAGAGGAAACGTACCATTTTTTAGATAACTAGTTAGAGAAAGGAGGAGTTTAGAGAAGCAGAGGGTGGCGAGGGTGCGCATATACCTTCACACTTTGAGCAAGACTATAGTCTCCCAGATGTGCCAGATGACGACGAGGGTATGGTGGACATGATGGATTCTATTTTCAAGGACACTACATCACATGTACACGTGATGTCAGAGTCTAAGGTCAATATGCGAGAGTTGCAATCAACATAGTTGTACGAGGGTGCTAGGATGTCTAAACTACGGGCTTGTCTCTCAATCTTGAATCTGCAAGCAAAGTATGGGTGGTCGGATACAAGTGTCTCGGCCTTAATGAGGTTAGCTCCCGCATTAATTTGACTCATTATTTGGACATTGTTTGTTTTGAGAATCCTCTCTTTTCGTCTCTTTTCTCCTCTCTTTTTCTCTCTTATCTCCTCTCTTTTTCTCTCTTTTTTCACCTCTCTTTTCCTCTATTCACTTTTCCTCTCTCTTTTTCTCTTTTCACTTTCTCTCTTTTTCTCTCTTATCTCCTCTCTTTTTCTGTCTTTTTTCTCCTGTCTTTTTCTCTCCTTTTTCTCCTCTTTTTTCTTCTCTCTTTCTTTCTCTCTTTTTCCCCATGTGAAGCTTCAATAGCCTACCATTGAGCAAACAGATACAAACTTCTGTCACTCTAATTCAAAGAATGCAGGACTCTATAAATGTGTGCTCAATGTTAGGCTATAGGATTCTAAGCTTGCTTAATGTCTTACAGGTATTCTAAGCTGTAGGATTAGTGACATGACTTCTTTGTTGCTTTGAAAGAGGGGAAAAGAGAGGTGAGAATCATCATGTATGTTTGAGAATCATCATTATTCGAATCCTATGTATGTTTGAATTATGATAGGTTGCTCCAGAAGATGTTGCTTGCACCAAATACCATGCGCGCATCAAGAGATGAGTGAAGAAGATGCTTACAACAGCGGGTATGGATTATGATACCATCCATGCTTGTCGTAATGACTGTATTCTCTTTCATCATGAGCATGGAGATTTGGCTAGTTTTTTAAAGTGTGGGGAACAATGATATAGAGATGACTTGTAGGGTGAGTAGATACTGGTAAAGGTCTTGAGACACTTTCCCTATCATTGCAAGAATATAGCACATGTTCCGATGCAAATCCATAGTGAAGTTGATGACTTGACATGCATCTCATCGGTCCATTGATGACACATTGAGTTTTCCCATAGATTGTGCAGCTTGGAAGCACATAGACAATCAGTGGCCGGACTTTGCGAGGGAGCCACACAACATACATCTTGGGCTCGCCATGGATGGCATGAATCCTTTTGGGTTATGCTCGACATCTTGGTCGACATGGCCCATAGTCTTGGTGAATTACAATATCCCATCATGGCGAACAATAAAGAAGGGACACCTCATGCTTGCACTACTTGTGCGAGGGAAGTACAAGGCAAAAAATATGGACGTGTACATGGCACCTTTGATAGAGGAGTTACAGATCTTATGGAGAGGAGTGCGGGTCTTTGATATTTCTAGAGCTGCTAGACATACCAATGATATTTTGGTCAGCGGTACCTTGATGTGGACCATGCATGACTACCCAAGATATGGAGAGTACGCAGGTACGTGGTTGTGTCTTTACATGTATAATATAGGATTATGCTTTTATGACTCTCTTTTGCATGCATGTCTTATACTAACACATTCATGCACGCGTGCAGGACTTGTTACAAGTGGGTACCATGCTTGTCCTATTTGTGGACCGGGTTTAAAATTGCTTGCACGATACTCCAAACATATGAGGAAAAATGTTTATGAAGGTCATGCTCGATACCTTCCGCTGGACCATCTCGTGCGTGGAGGTCAGCTTGATCCACCACCACCATATTTGAAGGCAAGTGATTGGATTTAGGCTTCGAGGGCGAATGGAAAGGAACCTCCTCGTGGTATGAAGAATCTATCGATCTTTCACGAGCTTCCTTATTGGGGTCAGTTACAAATCAATCATCTCTTGGATCCCATGCATATCTTTAAGAATGTGGTGGCTACTATTTGGGCACACTTGGTTGGTTCCAAAGACTCGAGAGGAGTGCGGGAAGACTTGCGTGCTATGAATAGGATGTCTCATTTGTGGCCCCAAGTGCATGCTTCGGGAAAAGTTACCCTCCCGAAAGCAACATGGATCCTCTCCACGAGGGAGGAGGCAGTGGTCAAGGCGGACATAGCCTCTTTTCAAACACCCACAGGGTACATCCGCCGTTTCTTGAAAGGAGCATTTTCAAAGGACAATAAGCTTAGTGGGCTCAAGTCCCATGATTGGCACAAGGTCTTACAGGTATTCCAAGCTGTAGGATTAGTGTACTGATAATTGTGATGTGTTAGTGTAATTATGATTATGTTATATTATTGACATGACTTATTTGTTGCTTTGATAGTTCATCCTCCCAATTACAATAAAAGGGTGCTTACAGGAAGATGTTAGAGATGATATATTCAAGATCAGTGGTATTGTGAGGTATGCTTACTATCAAATCGCATTGATTGCATTTTCTTCAATTTAATATGAATAATCTGTGGACTGATTATGAATATATCTTACATGGGCATGTGAAATAGGTGGATATCTCAAAAAGAGATCTTCATATTGAGCATCAAGAAGGCTAGGATCCATTAAAGCCGTATGCTTGCTTGAGTACCATAAAAATGAAGTATGAATTACAATATCTCATTTGAATTTTTTCATGAATTGCAACATTAATATACACTTCTTTTACATTGTCTAGCACTCTACATTTGGATAGACGTATACCAGCTTCTTTGATCTCTCTAATGTCAAGCAGTTCCTTGTGATGGAATGCACAAACTTGTAGTTATCCGGTTTCGTTCACTAGAGAGTTGCTACAACGTTGTGACATTACCTTCATGGCCAAGGCTTGCAAATGAGGCGTAGATGCTCCACACTCTTCCCACCATCCCGATGATGGCATATCTTTGGCTAATTCTTTGATTCTTGGATAGGCAAACAATCCTTCTCTATTTTGAAAAGTAGAGAGTTCCTTAACAGCAGAGGCATACTCTATCCTATCCTCAAAGAAACATCCAAGAAGATCATGCCATGACTACATAATCTGCACATCTGTCTTTGTACAATATTCCCACTATTGCGGATCTAATACATGGGCAGCATAGTGCAGAGAGTTGTGAGCTTGATTCCATCATTTTTGCACCATCTTTTGCACTAGGATTCATTGAGTCAAACTATAACCACCTTCATCGTACCTTGCATATTTCTTGAAAGCATCGCTCTCAGTAGCCCACCAAGTCATATAAGCACTTTCAATGCTTGGACCTTTTAGATCCAACCTACAGATTGCACTGGATTGGCTTCATCACTTCCACCGCATCAGATACCCTCTTCCAAAACACAAGATTATTACAAAGCATCTTTAATTTGGTGAACTCTACATGGATCTTACTCGAGCGTGGCTCTGCTATCCACTCTGCAACGTCTATGCTGAATAACGTTTTAGTTACAAGTGCTTGCTACTTCAACAATAGCTCCATTATTACAGAGTTTGTGCCAAAAAGCACTTCACCTAGCTTCAAAAGTTGTAGTAGGTGATTCTTGAATATACTAAGTAATCTCTCATGATTCCCGAATATACCAAGTAATCTCTCATAATTGAGAAAGTATAACATGACTTTTCAAGCTCATCCACAACAGCTTTGACGAACTAGGTCTCAAGTGTTTTGTACCAATCCTCCAAGACAAGGTCTAGGTAGTGGCATGAGCATGGTGATGCCCAAATACGCCAATATGTATGATTTATATTTTTTCTAGCCTTTAAAAAATTCTTATAATTATTAGTAATTAATTGAATAACATTGTCAAGACCAATATCTTCAATACATCTACTTCACTACTTGGCAATAAATTTTCCCGCCGTCTTGGCCTCACCACTCGTATCAATCGATTGATGGAAGGCCTCGCCTTTGAACATCACAACCATGACATTGATCAAGAGGGCCTCTTACTAATGTTATTCCATCCATTAGTTACGATGGTACAAGCCATTTTTTCAATGCCGTCGTAAACCACTTGTTGCATCTCCTCTTTCATCCTATTGTAGTATGCATCCAACATGTGGCATGATAACTAGGCATTGTGAAACTTGTGTCGGCTTTAGCGATAGAGGCCATGGAATTTTTCCAACGTCGGATTTGCACCATGCTCAATGGATATCCCTGTGCGATAGGTAGCTTCAAACACATCATGTTGTTCCTTCTCGATGTGTTGTGCTTTGAAGGAAGCTTCCAAGGATTGTTGCTGCACATGTACACGAGCATTCAAACAAGGCACATTACTTCAACATCCTCTTTCCGTATGCACATTTGAGCAACTTGTTGATTGTGCAAGGGACCCTGTGCCACTACTATGCGCGGTTGCACTTTGTGAGCAATTTTCCTTAGTCACTGACTGCTTACCTAGGGATTTGGGATCCATGGTTCTTTCTTCAATTACAAGTTGAGACTGGTGGCGTGTGAATATGTCATCCACAATTGTGTCTACAGTTGCCACCCAAAATCACTACCACTCTTTCCACTCCCAGCCCTCTACACTTTTCGATATCTCTTTGAGGATCGCCTAGGAAGTGTTTGCATATTTGGGTACTTGAACCCATGAACTCTTCGTGCCAGATGTTTTATCTCCACTTTGTGGCACTTAGGAGCATAACATAATCATATGCTTTTGTAGGTTTTTCCCTCGTTTCTCTAGAGCCATGTTCTTGTCTATATACACATACCAACAAATCAGTGATGTGCAAAAGTTTCACAAGCACCAATTTTGTTTCTCACAAAACATTTCAAATCTATTTGTCCTGCCTTGTTGAAATTTATTTGACAGTAAGTCTTGCATCAAAACAACCATTTCACTTAGCCTTATTCTCCTAACATTCTATAAGTGCACTAGACCTCAAGATAGAGGAGCCATCCAATTGTCTTGCCCCCTCCCAACATAATTGGATGGTTATAGACATAGTAATCTGCTTATGGACATAGGTGTGCGATGGAGAATAGCCTTTTCCCACATGTTGCTGTCTCTCAAGTAAGCATCTATATGTACAACGATCATTCAAAACATCATGCTCTATATGCAAATGTTGGTATTTCACACACGCTAGTGTAGTAGCTAGCAATGCTTACATCTACATGAAAATTCTCTCATGCACAATGACTACTTTCCAACCATATGACAACTATTTCAAAGCTTTAAAAGCATTTGATCACATGACAAACAGTCTTGAATATCCAAATTCAACTTACGTATCATCAAACAAGGTACATATGAAAATATCAATTGATTTGAAATTTCCATGGTCCAAATAATTGTCACATCATATTGGCATAGTTGTACATGTGATGTTCACTCATTTACATCTTTAGGATCTACAAGGGGTACTATACTCATACTATACTTTTTGCATGGTTAACACCCCATAGGATGGTAGCAACGGATTCAATACATGGTCCCTCACATCTCTTTATTTGTTTTTATTCATTGCCTATCAATTTTTTTCTTATCCTCAAGGCATATCCTGTGAACACTTGGTTGCAAACGTTGCACATCCACTTCTGATGACCTTACATTGTTAAAAAACCTTGCAATTTTGCAAGATTTTCCCCTCATCCATGAGCCTCATTCTATGGTTGATGTTGTCCTACCCTATCTTCTCTGTCTCCCATGATTGTTGTCCATGTAAAAGAGATAAACCATCTTAGATCATTAATATGTTTTCAACAATTCAAGACTATGTCATTAATATGCCACTACAAGACACTGCTACTTTTAAACGTTGATATTGATGCTAAATACAAAGAATTTATTTAAAAAAACAAGTGATAAGTGTCGGAATGTCCGTCGATGTGTACCTTGTAAAGAAAGCATTGGTATCGTTGTCAATATGGGCGTCGGTGAGTGCAACTACCCAGTGTCAGTATGGGCGTTGATATGTACGTTAGTATATATCGACAGTAAGGTGTCGGTATATACCGATGTTTTAACAGAATTTTTTTTTTAAATATGGGGTAGGATGGGGCTTGTTTCAAAACCATCCTACCCCACAAATTGTTTTTTCATTAGAATACACTACAAAAGAGGTCTACAAAATCGTGTTACGATGTTACAAAAAAGGTCTACAAAATGGTAAAAGTAGTGTCGAAGTTGAGAATGGCAAGTCTACCAAAGTAATATGCTACAAAATAGCAAAAGTGTCGAGCTCAAAAATGGCAAATCTGCCAAAGTAATGTGCTACAAAATGGCACAACTGCCGAAATACAAAGCAACCAATGTCTTGTCGTACTATTGCTCTTCCTCATTCAAACTCTCCTTGTCCTCCTCACTCTCCTCATCCTTGGCCTCTCTATCTAGGTCTAATCCCTTACCCTCAACTTCTACGAACGTCTCGGCTTCTTCTTGAGATCTAGTCTCCAAAACTGGAACTCCAGATGGGTCAAAGTTGCCTCCCTAAGAACAAAACAAGTTAGGAAATAAGATAAGAGAGTCAATTGTGTAAGACAATGATGATATTGAATTGACAATGATGAGGATTAGTATATACTCACATGATGCTTCGATACATTTTCCCAATTGATTATATATCCTTCTTGCTCCTTCTTCTTAAACCCAGGCTTGGCTCCAATCTTGAACATCCTTCTGTACTTGTCATCATTTCTGGAGGCCTACCAATCAGAGATTCCTATGGATCCAAATTCAAGGAGTTAGATATTCAGAATGACAAATTAGCATTTGCATGATTGAAAATATTAGATATTAAGTCATATCTACGAGACCTTAGGAGCTCTCCCATGTGCATAAACATGGCATTTCTCTCAAACTTATACCCCAAACTGTTGGGAAATTTTCTCTTTAGGGATTCTATGACAGCATCCTTGGATCTATTGCCCTATTGACTCCAAGGTTTGAATATATCCTTGGGGAATTGTGTGCTCATCAACATCTTGAATACTTCCCCCAAGAAAATGCCCTGAAATCCCAAATTTGGGCCATGTACACACCGCACAAAATATGGCAAGATGGCAAGGGTACATGGACCAAATTGGGGCTTGCTTGCCTTTTTTTGGGGGGGCAAGAATTTCCAGAGGAACAAACATCAAATAAATTTTGTTTGCCCCAAAACATTTCAATAAATTTGACCATGTAAGACCTCTTCCTTTTAGTTCAAGGCATCAGATAGTTGTATGTGTTTTTCTTGGAGAGAAACTATGGCTTGTAGGGAATCCTTTCTACTTTCTACTAGAGCATTTTGTGTAAGGAGATTTTGTTGAATTCATTTTGCCATGCTTTCCTTGAGCTTAATAATTTTAGACTCTGCAATTTGCAACTTGGTTTGGAGTGATGGGAGCATCTGCCTTTCCATTTCTCTTTCCTGCTCCTCATTTGAAGCCATGGTAGCAAATCAGTGTGACCATTGTTGTAACTATTGACTTTGATGTTGTATGATCTAGAATGTGCTATGGCCTCAAGGCTTATATTGGACATATAGTTGACTCCCATGCGCCCATGTGGAATTTTGATCTATTCCTTGAACAATAGTCTATTGCATTCGGGGAGAAATGGAGTCTCAAAAGGGCCTCCAGTTAGTGTTTCCTAATTTCAAGGGATTAGAGAGGGATTTGAGGTGTACCAAAATGAGAGTTCTCCTTTGTGTGGGGCAATGGTACATTGAGGTGGCATGTGGCATTTTCATGCTTAGGTCATAGGTGGTTTCAATTTGAAAAAGTGGTTTCAGTTTGAAAAAGAGGGATGCAGTACCATGGATTGGGAGAAGAAAACCACCAATTGTGGGGAGGGAGCACCATGTGTCCCAAAATTCAAAACGTGGGGAGAGGGTGCATTAAATACATGGCCAAAAGGTCAAAAAAGGAGGTTCCAAGTGGGCTTGCAAGTGGCATGGGCCCCGGGGCTGTGTAGAGAGTACAAGGACCAAAGCAGGTTGCGCCTCATGCGAGCTTGCCACGTGGAGAGGCAGCTCCACTAGCCGCCACCTTGGATGCCCACCTCTCCAAAAATTAAATGCGCGTCAGGAGGACTTAAATGCCCACCTTTGGGCCCTAGCCACTAAGCCAACCATTAATTGTGTGACCATATATGCTGACATTGTAAAGATATTTAGATCTTGTTGGATGTTTTTTTGGACCCTCCCCATTTATTTCTTGCAAAACCACCTCTAGCTTACCAAAAAAACTTGGCCATCCTTTATGACCCCTCCACATAGGATGAGATTAAGTTTCTTAACCCTTCCCTAATCCATTCCTTATGAGGCCCTTTTGAGACCCCATTTCTCCCCAAATGTATGGTACCACTAGAGATATTTAGGGGTTGTGACTCTAGAGTCGTGGAGTTGTCAATGTTGGTGACGCGATTATTGAAGAGGCATGCTATTTGGCTCACTTGCAAAGTCATTATGTGGCGTGCTCTCCTCTTGGATTTCCATGCTCGAGTCCTTCTATTGCGGTAGCAATACTGAACTGACTTGTAGGATTCTTTGGCAAAGTTCCACATTGTCATTCTTTGGAATCTATTCGGATTGCCACCCATCCATGTTATCCACATTGAGAGTAGGTGGAGGCTCTAATTCCCATTCTTGTGATAATATCAATGTTTGAAAGTCCTCTATATCTTGTGTTGAGAGAGGTGTAGAGTATTCCTCTTGCTCTATTGCAAACCCAATTATAATGGCCAATTGATGGGCAATGTAGCCTTTGCCATTATGTGCATTGGTGGATACATAATTGGTTAGCATCAAGGATATGTGTTGAGCCCAGCATTATAGTTTTGCTCTACAAAGGAGTGTAAGAGTTTTTATTGACATATAATTTTTCTCATTCCTATACGATTGATTTTAGCCAAAAACTTAGTTGCCTCTTTGCATATGGGATCCGGAATCATATCATGGCGTAGTCCCTCGGTTTGTGACTTTGTATTAGGTGGGAATAAATCTTGAATCTCAGAGAATCTTGCATTTGAATGTTTCTTTGGATATTCTTCTTATGCCTCAGGAAATGAGAAAACCTCTTGCATAGTGGATCTACGGAGGTATATCTATGTAAGGGCTTTTCTTTATATGTTACCATGTCGTACTTATCTTTCTCTAACTCTCTTCTTTTATATGATGTTATGAATTGAAAAATGTATTATGTCATAGCAGGTGTTGGTAACAAGGATTGTAGCTTCTAAAAAATACTTCCTAGACCCTTTGACTGCAAGAAGTTGTATGCATCAGGTGACATGGTGAACATTGAGACTCGTGGCCAAACAAGTTGTATTGTTTCATCTGCCTTGATTTCTCATGACCCTAGGGTCCTTAGGTTCTATGGCATATCTTCTTGGCATGTTGCATTTATTTTCTCATCAGTAACGGGTCAATATCACTGTCCATAACCACTAGCCATGATTGTTTTGGTGCTAGCCTTTGGGTTGGTGATTCTAGATCTTGTCCTCCTTTAGGTTGGTGATTTGAGGAGGATGGTTGAGGTTGAGGTTTGGGCCATTTGGCATGGTGTCACTTTGTTGTGGTGTTGTAGGACTTTTCCCCATCTTATTAGATTGTCTTGACCCTGGCATTTCACACATAAATCAAGTCCGAGTTTGATAGTATCAATATAGTTCCATGTGCTAAGAGTGCTTGTTTCTTTTGTGGTGTTGTAGGACTTTTCCCCATCTTATTAGATTGTCTTGACCCTGGCATTTCACACATAAATCAAGTCCGAGTTTGATAGTATCAATATAGTTCCATGTGCTAAGAGTGCTTGTTTCTTTTGTGAGTGGCTAATGCATTTTACTCTTTTTGTGATGGGGGTTCCATGTGTGTGGATCAAAGCAAGTATCTCTTGGGGCTTTTATTTGTGCAATTTATTCGTGGTGCTTGAAGTGTGCGGGTGCGTTATGCATGACTAGTGAGGTGGGCATTCCTCCTATATGTTTAATTTGCTAAGGGAATCCTAGGGAAGCTAGTACTTAGTCATCACATCTGAGCTATAGGTCGGAATGGATTGAAACTACATATATGTGAGAAGTCATACTTATGCTATGGTGAGTAGGCATGATACAACCTAGTCCTAACTATGGAAGACTTGGGGCCCCTAAGTCTTCATTATTGTCAGGGATGGCTTGCATGTTGATGTAGTAGCACTTCAGATGGCTCTCGTTTATTGTTTTTCTGAACTGGACTCCATCCAATGTTTTTAGTAGAACAGATCCAATGGGGTTCATTTTTTGGACTCTATAAGGTCCTTGACCTAGAAATTTGAGCTTGCCCTTATGGACTTTGATACTATACAACAAAACTAGGTCACCTTCCTTGATGTTTCTGTGTTTGAGGTTTCTGTCAAACCATGCCTTCCTTCTTTGTTTTCCTATTGTAATGGCATGGTAGTGTGACATGAAGTTGGGGGTAAAAAACTTCACGCACCTCTTCACTTCCTACTGCTTTTGAACTGAGTGATAGAGATATTTATCACTAGGAAAGGGACATTGAAAAGAAGCTTTTATACCAAGAGACCACACCATACTTTCCTCCCTTAGATGAGAACGAAGATGGTAACATCCCAAGTGATGTTGTACTCAAGCATAGGAAGAAGGAAAGGATCGACGGAGACCATAATCTCAGCAAGCTGGTCTATGCCAAAGAGAAGAGCAATACATTATTGAAAGAAGATCTTGCAGCTCAACATGACATGAAATGATATATATCAAGGAGTTTGAAGGGGATGATTGGGTCAAATGGGTAGGTTCTGGGAAAACATTGCACCTCCTTCATAGATACCTTTACAATTAGCTCAAAACACTTTGTAAAATATCATAAGACATAGAGATCCATAACTTTCAGCAGAGACATGACATCAAATATTCAAACACATATCAAGATGCTCCTTGAAATGGGATTCACTCTGATATAAGTTTCGTAAAAAACAGCAACGCGGTCGAAAAGATATGGGCAGTTTACTAGATGGGGATAAAAACTGTTTGAAAAAGAAATAGTCACACACAGAGACTCATAGATTTTCGGTTTGAAATTTAATGCAGAAATTGAAGACATAAGATGATGGAAGAGAGCTTCATGTTGATATAAGTTTCGTCTAAGTCGGACCATTGAGAAAAACATTATGACCAAAATACTAACAGGGGGTCAAACTATCATGAAAAACACCTACCCCTTCTACTGGTGCCGACTTGGGAGAATACTGCCTCCATGATTAGACTTCATCAACGATCTAAGTCCCATAGATGTCACCTAGGAGGGAAGGAAGATCTCCCTTTGTGGCTTGGGAAATAGATAAACCATGTATGCAGAATGAGTGGCTGATTAGACAACAAGTGCTTTTGAGCACTTTGGAAGAGAAGACAAAGGAAAAAGGGAAGAGACACTCAAGAGAGAGAACTTGAAGTGACCTTCATTACCAATAGAGTGAGACTCCACTCCAATGTAACTCAAAATACTATAAACACAAGGGAGAAGCAGAGGTTTCATATGTACAAGAGGGAGCGGAATCTCCAAGACTACTCATAGAGAGAGAATGAACTAGAGAGAGATGGACTCAAGAGTCTACATAAGAAAATATCTACAAGAGGGAGAGAAGGTTCATGAAAGAGGCTTAAGGAGACTAGAGATACAGCAACATGAGGCCTAATGGTCGAAGAGATGATGAACAAGGGAGAGAAGGGCTCCTTTTATAGAGATTTTGTCACCCTCCTTCACCCATTTACTATTGGTGCCTATAGATTCTTTTCCCCATTAATCACATAAGCCCGTATGTCACCATCCATGTCGTTTTTGGCTACTCTTGCCATGTGTCCCATCAAAAGATGGTCAAGACTCTTAAAAGATTGAGAAAGTCAAGAGTCTCCCTCACATGGAGCCCATAGGGACCCTCTCTCTTCCATATGTCCACATCCTCCTTATTCCACACAGGAATTCTAGAAGGATTCCTCTTGATTCTAGACTCCTCCACATGCCTTCCA
Organism: Dipteris shenzhenensis; assembly: GCF_047967505.1. Lineage (NCBI taxonomy): Eukaryota > Viridiplantae > Streptophyta > Polypodiopsida > Gleicheniales > Dipteridaceae > Dipteris > Dipteris shenzhenensis. The sequence goes on along the minus strand of NC_141618.1, from coordinate 27,824,883 downwards.
TATGCTCAGCATGTGGCCTCTCTTATATTATTGAAACACATGGACATGAGCCCACCTCTTTATATTACTCACTCTTCCTATTTTCTAAAAACCCCTTAATATCCCATACACAAATAACTCTCATGCCATACCAAGGTATTTATCATTCATACACATGGTATTTACAATAATCCATTCCACTCATCCTCTCATCCCATACAATATCTTAGAAAATAGAAATAAGTGAGAGCCGCTAGGCTATCACTTGATACTCAAACTCTTATCAAACATAGAGAAAAACAATACCAGTGCCAAATAAAAAATATCAGTTTTTGGCATCACATCTTTCCCGCCCCAACAGATCCTCTCTAGTGACAGAGAGGGTCTGCTGGCCCTCAAGGTGGTCGAGCATAGAAGAATTTAAGGCGATACTCATTGGTGCATCCGGGTATCACCATGCCATCAACATCCTGAAGCTGATAGGTTCTATTGGTGAACTTCTTCTTGACTTGATATGGTCCCTCCCATCGGCCGATAAACTTTTTGTCTAGCCGCTTGTCCAGACGGCTATCAAATCTGATGACCAAATCTCCTTTTGCAATATCTTTCTTCTTGCGTAGTTTGGTGTCAAAACAGGCCTTGCGCCTTTTTTGAGAAGCTTCCAAGTTTTGCGAGGCCTGTAATCTGCATTCATCCAAGGTTTCTAGCTGTACCAAGCATTGAGCATAGGCATCCTCCTGTCCTTCTTTTCTTGCAACAGTAGTGCAAAGACTATGTATCTCCAATTCAATGGGCAAAATGGCTTCGATTCCATACACTAGTTGGAATGATGTAAACCCAATAGCTAGCTTGTGTGTGGTTCTGTAAGCCCATAAAACTTTAGCCAAGTGCCTATCCCAATGCCTTTTCTTGGTGTCTACAAGCATGGAGTCGCATAATTTGTGACCACCAATAAATAATGCTTGCCTTGAGATGAGCAAGGGAGTGGTCCCACAAAATCCAACCCCCACCTCTCAAATGGTCCATATGCTGGAATAGGCTTCAAGGGCCCAAGAATCAATTGTCGCCTTCCAAACTTGGCATACTTTACAACTTCAACACCATTCATATACATCCTTATGGAGGCATGGACAAAAGTAACTTGCATTAAGAATTCTCCTAGCTGTGCTTGCTTAAGCAAAATGACCAAAGCCTTCATGACATATTTCTAGGATTCTCCTAGTCTCCATGGGATGGACCACCCAATGGAGCACCTTATATTTTCCCAATTTATAAACAAAATGTCATCAACAATAGTATAGGGACAAGCCTTACTTACCAATCTCTACTTCTGTTGTGGAGTTAATAGGGACAAGCCTTACTTACCAATCTCTACTTCTGTTGTGGAGTTAACCCTCGAGGAAACATGCCTTCTTCCACATATTGCTAAACATCTTGTAGTTCTGGCCATCCAGTGTCTACCAAAGAAACCACCCCCCGGTCTTGTACTACAATGGCTTGAGTAGCTAACTCATCTACCCTTTGATTTTCTTTTCTGTTTATATGAACAAACTGGGAAAAATCGAACTGACTACATAGTGCCATACCCTTTTGATTAAGCTCCTTCAAATGAGGACTTCTTGTCTTGTAATGCCCTTGTATTTTCTTTATAATAAGCTGAGAATCTCCTCTTACTTCCAATTCTTTAACCTGACTTTGAAGACAACCCTCCAAACCAAGAATCAAAGCATTATACTCAGTTGCATTGTTAGTTGTGATACTTGGAAGCTCTTGTCTTCTAGCCCATACTTCTTGACCTTCATAATTCATCAAGATCATCCCCTTGGCTCCTTGTTGGCATGAAGGACTAAAAGCCCCATCAAAATACAAGACAAAAGGTGTTGGTGGTGTCTCCCTTTCATCATTATTGTCCTCCTTATATTTCTTCTCTTCTTTTAGATCATGTCGTCCTATGAGCAAATCTGCCATAGTGGACCTAGTGGTATTTTCAGTGACAAAAGAGAAAGAGAACTCTTGAAGCTCTGACAACCATTTTGCGAATCTCCCCCCAGGATTAGGCTTGGAAACTAGATATGCTAATACAGACTAAGAGGTAAGGAAGAAAAATGGTTGAGGTAATAAATAGGAGAAAATTTTTCTGACTGAAAACACCAAAGAAAGAGCTTGCTGCTCCATTTCTTCATACCTTATTTCCACCTCTGTAAGCTATCGGCTGGCATAATAGATGGGTTGCATTCTACCTGCCTCTCCTTTTTGTAGCAATACAGCACCAACTGAATGCAAAGATACACTTGGATATACATAAAAGTCTTGAGACTTGAAGCAGAAACGCGTGGAGGAGAGTAAGATTAACCACAAGAGTGGTGGGTGTGAATTTGGAGGTGAGGGCACACCACAAACCTCAAGAGTATATTAGGATAGGCATTAGGGTGAAACCGGTTCAAAGTGAACCGTGTTCACACTGTAACCTGTAATAAAAAAGTGTATATGAGGTGGCACAGGGCCTTAACCCCAACAACCTCCCACCTGAAGGCAATGTGCCTCAAAACAAAAAAAGAAATTACAGCAAGTACATATAGAATGTACAAGGCCAGAACGTGATATAGGGCCTATCTAACACCCATCAATGTCCTGCAATGTGCAAACCGCTCTGCTGGCAATGTCTTAGTGAAAAGATCCGCAGGGTTATCATCAGTATGGATTTTGACAAGTTTTAACAACTTGTCATGCAATACCTCACGAATAAAGTGGTACTTAACATCAATGTGCTTGGTCTTCTGATGAAAGACCGGATTCTTTGCCAACATAATAGCACTCCGGCTATCACAATGCAAAGAAGGAATATCCCCTGAAAAACCCAAGTCTCCCACCAGACGTGAAAGCCATATGGCCTCCTTGCAAGCCTCAGTGGCTGCAATATACTCTGCCTCCGTGGTAGACAATGCTGTGCATCTCTGTAACCTGGATATCCATGAAATAGCACCACCTATGAAAGTAAACACGTAGCCCGTGGTGGACTTACGATTGTCTGCATGCCCTGCATAATTTGAATCTGTGTATCCATGCACTTTTGCCTCTTGCTTGCCAAAACATATGCAGCTGCACTAGATTCCATGTTTGATTCTTCTCAAGAGATTGCATTTCTGAAACCATGGCTTTCTGCCAATTCTTTGCGTCCTCCCTCTTGATGGCTTCTTTAAAGCATGAGGGCTCACCACAGTCTGTCACCATGATGTAATCATCAAGTGCATTCACCCCTGGAACAAACCTGTCAGGCATCCGGGACACCCTGGTGCTCCGCCTAACCCAACCATCTTGATTAGGTGGCTGATTTACTTGATGTTCCTGCATATTTTGGGGCTGTACAGCCTGCTCTGGAAGCACATCTTGCTGAATCTCAAGTTGCATTTGTGGTTCTTCCTGTGGAGGATAATATGGAGCATTAAAAGCCGGAGGTGGCTGCTGATTTTGACCATTTTGGACAGCATTTTGATTGGCATTTTGTGGTTGTGCTGAAGGTCCTTCCTCTTCAAAAATGACTCTTCTCACTCCAATGGTATTGATAAGCTATTTTTGCATCCTATCTTCTCGAAAAATCACATCATTGCTCCTCACAATCTTGTGAGATTCAGGGTCCCACAACCTGTAACCCATCTCTCCATTGTCACCATACCCAAGAAAGATACACTTGCGTGACTTTGGGTCTAATTTGCTGCGTATTTCCCTTCTGATATGCATAAAGGCGTGGTAGCCAAACACCCTGAGATGTTTGTAAGAAGGTGGCTTTTCGGACCTGGCTTTTCGGACCACACCTCCTCAGGTATCTTCAAATCCAAGGCCCGGTTGGGTGTCCTATTGATGAGATGTACTGCTGTCTTAATAGCTTCTGCCCAAAAGCCATGGGTCAATCCTACTTGTGAGAGCATGCTAAGAGTCCTCTCTTGAATGGTCCTATTTTCCCTTTCAGCTACGCCATTTTGTGGAGGATTGTAGGGAGCGGGCAACTCCCTCTTTATCCCCTTCTCATCAAAAAATGTAGTAAATTCCCTTGAGAGGTATTCCCCTCCATTATCAGACCTGAGGCATTTGAGCTTCTTTCCTGTCTGATTCTTGAAGACTTTGAACACATCACTCTTATGCTTAATGGGATAGACCCATATCTTCCTTGATGCATCATCAATAAAGGTGACAAAATACTTGGCACCGCCCAAAGAAAGATTGGGCATTTCACATACATCTGTATGTACCAAAGTTAGGACTTCTTGCTTAACATTTCCAGCCTTTTTATGGGCTGATTGCTTATGTTTTCCATAAATACAATGATCACATGCTGAAAAATCAGAAAAATTAAGTCTCGGCGAGTAACCCAAAGAAGACAATACTTTCATTCCTTTCTGGCTTATATGGCCCAACCGGCTATGCCACAATGAAGTGTGTGGCTGCTCGGTCACATGGATTACATTAGCATCAACACCCTCAACATACAATGGATACAAGGTGCCTAATTTGCAGCCCTTGGCCACAACCATATTTCCCTTAAGCACCTTCCACATAGAATGACCAAATTGGGTGAGATACCCTGCATCATCAAGCTGCCCAGTGGATATCAAGCTCTTCCTGAGCTATGGCACATGTCTCACATTGTGCAATACAAATTTAGAACCATTTGGGAATTTTAGATGCACATCCCCAATACCGTCACAGGCATAATCATTCCCAAGTTTCACGCATCCTTTCTTCCCTGCATCATACGAAGCAAACCACTGCTCATGAGCAGTAACATGATAGGATGCACCTGAGTCTAATAGCCAATCTTGTGCATATGAGCCATCATTGGCCACAAGAAAAGAACTATCACTAGAGGAGGCAACAAGTATGACATCGTCAGTATCTTCATCACTGCTAATCACTGCATTGAGCTCCTCAAGTTTAGCCTTGCCCTTGGTGTCTTTGGCATCTCTTTTCGCATCTTTGTCCTCTTCTTTTCTTTCCTTAGCCTTGCCTTTGTTTTTCAGCTGAAAACAGTCCCTTTTGATATGCCCCTTCTTATGGCAGTAGTGGCATTCAAGGTCCTTCCGAGGACGGGACTGACTACGAGATTTCCCTTTATTTTGGTTTTCCCCTCTATTTTGCTGCCTACCTCTGCCCACAGCCAATGCACTTGCATTCTTATTTTCACTGCTATTCTTATGCCTCACCTCTTCCTGCAGAAGAGCACTTTCCACATCTTGGCATGACAATCCTGTGAAAGCAAGGGCTGAATTGCTTATGGCTATAGCAAAAGTATCCCAACTATGAGGGAGGGTACTCAAGAGAAAAATGGCCTTCACCTCATCATCAAAATTCATTTTTTGATTTGTGAGTTGGCTGAATATAGAGTGAAACTCATTGAGGTGAAGTGAGAGGGCTGTCCCCTCTTTCATGCTTAGTTTCATAAGCCTCTTCAACCAAAACACTTTACTAGCTGCACTCTGACTCTCGAAAAGGGACTCAAGTTTTTTCCATATGCTGTAAGCGGTGGCTTCATTCTCTACATTGAAGTAGATCTTCTTTGAGATGGTCAAAAGAATGGTACTCTTGGCCTTCTCATTCATGGTTTCCCACCGAAGGTCACTGACTTCATCGGGCTTGATCCCTTTATACTTGATAGGCATATTTTGATCTTTCTGGACCAACACATTATATATTTGGTTCTTCCAATAAGAGAAATTTGCATTTCCCTCCAACTCCTCGATGTTCCAATAGTTGCCTTCATTGCTTGAAGATAATGCAATGTTGTCCACTCTCCAAAACTGATTACAAAATCTCGTCTTTTGTCACTGCATTTGACACATAGACATGTAAATCCCCTTCCAAAACTATTTACAATGGCCAATAACACCAATTTGAGAAAAAGCCCTTTGTTTTGGCATCTATTGAAGAGAAATTTCGTCAAATAGGCACCCACAAGTGCGTACAAGCACTCTAGCGTCAAAAGCCCCAAATTTCTTGCATGCAATTTCTCCAAATTCGGAGAATGCACCACGATGTGCACCCAATCCTCAAGTTTCTGCCCAGAATATCCAGTGGTGCTTCCAATTCCAGCTGACCAATGCCGGGCCAAAAGAAAGCGCGGGGTTCATCAAACCTCCGTCGAATGGGCCAGCCATGAGATAGTTTGTTCCATAGTTGAAGCGAGAGGAGCAATGTTGTAAACGTTCTCTTTAGACATGAGAGCCCAATCCAGCAGTGAATCCGATCCTGCTTGAGGAAGAGCAAGGATCTACTCACTCGTGTAGTAGCGACTGTAAACGGCAATGCTGTCAAAGGTAAGGTAGAACGTAAATGCGGGCAGGTCGAGGTCTGAGCCGTTGCAGGGCATCACAAGAAGCAGCAGTGTGGTAACTTGCAAGGAGCAAGAGGGTAGGAGCAACTGAGGCAAAGCGTGCGCAAAGCTTGCTTCATGGGGGTGCACAAAGCCTGCTTCACGAGCTATAGGCGAAGACGAAAGACTCTCTCTGACTTCCTCCAGAATCCGCTTACTTCATGAGAGTGCACAAAGCTTGCTTTGAGCTATAGGACGAGAGACTCTCTGACTTTCTCCACAGTCTAAGCTTGCAAATGCTCTTCCAAGCACGATGGAATACTTTACAGACTTCACTACTGCAGCTGCTATTACGAGCCTGGCAGCAAAGGCTATGCTCCAAAGCAACGCATGCCGAAGCTCTACGTTCTGAGGTAGGCAAAGACTATAGACACTCTCTCAACAAAGACCACACTCTCCGAATTTGCTCTGATACCAGTTGAAGCGGAAACGCGTGGAGGAGAGTAAGACTAACCACAAGAGTGGTGGGTGTGAATCCGGAGGCGAGGGCACACCACAACCCTGTATATGAGGTGGCACAGGGCCTTAACCCCAACAAGACTAATCATGGGGCTTCAATATTGGGCCCTTACTCATGGCCTCCTTAAGCTGCTGAAAAGACTCTTGTTGCTCCACACCCCATTGGAAAGAAACTCCTTTTCTTGTCAACAAGTTCATGGGATGCACTATCTCTATGAAATCATCACAAAAGCGTTGATAATACTTGCTTTTTCCTAGAATTCTGTAAACACCAGTGACACTCTCAGGATTTGGCAATGCTATGATTGCTTGAACCTTGTCAGGATCCATTTGCAAGCCTTCTTCAGACACAATATGCCCCAACAAGATTACTTTTGTTTGAGACAAATGACACTTGCTAGGATTTAGACACCCTTTTGCTTCATCAATCCTAGCTAAGGCCATATTTAACTTCTCCATGTGATCTATGCACTGAGAATAAATGCAAAAATCATCCAAAAACACCCTTATGAAATTTCCCAAGTAAGGCTCGAGCACTTGACTCATGAACCTTTGAAATGTAGCTGCTGCATTGGTCAACCCAAAAGGCATCACTCTGTAAGCAAAAACTCCCCAAGGTGTGACAAATGATGTTTTCTTTTGATCTTCCTCCCAAATATGAATTTGAAAGCACCTAGAATACCCATCACTTATAGAATACATCTCATGCCTTGCTACTTGGTCTAGTATTTCATCTTGGAATGGCAAATGAAAATGATCCCTCTTAGTGCATGCATTCAAAGGACGAAAGTCCACACAAACCCGCCACTTATTTCCTTTCTTTGGTGTGACAACTACAGGAGATATCCATTCTGAATCATCAACAGGAAAGATGAATCCTGCCTCAAGTAGTTGTGCTACCTCTTTCTTTAGTACCTCAGCTTAGATCACCCCTAATCGCCTTAAGCATCGCACAACTGGCTTGCTTTCTGGCTTCAATTCAATCTTGTGCTCCATAAGAGAGACTGGTCAAACCTATGAATAGCTTGTTGCAAAGAGATATGGGAAATCGTCTAGCATATCCAAGTATTGGATCTTCTGACTACCTGATGGAGAATCACCAAAAAGCTCTTCATTGCGTTGGCGTTGTTTAGTGTGCTCCACATCCTCCACATGAAGTGTCTCTACAGGATCTTGTTGTACCACCAACAAGAATGATACTTTTCTTCTTTTTCTTCTTTGACACTCTTGTGCTTGCTAGCTTTCCCCATTCCTTCTGTAGTTTTGGAGAGAAAGAAAGTAATTGACCAAAGGTGATATGAGCTTCCTTTTCTTTAAGCTCGGACAACAAGTCATAGCTTCCAATGCCTTGTCCTAAAGGAAAGTCTGACAGACTAATTCTCCTTCTAGATGCCTTCTTTTTCTTACTACGGCGTTCCTCTTCCTGATGTTTCTCATCTACTTCTTCCTTGCTTTCTTCTTCTTCTTTTGCTTTACCACACCCTTGTTTAGCCATCATTACCTCTCTTTCCTCATCCCTTGAAGAAGTTTCTAACAAGGATACTTGTTTTTCTTCTTTCTTTCTCAATCTAGGACACTCGGGGTGATAGTGACCTTTTTCATTACATTCATTGTTAAAACATGCGTGCCTTAGGATCTATGGAGCACTCTAAGGTGGATGGAACTTGTGTGGAAACATGATGAAGAGAGTGCTCATGACATGTACCTCAAGTCAATTAGGTTCCAAGATAGATTAACTTGGACTCATAAAGAGAATCTTGAGATAGTGTAAAGTGCTTTATTGGTATTACTTCAAATGAACCTCCCTTTTATAGGTGAGGGTACTTACATCCATTTGCTTGCTCACATGTGGGATATCTCCTCCATGCCATGTGGCAGCTTTCCCTTTACTCATACCTTTGCTCTACATGTGCTCATGGCACCACAACTCTCAACACCTCCCCTTGGTGCCATGATCCTTTGGCTACTGCAAAGTGGTCAGATGTGAGTTACAAGAACAAATCCTCCCCTGGGTGCCTACATGGCTACTCTCAGGTGGTCAGGTTTGATTTACAAAATATAGGCAAGGTTGGCAAGGGTTTTCGTTTCTCAATACATTCCATTGATGTCACCATTTGGCTCATGGCTTGATGACGAGGCTATGTAGTTGACCTGTTGGTTCTTCAATCTACAATCTTCTTCCTTATGTAGGTTCATGCATGATGCTCTGTTCTTCCATGTGCCTTAATGCTTTATGTGTGGATGCCATGCTTTTTGCTATGGTCATCTCATGCACTTGTGCTTTTGGCATGCTTTTTGCATTCATGCATCGCTTTTCCCTTTGTTGCAAAGGTCTTACCAATTGATTTCTTTCAATATTGGCAGTGTCTAATTGCTAACAATGATTTTGATCTGACATGCGCGCAGAACTTGAAAGGACGATCACTTTTCCCTTTTGGAGCATGTTCAAATTCTTCCTGGATTGGAAGTTACGCCTTGTCGAAGTTTTTGTGAAGAAGGGGGTCTTGATGATGCGGCACAGGAGTTCATATTTTGCTTACAAACTATGCTTGGCAAGGGGTTACTATGCTGAGGCGGCCCTATGCCATGTGGCACAACTTTGACCAAACCTGAAACTCAACCAAGCTCTTTGAAGTCAAGCAGCTAAATTGCACCTAACTATAAACTTAACCAAGGTTGCACTTAACCACAGTTGAAGCCCTTATCTACCACATGTCCTTATCCTCTACACACCCTGGGTCAGATGAACTTAACCAAGGTTTATTCTTATCCTCCATGTGTCTTTTCTGAGACCTTGGAGAAGATGAGAAGCGGAGGCATCGCAGCTGCAGCGAAGATGGCATCGAAGCGAAGGATTCGACGGGGAAGGCTAGAAAGCACGTAGGAGGCTGCTAGAAATTTGGCAAGCTAGAAGCATCAAAAGCAACTTTGCTGTGGGTTCACTGATCTGTCGTTGGAGTGGAGCCAGCCGGTGTGGTTGAGCTGTTGTAGGAGGTGACTCTCTAGAGCTTGGCGTTGGTGTCTGGGAGCCGTGTGGTCGGTGGATGCTGGAGTGTCGAAACTGGTAGAGCTTGCAGGAGGTTGGCTCAATGCTGTATGCGTTGCTTTGTGTGTGAGCCGAGGCTATAGAGGTGCCTTAGGCTGGCCTTGTAGGAGCGTTGCTGGAGAAGGCCACCTTCAAGTTTGGCAAGCTGCTGTCGTAGATGATCATCTGGCAAGCCACTCTATTGGGGTCGCCTCGGAGCTCGCAGGGTTGGCTGTCACGTGGAGGAGCATTGCCGCATCTAAGAACTATGTTGAAGGTGTCTAGAGTGTCTCACGTTGAAGGTGTTTGCTGTAATCACATAGGTGGCTGTTGATGTCGATGGTCTTCTGTTGGAGCTGCCTCCTTCCGGTCGCCTAGGTTGTGGGCTTGTAGTGTTGCAGGAGCTGCAGTCTTGTTGGCTTGTTGAAGTCGCCTCTGAGTGGCGTTAGTTGTGTCTGAGTCTCCCTCTTTGATGGAGAGGTCCAAGCCGCCCTTGAAGCTGAGTGTTGGAGCTTCATTCTGGCTAGCAACCTCCTTACGGATACACAATGGTCACAAAACTCTATCTATGTTCCATATATCTTTCCGATAGGATAGATAGGATGATTCTCTTTCTCTTTCAAATCTCAAAGAAAACCTTTCGTTCTCAAACAACATTAAAGAAAGCTCTTTGAACCAACTTCTCTCTTCGGAAGAGAAGAACAACTCTCACAAATCTATCTCACAAAATAGATCTCTAAAAAGAAATGAACTCTCTCTCTCTCTCTCATCAAGAATGATAGAGATATCTCAAAGCAATGAATGGAGTTTTTCATTCAATGGACGGAATTCTCTCAATCTAGAACAAAAACTAACCTAGGAGAAAAACATGAGCTCCTAAGACATGCCTACAACTAATCTAGGAATGGAAGCAATCCTAGTGAACTACTAATGAGCTAAACTAGGAGAACTAAACCTATGCTCTGATACCATGTTAAAACATGCATGCCTCAGGATCTATGGAGCACTCTAAGGTGGATGGAACCTATGTGGAAACATGATGAAGAGAGTGCTCATGACATGTACCTCAAGTCAATTAGGTTCCAAGATAGATTAACTGGGACTCATAAAGAGAATCTTGAGATAGTGCAAAGTGCTTGATTGATATTACTTCAAATGAACCTCCCTTTTATAGGTAAGGGTACTTACATCCAGTTGCTTGCTCACATGTGGGATATCTCCTCCATGCCATGTGGCAGCTTTCCCTTTACTCATACCTTTGCTCTACATGTGCTCATGGCACCACAACTCTTAACATTCATAGCAAGTGACCCGACTCTTATCTCAAGGCCTATCTTCACTCTTTGGTGCTCTAGGTTGTCGTGCATTAACCAAATGCAATTTCAAATCAGTAAACTCTACCATCAATTGGGAGATATTATGATCTAACTCAGAGGACTTTGGTACCTGAGGAGTGCCCATTACCTCCACCTTAGAAGTTGAAGCTATTGAAGACACAAAAGAGGATCAATTGCCACATAAGTACTCTAGTCATCACTAGCACATCATCATCCACAGACATTGCCATGTTAGCACCAACCTAAGTACCACATCATGAATGCCACATCAGCACTAACATGTCAATTACCAAGTCATTTGCCACCTCAACACTGCCATGTGGCAGTGTGCCATGCAGGCACACTTGCCTCTCCATAGGCACACCTAAGATTTGCATGTGAACACATAGTGCCATGTCAGCAGTGCCATCTAAGCACAGTGTGCCACACAGGCACAATATGGTAAGCAGCATGTGAGCATCAATGCCATGTCACACTACCACATCACCACATGCCACATCATCTTTTTTCCCTCTCCTTGTGATCAAATTTTGGCCATTCTTCCAAGAGCCATAACTTTTCATCTAGGTGGAATTCGGAGGTGCTATAAAATGCAAACATGATCGGCAGATTATGCTCTACATGGTGAGCACATCAAATCTTATTTTTAATTTTCCCACAATCCAGAAACATTGAATTATTGTCATCGAAACCACCTCCTGATCCATTCCATCCACCCAGCATGTAAAATGAAGGAACTAAAATTCATTTTGCTGCATTTGACGATTTGACATGTAGTCTAGATGTAGACTAGCACAGCCATACAAGAGATTAAACCCCACCAATCCAAGTAAGCCATTGCCATATCACCCGATTAGCTCCCACTAACGTCAATCCATTTGCTTCTATCATTGGTATACATGCTCACACATCTGACACGAGTTCAGTACATTTGTTGGTAGTTTGGCACTTCTTCACACTAGGGATTTGTGTCACTTGCCAGAGTGATCTTCCTCGGACTCAGGATTGTTATTCATCTTGTATGCACATATGCCACCCATGTACAATCATATTCATTATTTATTTTCTTGTTTTGGTTTCATACACATATCCATCAGCCTTGTACAAGCTCTTGAATACTCTTGACACATAGGTTCCATCATTTCATTAAAGGCTTAATCTTTGGCATACACACATATTTCCATCACATCTATATAAAAGAAGAGAAAACCTGCTATGACATAATACATTTTTCAATTCATAACATCATATAAAAGAAGAGAGTTAGAGAAAGATAAGTATGGCATAGTAACATATAAAGAAAGGACATAATCCATTTATCGAAACCCCCTAGTGGCAGCTCTCATATAGTGTTCCCATGGGTACACATTGTCGTCAGTACATGGGTAATCCTCTAGCACAGAGCACCGGACCGCCTCTAGCATGGAGTTATTCATATCACATAGTTGATGCTCATGACTTCGAATGATATACATGAGTGGAAAGAGAACCTGATTTGACCATTCATTGCCACAGGATATGTACCAGTTTATGACGTAGACTTGAGCCTCATTGGTCTTGAGAGACCGGATGCAAATTTTCTACATGGTAGCATGGAACATCCCATAGTTTCTAATCATGCACATTTGTCAGTAAGTCCTCAACACGATGCACATTTGACGGTAAGCCCTCAGCATGAGGTAGTCACATCTACATCAGCACAATCTAATTATAGTGATGTATAGCCATCACATTCATGCATGGATCCGACTCCATCTACTATCACACCAGATGATACAGATACATAGTAGGAGTTTAGTTATGATCATATAGATTCTCAATAGGTATGTCCTTAGTATGAGGCACACATATGTTTTGCAACATGTAAAGATACATGCGACATTCCATTTAGCTGCTGAGGTGATTCCATTGAAGAATCCATTATTGATGCTTTCACCTCTGACACAGAGCATACCTTGGACATAGTTTCCATCAGTAGTTCAGATTAGCACATCAGTATTTAGGACATTCCAGCATCGGATCAATCATGTTGCATTCCACCATGCTTGGATCCAATTATCCCCACGTCTTTTGATCATCAGATCATTCCTCATCATGAGGACATTTATGCATCAGTGCGGTCTTGCTGCAATGCAGTGGACTGGCATTAGGTTCATCGATAGCACAAGTTGAGGAACCTTAGTGTTTTAGCATGCACTTATGGCTATAGTATGCAATCCTTACTTGATGAAGATTAATAGTTGGATCCACGACTATAGATAAGTCCCTACATCAACATTCGGCACATCATTCACCTCAGGGACATCAAGTTTCACCTCTATGAAGGATGGTATTACCTCTTTTCTTGTATAGTTGTCTTGCAATGATCGTGTACTTTCATGATTCAAGGTAAAAGTCTTCGTCAAGGACATGTCTATTTAATTTTCTTTACAGCATTGATTTTTCTCTTTCTATCATGATCCCTTTATTTGAGATTATGTGTTCAAGCAATACACCAAACAATACACAGAAGACATAGTTATAAGGATTGAGTGAAATATCAAGCTCTAAGCAATTTGTGAAATACTTTTTTTGGAAATTCGAGAAGCTTTGATTTAGTATTGTAAACTAAGAAATCATCAATAAAATTTTCCACAATTTCATTGAATGTATGCTTCCATTATGAATCTTTAGTATGTCCTTCAACCCCAATAGCATCACTCTACTTCAAAATGCTCTCCATTTGATGATGAGGTAGTCTTCTCATGATCTTCTTCAGTTGTTTCTAGTACATTTGTCCATGAATAAATGCATTTTTTCCCTTCCATCTTATCTAGAATATTTTCAATAAATGGAAAGGGAATGGATCTTTTATAGTTTGCTCATTGAGTTTTCTCTAATTTACAAAAACCCTTTATTTACCATTCTTTTAAGGCAAAATTACAACAATAAGAAATAACCAATCACTTTGGTCAAAAAGCAAATGAACCCTGCTTGCAAAAGTAATTGTTGATCAATTTCAATATTCCCTCATTTAGCATAGTTCGGATTCATTCAATATCATAGTTACTTTTATGGGCTTTGCATTCGGGATCAATGAAATTCGATGTTGGCACAACAAATGAGGTAATCCCTTTAGGTCTATTTCTCTCAAGCGAAAACATTAGTGGATTCCCAAAACAATTCATGGGCTTTGGCCAAAATCTTCTTTAACTTATATCATCCTAGGTTTTTGTTCTGTCTTCACATTCAAATATTTGATTCATTGACCCTCAGTGATTCTCTCATTACCACTTATTCTATTGATGCTACGAGCTAGTCTTCTTTGATTCTCCTTGGTCCTCCATTGCTTTTCGTGAAGTACTCTGGGAATCTAAAATCTTGTTATTCATCTTCTAATGCAAAGTCAACTCCCACCCTTGACATGTTAATTGTTGCAATTGGCACAATATTCATTGCTGGCATTTTATCCTCTCCTTCCATGATGAAATGTATCCTCATTCACCATTTACTTTGTTGAAACTTGTTCTACTTTTGGTTTTTTCCATCTCTAGTTTAAGTTCTTTATGATCTACATCAATGGTAAGCTTTCCTTACCCCAATCACGAATTACCCTTGCTCCTTTCAAGCATTGTCTTCCCAGCAACATTGGACAAGACCATTCATTCTTCATTTTAATGACTATCAATAAGCACTTTCACTTTATTTGCAAATAGACTTTAGCATACCTTTTAGAAGAACTAGTCTCTCATCGGCCATCTATATTTTGAATGTGCTCCTAAATCAAGAGAAAGTCGGATGCCAATCCTACCATTGCTCATTGCAGTGCTTGTCAAAGCACTAGTATCATGGATGAATACATGCACAGTCATGGAGCCCATTCACATTCCAACTCACCATGGTCTAGCTTATGGGACTCCTTTCAACCACTGTCTTTTCAACACCATTGAATAGGACTTTTTATTCCCCATTTTAATGATTGCCAAAGACAAAGCTACTTTTGAGATTATGTTCACTCGAAGCTACCATCATCCCAGCACACCATTGATGGTCCGATTTCTTATCTGATTGGTATGCTTTAGCTAATATTGGAAAAACTTTGCCAATAATCGATTGATGGAATTTTTTATCTTCAAATCTCAAAACTTTTCCCATGCCTTCGACATCTTCTTGTTGCAAATGCACTCACCTTCCTTAGCTGTTGTCTTCATTCTCCTTCTTCTTTATCTTTTTGCCTAGGCCTAGCCTCTGTTAATCCTTGATTTGGATACTTTCTTCCTCTTTATGAATGATTTCATCATCGTCGACTTTGATAAGAAGACTTTCTTCTCTTCTCATGGTTGAAGACAATGTCAATTTTTATAATACAGATGATCCATGATGGTTATGTTTACTACTATGAGTACATATACATTTATTGTGAATTTGTGATATTTTTTAAATCTACTCCCCATCCTTGGAAAAATAAATATAAAAACATAACTAACACCTCTTATGCCTCTAAAATTTAAGAGTCTCTAGAGTCTCTTACCTTACCACCTCTTACAAAAGGCCTTTTACTTACCATCTTGTTTTAAAGTTCCCTTTGTACATGTACATATCATCATTATATTAGGTAAGTGTTTTTAAAACCCCCTCTTGTCCATAAAGGCCCACAAGTCCCCCAAATTAAAAAATCCCCTTCCATTAATGAGCCTACAATGTTACATGTTTATAAAGTTACCACCCTAACATTGATTATTAGCATCAAATCTTCTTTTTTGAATTCTTGCTGAAACCTTTTTTAAAATAAATCTCTTAGCTATAGCCAACTTTTGAAATGACCAATACAATATTAATCAAATGATTCTTTGCTACGAATGATTTTGGAAAGTACAACAAAATTCAAATACTCTTCATTGGTATTACATATTAAAATGTCAACCGTTCTATAGAAAACTTGTAGATGTCCTTTCTCAGGCCTTTGAGTTGACGGATCTTGGTCTCTTGCACTTCTTATTGGGATTAAGGATTTGGCAGGGCCAGCAAGGCTACTTTATGTCACAAAAACAATATACTATAGAGCTTCTAGAAGCTTTTCACATGACAGTGTTGTTCCATCTCATCACCATGGACCCGAGCACCAAATTGTCCTAAGTATGATCTTAGTCAGCCAGTGGATGCAAGCAAGTGTTGTCAGTTAATCAAATCTTTGATTTGGCTCCGCAATACCAAGTTGGATCTATGATATTCTGTTGGGCTACTGAGTTCATTCATGCACACATCAAAGAAGACTCACTAGGATGCTGGTATGAGGATCCTCATGTACATTCAAGGTTCTTGTAATAAGTTATTCTATCAATCAAGACAACAATAGTCCATAATCCATCTACTTGGCTAGAGTGATTTAGAATGGGGAGGAGAGTTAGACACTCGTTGTTTGGCCAATGGTTATTGCTTTACCTTCAGCTCAACAATGGTCACCTAGAGTAGTAAAGGGCAACCCACTACAGCTTTATATTCGACCAAGGCTAAGAGGCCCTCCCTCTACCTCCCATGGGTGGGCAAACACACAACCAAGGCCCTCACTATATGGATACAGGAGATGTCACCTCCAACAGCCCCTCTCAACTTCTGGATCATGCTGAGGGAGTTGGAATGGTCTTCAAGTAGTTGATGTGTGAAGGGCTTGGTGAAGAGGTTTGCCTTATTGTCCTCCATGTTGCAGTAGATGAGCTAGATCACATCAGTGAGCACCTTCTCTCGGATCTCAATATGTTTGGTCCGTGCGTGGAATGAGCAAGTGCAATATAACTCTGATTGTCATTGTGAATGATGGTCGGGGACGTAGTGGGAACCCAATCTCCCCAAGTAAATGACGGAGCCAAACTACCCTTTGGGTTTGCCTGCCTAGGAGAGGGAGAGGGGGATGGTCATGGAGGCTGCTCAGTCCAGGATTGTATGGAGGGGTGTGGGGTTGTTTTCAGCCGCCCCCCATGCCGTACCAAGCCACCTTGCCGCCGGGTTTGTTGCACACTATACCAAAGGGGGGCGGGGCTGTTTTGCTTACCCCAAGGCCTTTGTATGGTTGCCATTGGGACGCCTTGGTAGTGCCTTGGTTGGGGGGTAAACCAAACCCCCAACCCTGGTCACATAACCCAACCAACAAATACCCCTCCTCCAGTCAGCTCTCTAGGGCAGGAGGGGATCCCTATACATAGGGCCCCTCTCACCTCATTGTTCTCATCTCTTTGTGAAGCCCTCAGTGCATCTTTGAGTGGACGTTTTCCCTTGGAATGAGATCCTCTCTTGGTTTTCTCTCCTTTCCAGTTCAGATTGCCCTCTCTCTCTCTCTCTCTCTCTCTCTCTCTCTCTCTCTTTCTCTCTCTCCATTGTTGTTCAATTCCGCAGCATTGCTCAGAGTTATCCTTGGGTAAGGTAGCAAGTGAAGCCACTAACAAAGAAATGTACCGGAGAATGTGCAAGAGTAGTGATAAGCTAGTTTTAGGAAGTGCAAGATCAGCTAACTAAAACGGAGGATACCTTCAAGAAAAGTTGAAAAAGAAAGTGAAAGGGCAACAAGAGTGCAAAGGTATCAACAACGAAGGTCATAATGGTTGACAGGATTGGGTGAAAGAAACCAAGAGGAAATGTTGCAAGGAGTAGAAGAAGTCAAAGACATGCACAAATCGAGGGTGAAGACACAAAGAACTCATCCATCTTCTGGTTCCAGGATCGGGAGTGTGCTTCAGCCCATACAGAGCTTTCTTCAACTGGTAAACCATCGCTGCTGACTTTGTAAAGCCTAGAGGTTGTTCTACATAGATCTCTTCCTTCGGATCACCATTAAGAAAGGCGGATTTGACATCCATCTAATAAATCGGCCATTGTTCATGAAGGACAACCGCTAGGACTGTCCTGAGAGTGCCATCTAGGCAGTAGGAGAAAAAGTGTCATCATAATCGATCACAAGGTGCTATGAATATCCTTTGTCCATACGACGGGATTTATCTTTAACCACAATACCATTGGAGTACTTGGTCTTGTAGACCCACTTGACATCTATTACTGAACGACACTTGGGTCTTGGAACCAACTCCCAGGTTCCATTTCTTTCAATGGATCCAACTCCTGCTCCATGGCCTTCCAGTGCTCCCGAGAGAGTGCTTCCTAGATGGTCGAGGGTTCTTTGTCTTTGACAATGCGGGACATCAAGGAGTACTTAACGTAGAGCGCACCTGCTTCCAAAATCTTTTCCTTATTCCACTGAGATCTACATGGACCGCCGTCCTCTTCTCGAAGCTATGAAGAAGGAATATCTATTATGCTTGAATCACCGAGAGTTTCAAGCAACCATTGCCACAAACTTTGATGATAGAATTGTCGCCGATACAGACATCTCCCCTCAAAATCACGAAGTCCTTGAGTCTAGCTAGAGAGGGGCTCACCCTTACTAGCTGTCCATAGAGGGCACTTCCTACAATAGTTACCTTTCTCGTCACAGAGATTGCATGAACGCTCCACCTTTAGCACTCCCTTCTCTGCTTCTGTCCCCGTGTCAAGGGTCCGTTGTCCTTGACTCTTTCCCTAACACAGGGCATCCAAGGCTTCTAAGCCACCGCTGTGGGAGGAACTCTAAAATCTCTCCTCTTGATCGAGCACCATCGGTACCAATTCTTCCCAAGTCAAATGTGATCATCCTGCCATTAGTATCAATGACGAATAGAAGTCAAGGTACTGAGAAGTCAAGAGTGAGAGCAATGTAATGTCAGAGGAAATCTCCTTCCCCACCTGAAGCATCTCTTGTTGAAGATTTTGAAGCTTGTTGTTATGCTCCCACATCAATGAAGACTTGGCAGGATCCAACAGCCGCATCTGAACTTCGAGAGAAACCCTCTTCATGGGGAAAATCCTATTGTACAAGGATTCCAGGTGCTCTCAAATGCTTTTGGCTACCGCCATATACTTTACATGATTTATAATTTGAGTACAGTTCCGAAAGATGAAAGAACGTGCCTTTGTATTGACTCTATCCCAAAGCTGAGCCAAAATTTTGGGCCTCCCTCTGATTGAGGATCCCTAAGTTTTCTGCAAGGGGGTCTGGCTTCAGACTCCATCATAACACGCCAAACACCATAGTTATTCCTGTCTAGTTGATGATCTTGCGGGAGGGTAGGTAGCATTGGAATCTTTACTTTATTCTCCACCATCTCTGACAGGGTAGCCATTTTGGAAGGAAGAGGAAGTAGAACGAAAGGAGAAGATCGGAGAGGGGGATACGAGAAAGGGGTATGAAGGAGAAAGAGAGCAGAGGGCTTTTGGAAAGAGACAAGAAAGAAAACTTGCAGCAAACACGACCTGCAAGATCCTACAGTCTGGCCCTCACAAACACCACCTCTCAGATCTGAAAACACCTGTACTCCCAAACAGTCCGTACCTCCTTGTCCTTTCTTCGAAACAGCTCCAAACAGCAGCCAGAAACCTTCACAGCTTGCTGGTCCAAGCCCTCTCCACAGCACAGGTTTCTTTTTTTTTGAAAAAGAAGGGCTAATTATATTACTTCGAGACAAGAAATACAAGAGACTCAACAGCAATGCTGGAGCACAGGGATAACTCCCACCTGCGAAACTACAAGCCACACAGGGCTAAGCAAAAAACTGTTGCAAAATGCTGTCAAAACAAAAAGCCCTAGTCTGGGTCTTCTGAAAACCAGTAAACCGCGAAACCAAAAAAACTACGGATCCCTGATGAAGTGAATCCTGGAAGTACTAGAAAGTCTTCGAGACAGTGAATCATCAACTGATATGACTCCTCTGAGTCAACATCCAATAAACGAGGCCGACCAATAATCCCTGATGAAGTGAAACCTGGAGATACTCGTAATCCAAGCATGTATGGATCCCTCCTCCGCTGAACTCCCGTCCATCGTGCCCGCCCGAGGTTCCCAATAGGAAGAGACCTGCCAGCAGGAGCAACCACCACCTGGCGGGAGGCGAGTCCGCACTCCAGAAGCCCGCTCCACGCACCTGCAGGCCTCAACCCAAAAGGGGAGCCTCCTGGTACGGCAAGAAGAAGTAGAGCCAAAGGAGAAGGGATCCCTGAGGAAGGAGCCGAGGGCCGCCGTCTTGTGGGAGAAGAATCTTCGAGAAAAACTCTGAGTCTTAAGAAGCTTGGAGACCCAAGCAAAGAGGCCACCAGCCGACGCGACCCCTCTGGGTTGTTGTCCAAGGGCTAGGTATTTCCAGCTCCAGTGCACCACTCGCGGCCAGGAGATGCTGATGGGACGAGGGCAGCACAACCACCACCACGGGGAGGGACGAACTGGAGTGCTGGGGGATGGCCATGGCCGATGTCGCCAGGGCAAAGCTGCGAGGAGAACTCCAACTCCGGAAGAGCAGGAGAGTGCAGGGCAAACCTCCTCCCGCCAAAGAAATGCCACCGGGAGGGGAGAGACGCTTCCTGAAAGATGAACCCACTGCTGCTGTGAAGGTGCAAATGTGGAGGACCGCCAGGGCAAGGGAGACAGCTGACGCCGAAGATACTCCCCTCCGAAGAAGTGCAAGGCCCCATGCCACAAGTGGCTCGACACCTCCAAAAGCCCGAACACCCCCAACCCAAACGCGTTCTACTCCACGGAGAGGGAGAAGGGTGCAAAGGACCAGCCTGGAAGACCGCACTGCCACGGGAAGGAAGCCACCGACAAGCAGGCCAAGGCTGGGGAAGCGCCATCCTGGAGAGGCTCACGGCTGGACCGGAGCAGGGGGGCAGCCAGTCAGCAGGGGGGAGCACGCAGCCAGCGGAGGGGGCTCGCAGCAAGGCAAGCAGGGTGGCGACCAAGGTGCGGGGGGAGGGCGCGGGGAGAGAAGGGTGGGAGCGGCAGGGCGGAACCTAGGCAGCGCGCGGGGCGAGGGCAGCAGTGGGCGGGGTGAAGGTCGCGTAGGTAACTTGATTTACTCGGAGCTTCACAGCACAGGTTTCTAGCCAACCTTTGGCTCTATTGCCATGTGAGAAGTGCAGCAGAACTGAACAACAATAGAGAAAGAGAGCAACCTGAACTGGAACGGAGAGAGAGCCAACAGAGACTGCAAGAGGATCTCAGGAGAAAACCTGCCACAGCTGGGGGAAAACCTCTACTCAAAGATGCATTGAGGGCTCCACAAAAAGAGGAGGACAATGAGGGGGAGAGGGGCCCTATATATAGGGTCCCCCCCCCTGCCCTAGAGAACTGACTGGAGGGGGGATATCTGGGCGACCAAGGGGCCGACCCAGGGTCGGGTATACCACACTTGCTGGTTAGGTAATGTGACCAGGGTTTGGGACCCCCCAACCAAGGCACCACCTAGGCGCTATCAGGGCCGCCTCATGGCAGCCATACAAAGGGCACGGGGGCAGGCAAAACAGCCCCACACCCCTCTGGTATAGTGCGCAGCAGACCCGGCAGCAAGGCGGCCTGGTACAGACATGGGTGCGGGTGAAAACAGCCCCGCATCCCTCCGTACTCCCCTGTGTACAGCCCTGGACTGAGCAGCACCCATGACTATCCCTCTCTACCTCTCCTTGGCAGGCAAACCCACAAGCAAGGCCCTCACTCTACCTCTCATGGGTGGGGGGGACCCACAACCAAGGCCCTCACTCTATAATCGAGGAGATGTCACCTCTAACAATAACCTGTCTGCCTCTTTCTCTCTTGCTTTGCTGCGCTTTACCCTTCCCTCACTCTAACGCCTCCATGTGAAACATACTGCAAACTCCTCACTACCACAGTGAAACTTCAAAGTAGACACATGTGTGAAACACATTCACGGTCCAAAAACAAGTATTTGCATGCCATTAATGGTGAAGATACAACAGGACTTCGCTCGCATTCCACATGTCCAATGGCTTTTTCGTGTGACAGTAGTTCCCACTCCTGTACCTGCATTTGGCCGTCAATCTTGGCCTTTAGTGTGGTTCGTCCTTCGGTTCAGTCAGGGCCCTTTGGGCAGTTGTTGCTCACTCCGAGCTTTGGCCTTCGCTTGTATCTTTTCACCCTTCAGTTGATTGTTGCTCACTGTGGCTGCAGGCGGTTACAGTCATGTCCAGTTTCTGGCCAGTCAACTACTGGCCTTACAATTATTGGCCAACAGATTTGCCAGCAGCAGCAGATGACAAAAAGGATCTATAATAGAGGCATCGACATCCTACCAGAACTATTATCACTGCAGTGTTTATGTAGCCTCCTTCAAGAGAAAAATGCAACAGCAATAATGTAAGCAAGATGTCGATCTGTCGAAGCAACATCAAGGGCTTCAGCAGATTCAACCATCTCCTGCATAGGAGACTAGACTCCATTGCTTCTTTGTAATCCGTAACCTTGGCAAAGATAAAAGCATATTGAAGTTGTAAACTGCATGATATTATCCATTGATGATTGTCATTCGCAGACTACCAGTATGCCGTCTTGAGAGTTCATCCATAGGAGCGGTTAGGATCTCAAAAAATGAGTTTTCATGGACATTTTTAAAAACCAGCTTGATAGCAAGATGGGAATATATAAACATTGGGTGGTCCGTCATTGAATGAACCACATGTTTCCAATGATGTGGAAGTACCATCAAATGCTGCAAAAAGCTTTCACAGTAGTAGCAGATTGCAGGTCCTTTTGCTGCTACACTTTCATGACATGGCAGCTCCACAGTATCACACACATATTCTACTTCCTTTTGTGCTATCCAGTATTTGTAACTCTGCATCTTTTTCTTCGTATGATCTTTGGGTGTGAGATATCACAAGCAACAAATTTTTGTGCAAATCTGTGAAACTCCAAGTGCTACTTTGCATAGCTATGCTCATCTGGTAGAGCATTTCAAGTATGAGCTGCAGCACAGATATTTGAAAGCATTACATACGGAGATGCACATCTTGGATCCAAATTAGAAAAATGTTTGGAGGCATGCATGCCACATTTCACATCACCATGGATTCTGCAAGCAGCAAGCAGGCTTGACCAAATGGGAGCTGATTTTTCATATGTCATAGTATTAATCAGGTCCTCTGCCTCAATTATATGTCCTGCACGTCCAAGCAGGTCAACCATGCATGCATAGTGCTGTATAGTCCGTGGTATGCCACGGTCCTCCATAGAAACAAAATATTGCCTTCCAAGTTCAACTTGCCCTGTGTGATTGCATGCAGTAAGAACATTGACAAATGTGATAGCATCTGATTTCATGCCTTCCAGCTGCATCTTATGAAAAATATGGATAGCATCCTCACCATGCCCATTCTGGGCACAAGCTGCAATCATGGTATTCCAAAGGATGACATTCTGCTCTTGGATTTTGTCAAACACAATTTGTGCATGGTCGATATTTCCACACTTGCCATACATGTTTACCAGAGCAGATCCCACAACATCATCTTGCTCATAACCATTGTCAATAATCGTTTTGTGGATGTCCTGCCCCTCTTCAAGAGCCACCATACTGGCACACGTATCAAGAGCAGAGATCAAAGCAATTTTGTCTGGCTTGAAACCTTCAACCTGCATCTGACAAAAGAGATCCAAAGCCTCTTTGTGGTGCCCATTTTCATTACACGCAGTCATCATAGTAGTCCAATCAACCACACTTCGATTTGGAGTTTCATGAAATGTATAGCTTGCATCATCGAAACTCCCACACTTCCCGTACATAGCAAGAAGCGCATTTCCCACAATGTCATCGTTCACATACCCGTTGCCTACAATGGTGGCATGGATCTCCTGCCCCTCTTTTAAAGCTGCCAGGGTTGCACAAGCACCAAGAACACACATGTACGTGATCTTGTTAGGCTTCACAACAGACAGCTGCATCTGACCAAAAAGATGCAGAGCATCCACTGCATGCCCATTCTGGGAACAGGTAGAGATCATGGCATTCCAAGAGACCACATCCAAATGAGACAACTGTCCAAAAACATTCCCTGCATCTTGCAGTCTTTCACACCTGCCATACATACTGATCAGGGCAGTTCCTACAATAAAACCTTGATCATATCCATGGGCAGTGACAGCAATGTGGATTTGGCGGCCCTCATTTAGGGCTGTAAGGTTGGCACATGCATCAAGTAGGCATGAGAACGTTATTGCGTTTGGCTTAACACCATCGAGCTCCATCTTATGAAAGACTTGGAGTGCCTCCTCAAAATATCCATTGTGTGTGCATGCTGTAATCATGGCACTCCAAGACACCACATCTCGTGGAATCATTCTTCCAAACACACTCTTTGCATGATATAGATCATTGCAGCTGCTATACATGTTGATGAGAGCAGTCGCAACAACTGGATTTTGCTCCCAGCCATTGTCAACAATGGTTCTATGAATTTCCCGCCCTCTTTCTAGGGCTGCAAGACTGGCACATGCACCAAGAGCAGAGACAATAGTAACTTCATTTGGCTTGACGCAACGTTGCTGCATCTGATGGAAGTAATTCAAAGCCATTGTGCCACATCCATTCAGGGCACAGACTGCAACCATGGCACTCCATGACACAACATCTCGCTGAGGTATTCTAGCGAAGACATTCCTTGCATTATCCAGACTTCCACACTTGCCGTACATGTTGATGAGAGCACTTCCTATGACAACATCTCGCTCATAATCATTCTCAACAATAGCAGCATGGATCGCCTTCCCCTCCTTTAGACCTTCCTGCATAGCACACGCATCAAGTGTGCAGAGAAAGGTGACATTGTCTGGTTTGATGCCATGCAGCTGCATCTGATGAAAGAGATCAAGAGCATCCTTGGTATGTCCATTTTTAGCACATGCTGCGATGATAACGGTCCAAGAGACAATATCCCTCATACGCATTCTATCAAACACGCTCCTTGCATCGGACAGACGCCCATTCGTGCCGTATGCTTTTATCAATATATTCCATGATGCAAGACTGGGACTCGCTATATTATCGAAAGAGGCCTCTAAATCTTTGACGTTCCCACAATTACCATACATTTGGACAAGAGAGTTCCCTATGGAGGTGATGTGATCGTATTCCAATCTAATGATATGATCATGCAGCCGTCTACCGACAGACAAGGCCTTTGTTTCACCACAGCGCCGCAATAGGGAGGTCAAGGTGGTCGAATTGGCCAAATTTGAATGCTCGAGCGCCAGGGCAGCTCTGATAGATGATTGGGCTGTTGGAAAAGCATTGGGTTGGTGCTGAGGACAGCTTGTTCCCGCAGCTCTGATAGATATGATAGATAATTGGGTGGTTGCAAAAGCATTGGGTTGTTGCTGCGCACAGCTTTTTCCCAATGGATGTTTCTTCAAGGCTAGCTCGTTCCGCAATCCTGGAATGAGTTCCATACATCAGGGAAGAGCAGCACGCCGAATCAGCTCAATGACATAGCCTCCGAGGTGGGTAGAGTTCAGACCCATCCATGGAGAATTGGAGGATGGTTGCTTCGTTCACCCATCCATGGAGAAAGAAATAGAATTGGAGGATGGTTGCTTGGTGTGGTGGCTTAGAGAGGGCAGCCCAATGCATGCTTCCCCATGACAAGGACAAATCACTCCACCAACTAAGAACGGCCATGCACCACCACCCATAGAATCAAGAAAGAGCTCTCAATCTCTCAATCCTTACTATGTCTGGATCTCGTAAGTTTCCCCTTGTTGAGTCAAATTAAGCCGCAGGCTCCACTCCTGGTGGTGCCCTTCCGTCACATTCATCAGGCTACTAATTTAAGTCAACAATCAAGCTACTAATTTAAGTCATCAATCAGGCTACTAATTTATGTCATCAATCAAGCTACTAATTTATGTCATCAACTTGTGATTGGTGTCACGGTTGGAGGAGATGGAATGGGCTACTAATTCATGTCATCAATCAGGCCACTAATTTATGTCATCAACTTGTGATTGGTGTCATGGTTGGAGGAGATGGAATGGGCCAATCATTTAGCGAGTGGAGAGTTGGCCATGCGTGCGCGGCATTTATGGATCGACAGACACAAATCTTTTGTGTTAGTCTCCGGGTCTGTCCCTCGTATTGGGCAAAGTAGGATGGCAGCCCTTTACACCACCTTTTGAAGGATGGCTGCTGTTGGGTAGTGTGAACCCAACCTGCAAACCATATACAATGAACCTACTGGGTCGTGATCATAGAGAACTTGCAAAATATATACAATGAACCTCCAACATTAAAATTTTCCACCTACTGAAAATGTTTTCTCAATTTTATAAAATCTATAAAATTTTGCCAACAACATTTAGACAAAGCGAACGAGTTCAAGCCCCAGGGGCAACTTAGGGCTTTATCTCGGTCACCCAGTATAGAGGCACTGTTGGCACTTTTCAATTTCAGTACAATGCAATGTGTGTGTGTGTGTGTGTGTGTGTGTATTTTCATTTTCACCTATAGAAAATGTTTTCTCAGTTTTGCAAAATCTGCAAAATTGTGCCAATAGTGTTTAGACCAAGGAGCTAAACCATGTGGTTCTCTATGTGCTAGTCCTGAGAGGGATAGCTCAAGATTTTATGTTGGCACTTTCAATTTGAGTACAACGCAAGAACAAAAACTGCAAAATTGTAGGCAATTTGGTTTATATGTTAGCTTTAAAATCTGTAAATTCTCAAGAAAAACCTTCAAGTTTTTGAAAGCCCAAGTTTTTTTATTTGTTGGGGAAAATGTTTATCACTCGTGGATAGTCCTTTATCGAGAGGAGACTGGTTGAAGAATTTCCAAAAATAGACATAAGTTTTCTATGGGATCTTGCTAAAACTTTGGTAATCAAGGTCAAAATGTTTGGAATTCAGTTCATTTGGTTAAGAGATAGGTAGACCTTCACCTAGAGGAGAATGTTGAACCAAAATAGATATAATAATTGAGTTATTGGCATATTCAATTTCAGCACAACCCAAAAAAACTATATATATATGTACATATATTTATTTATTTCAATTTTGCATTTATTATTTATTTTTTTTGTAAAGAAAAAATAGGAGTTTCTTATGTTCACCTTGAACACAGGATAAGAACAACTCATGCTTTGCATTGCTCTCACAAGGAGTAGCTTGGAGTGGAGGCTCCATCGGCATTCCTTCAACATCCCCACGACACGCGAGTCACCGTTGAGACCACACATCTTTGGCACCACTACCAGGGAGTTCAAGGTATGCTTTTGCATTGCGCTTGCCCTCGCTCATCATTTACCCATTACTCATGGTTTCAAGCTTTAACTTGGAGCTATGATAGTGGAGTTGTAGGAGAGGAATGAGTGAAGAAGTGTGTGTGTGGATGGAAAAAAGATGAAAATTGTCATTTTCTCTTGGAAAGCATTTCTGATCATGGGAAGCTTGTTTTTTATGTTTGTTAGTGTTTTAAAGTGATAGGAAGGTAGTTTAGAGGATTGCTAAGGTGTGTGTGATAGCAAACTCCAACAAAAACACCCGAAATTGGAGATGGAATCTCAAATTTGAAGTGGTTCTTGAGTGGTGGCAGTCCCACTTGTAGAGATTTCTCATTCATGCACCAAAAGTTGATGTTTTTTGCACTTTTTTGTTTATTATAGGTAGTGCATAACACCCACAAACACTCAGAGCTGGAACAAAAACTCCAAAATCACCAAAAATCACCAAACAGAGGTCAGCAAAGTTCATGTTCTCAGACATTCCCTATCCCCACGGGTCATCGACATAGCGCTATCCCCACAAACCATCGCCATAGCACTATCCCCACAATCAAACCTTCGTTGACCAATCACTTCCCACGACCTGTCAAGTATAAGCTATCTAACCTACCGTCTTAATTAATATGTGTCAAAATCTGCTATCCCGTCGGTTTGACAGGTGTTGACTCATTGACAAGCGTTGACTCGTGGCCTCGAGCCTATGCCCATGACTCGGCAGTTTACTATCAACCGTATGACCGTCGCCATATTCACATCACTCCAAGACAGCTAGGTAGGACTCAAGACTGTAAAGAGGATACTTGACTGTGGTCTAGTTGTGGTCTCGCTTATGTCAACCATTTGCATCTTGCTCGAAGTCTATCCGTTTGTGGAGCTCGCAATTGCCATCTCGTAGCAACTCGCTAAATTATGATGCACATGTGTGGATAGATTGTAGGAGACATAGGTTTACAATCCATTGTTTTCATGTGTTATTAGGTGGGAAAATGTAGATATGATTGTGTTGCATATATTACAATTTGTAGCCCATGACGCCAAACTTATTTAGAAAATATATCTTGATGTTTACAACGTATGCTAGCTTATAGTCTCATAGGAAAAGTGCTTGTATGTGCTTGTGTAAGCAATGCTAGTTACTGCACTAGCGTGTGTGAAATACTGACATTCGTCAACAAAGCATAATGGTGCAAATGATCAAGGTGCAAATAGATGCTTACTCAGGAGAGAGAGGGATGTTGGAAAAGGCAATATGACATCCCACACCTATTTCAATATGTGGATTACCAAGTTTATAATCATCCAATCACATTGGGATGGGGAAACGAAAATTGATCATTTCTCTCTCTTGAGTTCTATCAAGCTTACATGAAATATTCTAAATTAGATGTGCTAAATAGCCATAGAATTTTTGGATATAGAATTGTGAATGAAGCCAAACATTGTTATTTGTCCTAAATTCCATGGTAGAAATGTCTTGAAATGTGAACATGGCAATGTTCGTAAACGAACATATTAGTTATACAAAATTGTTTATGTTCCGTTAGAGTTCTCTTATAGCCTTGACAGCAACCATGGCTCCAAAGAAACGAGGGTGAAACATGACAAAGGCTCGGGATTATGTTACGATGTTAAATAGTAAGAAGTGGAAATGCAACATTTGCCACGAAGAGTACTCAGAATCTAGCACAAGAATGCAATAGAACTTCTTGTGTGATCCTGAGAAACAAATTGGAAAATGCAAGGGCATAGGAATTGACAGAGTTATAGCTATTCTAGGTGGAGAAATACCTAAAAGTACAGACACCTAGGTGGATGACATAGTAGCACGTAACCAATCCCACCCCCATAAACCCATATTTGATGAGATAATCACACCTCATGGATCTCAAGCTAGTCAGTCTATAGCTATAGACGATTCTTTGCAAAATGTAGTAGCTCAAAGTAGTAGCATGGGTTTGATGACACAAATGGTCAGCTACTCCATGATGCATATGAAATATGTGGTAATATACCTACAAAAATAGGAACCGGATGGTAGGTTTACTTTTCACATGTCCCACTCTTTCTCAACTGAACATACAATTGCACTATGGTCATTTGCAACATCATGCTTTGAAGAAAACCTTGTATTCATAGTTATCATAGATGTATTTCTCACTGGGGAATAAATGCATGGTACCTCACAAGTGGGGCTCAAGTCCCACGGCCCATTAAAAGGAAAGATTTTAGGGAAAGAGAACAATGTTGGGTCAACGTTTTCTTGGGTGTAGTTAATCACAAAACTATTTTCGGGGCCATTTTGGGGCAGAGCCACACTCTCACTTGAATTTCTTTTGACATCATGATGCTGCACTGGCATAATAATGAGATGCAATCTATCATTCTAAGCATTGCGTAGCTCAACACACAGCAACTATTCCCTGCTTTGTGTAGGATAGTATTTCGCCTTACTACATCATGCATCTCTACACTACTTCCTGCAACGAAGTCTCTTGCTTGACCACCTATCAACGCACAACCTTTTGCTGTAGCTTTGCCACCTATCATCAAGCAACGCACCTATGCAAATCATGAAAACTTAAGGTTGTCTTGAGCCGATGGAGGAGATGATGGAGACCATGCAGATTGCACAAATGTAAGACTCAGAATATGGCCCCCCAACAAGACGAGAGTACTTTGCTATGAAAATACTTATCACTTCATCAACGTGTCCAGGAAATCCATAGAGCACAGCCATATAGAGGCCATAGGTGTGCATACCATTCAAGGTGGTGGCATGCAAATGTGGGGGAATAAATTAAGGGAATGAAGAGATTCCACAAGAGTGAGCATTTCAAGTCCTAACAAGTGCAACACAATGACCTTATACAAGAAGGAATACAATATTGGGATCATGTTGCATTGAGGAGTGATAGTAGTATTAGGCATGGTGGAAAGAGCAGGTGAACTGTGGAGCGGATGAGCAACGAGAGCAAATGAGTGGATGAGAGTTGGAGCAAAGTAGAGAAGGGGTAATTCGAGGAGGGTGCCATGCAAATTTAATCATGAGCCATTTTAACTGCAAGCCACCATGGTGGTGGTTGGTAATTAACTGCCAACCCAGTGGAATTTTAGGCACCACTCCAGATGGCATCACATCACCCCTAATAATGGAAATTAATTATGATGTGGCAAGTAATCATGAAGCAAACTCCATGATCTTGGTAATTAAAGTTACGACTTATCGAAGTTTTATGAAGAAGAGGGTTTTGATGGTGATGTGGCCAGGGGTTCACATGCTGCTTACAAACTCTGCTTAACAAGGGGCTCTATGCTTAAGTGGCACTGCAAGTGATGTGGCATAAATTAACCAATCCTAAACCTAAACCTAACCATGGTTTAGTGTGAGTTAGTTGGCCATTCACCAAACCGAGGGTCAATGTGACTTAACCTTGGCAATTGGGATAAGGTGCCATGTGTCCACTGCTGGACCAACTACTTAACCCAGGGTCATTTTCTCCAAATCCTAGTTATATCCTATCTACCACGCAGCTTTTTGTGGAGAACCTTGTGAGGAAGACTTTGAAGAAATTTGAGGCTTGGTCTTGCGATGTTGGCATTGTTTGTTGGGCTGCGTGAAGCCTGAGCTGTTTATGGCATCGCTCATGGAGGATGCAATGCTCGCTTTGGAGCTAGGAGAATGGCTATTGGGCTTGTGAAGGAGATGCATGTGATGCTACAAGCCATCTTTGTTAGCGATGATAGGAGCGTAGAGTTGTTGGAGACTCAATAGAGGCATTTGGATGTAGGTTAACTATTGGAGGCAAGTCGTTGCATAGCTTGTGTGTTGAGTCAATGGAGATGTGGCTCGTGGCGGTAGGCTTTGGAGCAACTGAAGAAGCTGGAACAGACTATTGCAGGTTGTTGGGTCATTGAGGAGGCTTGGAGCCAAAGCAAGTAAGAGGTTGCGGGCAACAACAGCAGTCGGTGTTGTGGTCAGTGGGGGCAGCAGCAGCTGGTGCTGTGAGGTCGTGGGTAGCAGCAGCAACCGGTGCTGTGGTCATCCTCACAAGTTCATAGTTGTTGGAGCACTGGTTGGAGGTGGAAGAAGCTATGGTCGCAACCATTGAGAGCTAATAAGTTGGGCTTCTTTGTTTGCAAGGGCTGCTTAAGTCGACTGGGGCTGCTTGCTTTAGTCATTGGTGCTGTGGCTACTTGCTAGTCGTTGCTTTTGTTATTGAGCTTAGGGCGTCTATAGCTTATAGTTGCATAGTTGTCCCTCGTTGCTGTAGGGGATTAGGTTAGGGTTGTAGATGCCATAGCTTAGAGCTTTAGTCGGTAGGAGCTTAGCCACAAGTCAAGTCAAGATTTACACCTCTTTACCTCTATCAAGAAACCTCGATTTCTTTCTTTCTTTGACAAAATAGAAACTCAAACTCTCTCACAAATACAATGAATCTCTCTCAAAATAGAGTAGAAGAAATGGCTCACAAGTCTCTCACAAGAGGAATAAAGTGTACCGAAAATCTTTCTCTCAAATGAATAGAAATCATCACAAGCACTCAACTCTCAAGAGAAGAGAATGGGCCCCCCAAACAAAACGAGGGATTCCCGGGTCCCGCTGGACGAAATGAGGTTGATGGAAATTTCTCTCAAAACGAACAACTCTCTCCAAGAAGAGCTCTCAAACTCTCAAGAATTCAAAGATGGAGAATGCCTCAAGGGAGGGCTTATTTCCTTGATAACATGCAAGGGCTTGGGAGCACCTAGTGCTCTGATACCTTGACAAAACATGCATACCTCATGATCCATGGAGTGCTCTAAGGTGGATGAAACCTATGTGGAAACATGATGAAGAGAATGCTCATGACATGTACCTCAAGTCAATTAGCTTCCAAGATAGATTAGCTTGGACTCATACATAGAATCTTAAGTGTTATGCCCAACTGAAAAAAAATAGTATCGAAGGTGTGTCATCTGAATGCGCTCATCCCAATGGTCATGATATTTTTCACACATGCCAATACAACTTATGTTGAGGCATGTACAAAATATCAAACCCATTGGATATGCTTTGGATGGTCAAACACACCACAAACACTGTTTTTTACCAAGTGTTATGCACAACCACCAAGAAATAGTACTTAAGGTGTATTATTCGAATGCGCTCATACAAAGAAGGTATCATGCTTTGAACAAGTGTGAAAATAACCTATTTTGAGGGGTGTGAAAAATATCTTGCCCATCAGGTATGAATTGGATGGTCAAACGCACCACAAACCCTGTTTTTCATCAAGTGTTATGCACAACTGCCAAAGAACAGTATTTGAGGTGTGTTATTCAAATATGCTCATACCCGATTGGCACAATGCTTTTCATATGCATAAATACAACATATTTTGAGACGTGTGAAAAGTATCATGCACATTGGATATGATTTGGTTGGTGAAAGTCTCCACAAATCGTCATGTATCCCATTCAATTTGCTTCTCGACAATTGCTCGACATCAAACGATGCTACTCAGAGGCTGACAAGCATGTCTTGTCTTTGGTGCTCTGAATTGAGAAATTTAAGCATTATGTGGCTGGAAAGTCCTTCATTATACTCACTAGCACTAGTCTTGCAAAGCAAGTTCTTCAATCACCAAATCCCATGGGCCGGTTGGCCAAATGGTTAACAGTTTTACAAGAATATGATTTTTCTTTCAAAATTGTAAAAGGGGGTTATTCCAACTTGAAGAATGCTTTGATTGATTTAGAGCAGTGCCTTGATGTAACCCTTGTAGTGGCCATAGAAGTTGGGGATCCATGGTATGGCAGTATCTATAGGTTTCTAACTACTTTCTCTTGTCCTCCAGAAAGTACTAGCTATGAGAGAAAGAAGATCCACAAAGACAGTAGGCGCTACACCCTCTTTGATGGGGTGTTGTACCGTCAAGGCATGGATGGGATACTAAGACAGGCCATTGATGCAGATGAAGTACCTAAGGTATTGAAGCATTATCATGATGGATTTTGTGGAGGCCACTATGCCAGTGACTATATAGCTAAGAAGATTTTACATACTGGGTACTATTGGCCGACCTTGTTCAAGGATGTCACTATGCATTGCAAAACTTATGAATCATGCCAATTCTTTGGTAGGAAGGATTTGCGTCCTGGGCAACATCACCCAGTGATGTCCATCCATCCGTTTCAGAAGTGAGTAATAGATTTTGTCGGGCCCGTTCCCATGACTACCTGCAAAAAGAAGTATCTTTTGGTAGCCACTCAGTATGTCACTAAGTGGGCTCAAGCTATCTCCCTCCCCATAGCAAATGGTAAGGTAGTTTTAAATTTCATATTTGAATGTATCTGCACAAGGTTTGGGACACCCATGGAGATAGTATTTGACAATGGAGTCCATTCTTAAATGAAGCTGTGGAGTTACTCATGGATCGCATGGGTATTGATTATCACACTTCTAGCATCTATTATTTAGCATCCATGGGTCAAACGGAGTAGACCAATGGCCTCCTTGGTAAAACCATGGGAAAAATGGCTACAGGGAACAGGAGCCAGTGGGATCAGAAGGCTCTCAGAAGGTCACAGAAGCCGTATGGGCTTACAACATCACTCATAAAATGTCTACAGGTCACACTCCATTTGAGTTGGTGTATGGTATTGAGGCCATTTTACCACTAGAGATAGAGATTCCGGCTTTGAGATTGGCACAAGAACAGAGGATGATAGAAGATGAACACATAGAGGCCCGGTTGGTGCAACTTGAGAAGTTAGATGAAACCTGACACCTTGCCCTACATCAAACAGAGATTCAAAAGAATCGACAAAAGGCCCGCTTGGATGCTAAGATTTGCAAGGGATGGGAAAGACACTTTGCTGAGGGGGATGTTGTGCTATGCTTTGATAACAGATTGGACCACCAAATGGATAAGAAGTTCCTTCCGGTCCATACAAAGTCATCAAGGAACGTAGCAATGGGTCTGTACAAGTTCGGGAGCTGCATGAGCCATATGGCAAGAAGGTGATCAACAAGTGTTACCTCAAGCCCTTCTTTGTGGATTATGGACCCAAGCATGGAAATGTTGTGCATTCCCTGCCTGGGGGGGGGAACTGTTATGGATAAATTTGTCTAAGGAAAAAGGCATAAATATGTGTGTGTGTTTGTATGTGTGGCAATAGTATAATAAAATATGGTGTGCATAGGGCCCAGGGTTGAGGTGGCAGGGCATGACCATGTGCCACCCTTCCACGTAAGAGAACCCATAAGGTGTGATGTACATAATCCATGGTAGTAATATTATAAAATGTAAGGTGACATGGTTCCTCCATGTGCCACCCCTCCACCTAGGCGGTCCCATGCCTGCATTTAGTGAGATATGGCCTAAAGTCCATGAGAGAAGTGATATAAAATAGGTGGAGATGGATATTATATTGGATTATTCCCTCCATGTAGGATAGGCCCATGTGGGGGGGGGATAGATAGTCCAAGGATGCAAGTTAAATAATGGGGAAAATAGGATGAGGTGGCAAGATTCCTTGTGCCAACCCTCCACTTGTCCTCCTAGAGGTTTGAACGTATTATAAAATTGGGAAGAGACCAAGGGAGTATCATAGACTTGAGATATGGGGCTTGATTTATGTGGAAAAATGAGGCAAAGGGTTGTTGCACACAATTGAGAGTGTGTAACTGTCTAGCTCACATGGGAGACTTTTCCACACACACCATGCATGTGGGAGGATGCATTTATTGGGAGAGACCCCCTCTCTTGGCTATAAAATGAGGGGCCTATTCCTTGATGGGACACGGTCATTCTTGTCAAGCCACCTAGCTAGTACTTTGATTTCCCCCTTCCCTTCCTTTCAAATAAAGCATGTCCCTCTTCCCTAGATGTCTCCATCTTTACATTCCTCCTCCCATCATGTACATGCTTCTCTTTCCCCTCTCCTCCCCTTCTAATCCCTTTTCCCCGCCCATGATAATGTTTCACCCTCATGTTCTCCTTTCCTCTATGGCCCTTGAGCATTGCCATGCTTAGTGTCTAGCCTCTTGTCCTGATTTCTTTTCTAGGTAATAGTACACAAGGAGCCACATATGCCAAGCACCAGACCTGTGGTAGCCGAACCTCCACAAAGCATCGGTAGTCCAATGTCAGGTGAATATAATATTTAAATATGTCAAGTATTTACTTTCGGGTTTTTTTGAAGAATACCAATACAACATCAATTGATAAGTTTGTATGTGACCTTATTGGACATGTAGCCTCTATCACAACTAAAGACCTCTATATGAATATCAAAGAGGGAGTTAGACAGGGAGCACGTGTCAAGCTAGATGTTACATTTACAGCTACAACTGTACGAGATGCAACTATGGAGCATCGACGAGTGCTACAAAAACTTGAGTGGGTGAAAAGTGACAATGAAATATTGCATGTGCATTATTATCCCAAACCGGCCAACGGCTTGATATCGACAATGCATACACAAAGATGTGCATAATAGCAACCAATTATTCTCCACAAGCGCATGATGCACAAGCCACCTTGCAACATATCAAAGAAGAGTGTAGTCTCAAAAATCAATCATCATCTTGTTGGCCCTGCCATGCACAAACCGTCCATGATATCTACATTATTACAATACATTGTGGATGGGCCATGTTGTCCAATCTCCCAAGATTGTTTTGATAGGGCCACAGGATACTATCCCCCAACATCGAAGTTCTTCATAGACATGGGTGCCGTACTTGGGATTTGTCCTGTAGGGTTTGCATGCCTTTGGTTTGGATCCTTCCCTTATTGGTATGGTATGTACTGCAACTTCAGGGGAGACCCCTTTCATTTTTTTGTAGGACCAAGACATCCAATTTCTATATTCCATCACCAATGCTTTTATTTATTTTTCTTCTTCTAGAGTGAGCTATTCGCCGATGTATATAGGCTTTCCTTCTTCTCCGTCCAAGGCAAGATTCAGTTTCCTTGTCTTGGTTGGTCCTTCATAAACTGGGGTATTCTCAATATTCTTTGTTTCTATGAGCTCTGATTCCCTGATTGGCCTAGGCATTGCTATTGTTGCTTCTCCCCTAATGTAGTTTTTTAAGTAATCGGGAACTTCCCTTAGGCCTTCATGGAACTTTGAGGTGCTTTCTGGGCTGCTAGCTCCCTTGTTCTTGTTTTTTGTAACTATTCACCATTTCACTCTTCATTCTCACATTGGGTTTGAACTTTCTAAGCTTTTTGCTTTGTGAGGCTAGTGATGGATTTTCAATAGGAGTCGCACTCCCAAGGAGTGGTTCTTCGGCCATAGAGGCACCTTCAAGCCCTTTAGGATCCTAATGTGGTCGGCTAGGTGGATGTCTAATGTGGTCTTTTGCATCAGAGGTAGGCCCCATTCTTCATATAGCTCTCTTGTTAGAATGTTTACTTTGGCTCCGCCATCCACTATTATAGGGTATTGGCCAAAGGCTTTATGCTCCAGTGGGATGGTTACATTTTTTATGTCATCCCTAGCACCGAATTTTACTGAAATTACATTTTCCTCTTCTTCAGATGGGGGGAAGTATTGTGAAGCTTCAATCCATCCCTTAAAACTCTCCCACATTGTAGGGCAATTTCATAGTAAGGTCTTGATTGCTCGGGGGGGTTACTCATCATATGTAACCCTATCACGTGAGTTCAACCGAAGGATATTTTCTATTTCTAAAATTACAGAATTAAATATACATAAGGGACTATTTAAAATAGTTTTGGAAAATTTTTACAGATTTGTATAGAAAAGGGGTACATTTTATTAATGAAAAAATTTACAGATAAGGGATTTTAAATATAGGCCTTGCACGCACGTGATATATAGGGTTTATACATAATGAACCCCCCGAGCTTGATTGGCATCGTGATGGGTAGCTTATCAAGCTTGCTAGTGTGGTGCCATGCACATCAACTCCGCTATGGATTTGCATTGGAACATGTGTTGTATTCTAGCAATGATGGGAAAGTGTCTCAAGACCTTTACTAGGATTTGCTCACCCTGCATGTCATCTCTATATCATTGTTCCCCACACTTCGAACAACTAGCCAAATCTCCATGCTCACGACTAAAGAGAATACAATCATTACGATAAGCATGAATGGTATCATAATCCATACCCACCATTGTTAGCATCTTCTTCGCTTCATCTGTTCATGCAGGCATAGTATTTGGTGCAGGAAACATCTTCTAGAGCAACCTATCACAATTCAAACATACATAGGCTTTAAATAATGAGAAACTATGATGATTCTTAAAACAATCAAGATCCAAATTATGAGATAAATTAATGCTAGAGCTAAGTGCTCCCTCTCCACCCTTCTCCCTCTTTGCTCCTGTGAAAGGACGTGTTTTCCAAGAAGGTGTGTCTATTTAAACAATGTATGTTTTTTTTTTTGGTGACATTTTGTTTTGTTAGTGTTGAAGCATGTTTCTCCTTGCATTTCTAAGCCCATGTGCTCATTTTTATGCTTTGATTTTTAGAGTTGAAAGTTTCCTTTTGCTCCATTACCCTTTGGAAGTTATTGGGATCAAGAACTATGTCAATGCTGGGTGATGATGGTGCTCTGACCTCTGCTGCTGCCATCCTGTCTGTCTCAAATTTTTCTTACTCTTGTTGTACCCATTGCTTCAAGGCTTGGTAACAAGCCTTCTCAATTTCAATGTTGGGGTATGCCTGCTTGGCTTCTTGGGTGGAACTTTCCATGGATGTGCTCACCATGGTCTCATTGAGTTGTGGGATTGGCATGGCTTGTTTTGCATAGGGCTCTTTGCTTTTTGAGCAAAAAGGAGTGTTTGTCGTGCCGCTACTTTTTGCTGTCTTGTTATTATCAAGATTGGCTATGATGCCACACTTTGTGTTGCCACACTGTGATTTTCCACACTTGTCATTCCCAAGGGTACATCAGGTTTTACTTCCGTGGTTTCTTGAGGCTTTATTCTTAGTGGGCAGTCCATGCAGGCATGCCCAACTCTGCACATAGGTTAGAATGTAATAGGGTTACCCTTGTGTGGACATTCAACCCTGCACACAGGCTAGAATGTAATAGGGTTACCCTTGTGTGGACATTCAACTATGCGGTGATTTTCTCAACAATCG
This sequence comes from Dipteris shenzhenensis, assembly GCF_047967505.1. Taxonomy (NCBI): domain Eukaryota; kingdom Viridiplantae; phylum Streptophyta; class Polypodiopsida; order Gleicheniales; family Dipteridaceae; genus Dipteris; species Dipteris shenzhenensis. Next base: position 27,786,493 of record NC_141618.1, on the reverse strand, counting down.
AAACACTTGATGGGTGTTCTATGTGTGGTGGTCCTTACTTGATTAGCATCCACCAGGATGAGTCCTTTGGCACCATCCATGTAGTACATATGGTATTCTGTTTCATACTCATAATGAGGTTTCAACTCTTCAAGTTGGAGTTGTTGCACTAGAACTACTAGAGCAAGATTGGGAGCTTGAGGATATTGCAAAGAATTGGGATTCCTCATTAGTTGAGGCACTTGTGTCCTCACCCAGAGTGGATTGAGACATGGCACTTGTGCATTAGGTGCTAGTGCTAGTTGCATGTACACTGGGATTGGAAGCTATTGGTATTGTTGGTGCCAAGGTTGTGCTACCCTCATATTATAGAAACATGTATTTACACCATGCCTTGCCACATTGCAAATGGGACACCATAACCATGGGAGTTGAGCTACTTTTGGTGGGTTTAGTCTGTTCCCTAGGATTGGGCATTCATTGGTTGTATGGTTGGCCATACAGTGTGGGCACCAAACTTTTTCTCTCCATGGTAAATGTGAAACTTTTGCTCAATGGCCTACATCATTTCATATTTTACTCTTAGGGCCATGGCTTCCACTCTGTCCTCGATGGTGCGATCCTTGTTGGAAGTGCTTCCCTTCTTTGAAGATTTCTTATCATGTTGACATGATTTATAGCCATCACTATCCCTGTTAGAATCGGTCATGATGTCCTCAATGTCAATTGTAGCTTCATGAGCGTAGCCTAAATGTGCATAGCTACTAACTTTTTTCATGTCCTTGCAAATGAATTTTTTTAGTCTAGAGGTAAACCATGTTATGAGGTACTTGTCGTTTGGACGGGAATACACTTTTCTATTAATATTTTCATTCTTCCTATGTATGTTCTGACCTTTTCTTTCTTGCACATTGCTATATTGCCTAGTTGTAATGTGGGGTCATCTTACAAACTTTATGTTTGGAACCTTCTTTTGAACTGCTCAAGTAGTAGTGCCCATGTGGCTCTTCTCTCCATGAGAAGGTAGAGGTACCGTTCTGAGGCCTCATCGGTTAATGCCATAAAAAACCAGGTGGCTTTTGCTTCATTTGATTGATCGCCTCTAGCACAACATGCTATGTTGAAGAGTTAAAGGAACCTGATGGGATCAAGTGTCTACATATTTGTGGTATGAAGTAGACATGATTTTGGAACTCCTCCGGTCTCTTCTGGCTCCTTTTGGGGCTCTTCTTGATCCGGTTTGGGCTCTTCCACTTACTCTCATCTTTCACCTTTTGCATTTCTTCATTATGAACATTAAAATCAGCATTCTCATAGTTTGTATTGGTATTTGAATTTTCTGATTGTGTTTTTGCACTTGCATCTTGCCAAAGGTTTGGAACTATGCCAAAACATTGATGTAATTGTAAACAAAAGTTTGATCGCATTTCATCCTCATTTGCATCATAGAATTGATCCTCAAACTTAGTAAAATCATTATAAAACACTTCTGGTGTATCTTTCCTCAATTTTGTAAATTTTCCCTTAAAAAAAAATAATTTTTTTAAACATTATGATTTATTTATAGTGGTGAGTATCCCCGCCTGGTATGCGGGAGACCCGGGTTCCAATCCCCGACAGCGGTGCCAAAATGTTGTCTCTGCTTCTCCCAAGTGCAAGTTCCGAGGGTGTTGGTCACCTACAGTCATGTTGTTGCTCGTTGTAGCATAGATGTTCACAATGTAGCAGAGGTCCTCAGGTCGTGTTTCGGTGAGGTGTGTAGGCTAAAGCATGGAAACCATCTCTCGAGTGTGCATGGGTGAGAAAGAGGGCTTGATCATAACAATTGATAGAAAGAAGATCTCATGCATGTGTGGGTGAGAAAAAGGTCTTGATCATAACGATTGATGAAGTAGGAGGGACAGAGGAGGAGGAGGAGGAGGAGGAGAGAGGAGGAGGGAGGAAGGAGGAAGAGAGAGGAGGAGGAGGAGGAGGGAGGAAGGAGGAAGAGGGAGGGGGAGGAGGAGGAGGGAGGAGGAGGGAGGAGGAGGAGGAGGAGGAGGAGGAGGAGGAGGAGGGAGCAACGCAAGAGGAGGAAGGAGGAGAAGAGAGGAGGAGGGAGCGAGCAGGAGGAAGGAGGAGGAGGAGGGACTACAAGGGTAGAGTGTACAAGGGTCCTTAAGGGCATGCTAGAACACGATAGTGTAAGAGAGCATGTATGCAATGGAGATCAATCACATGAACACAATAGTGAGCTTGAACACTGAACCCCAAAGTGTGTGAGTTTCATTCCATTGAGAGATATTTATACATGTTGGTTCTACACAATCCGTAGGTGCCTCCATGGTGGGACCTCTTTTGCAAGAGACCTTTTGACAAGAGTCCCTCCACTTTTGGGGGGGACCTTTTGGGTCTTTACACAAAGTGGAGGGGGCCTTTTGTGTCTCTATGCAAAGTGGGGGGGTCCTTTTGGGTCTCTACACAAAGTGGGGCGACCTTTGCTTCTCTACACAAAGTGGGGGGACCTTTTTGGTCTCTACACAAAGTGAGGGGATCTCAAAAAGTATAGGCTTTTAGTATTTGTCTCTCTAGAGTTAGTATTTCTTGTTGGGGTTTGTCAATGTTTTGCCTCTCCATAGGCACACTTGTGGTCCTATGTGTGTGCTAGAGAGGCAGGTAGGTGTGTTAGGTGGAGCTAGATGCTTCTAGAGGATAGGGGAGAGATTCTAGGAGCTTGGTGGCCTTTGGTGTGAGGTCATCTATGATGTCAGTGTGGATGTAGAGGTAGCCTACATATGGCCCTCATTTCTCTTCATTCTATGAGACAGTTCTTCATTTTTGTCCATCTTCTTGTCTCCATTTTGCTTAGCTTGCTCTTTTCCAACATGGTATCAGAGCAGTACTGGCCTCCTTGAGCCTGATCCCGCCACCTCATCATCTTCTTCTCCACCTCCACCCTCTTCACCATTATTCCCCCTTTTAGCCCAGCACTTGGAGCTTCAAATTCTACACCTAAAATTGACTATTGCCCAAGCCCTTGGAGTTGGAGAACCCCCAAACATAGGCGACCATATCCCCTAGAGGATTTCTTGACATTGTCCTTATGCAGCCCGAATAGCACAGTTTTTTGCCATCTCTCTATTGCAAAATACTCCCTGCCTGTTGCACCATTGCTCAAGCCCTCTTAGGAGTAGATGGACGACCTCAAGACGATCATTTTGAGTCACTTTGCAGCCCATTTAGTTAAGTAACAAGGGAGAAAACGTCAAAATACAGACTCAGCCTACAGCAGCTCCCCCGGGCAAAACAACCCACCATTTTGCCCAACCTCTATGTTGGATCTTCTCCTTAGTGAGAGCTTTCTTTTGCTCTAGAAAGCCCCTTGAGTGCTTCACTTTGTTGCTCCAATTTTGGCCTCCAGCCTCGAACTTCTCGATTTGGGGATAACTGTGATCTCTCTTTCCGCTTGCAACTATTTTTAGAGGTTTCATGATAGAAATTATATCAGTTATCTTTTTTCTTTAGGATGTTTGATCATTGGATGTGATCTAGAGCACATTTGAGTTGCATCTTTGGAGCACCTTCCTACAGTTTGACAATTTTACAAGCATATGCATCAAAAATTGTGGTCAAAGGTCAGCATTTCTTCAAAGATTTGACTATCAAAGCTGCATTTATTATTGCTTGACTGTATCAGATCAGTTTGACAGAGATCTACCCTCTCATGGTGTGGGGGTTAAAGGTCACTGTGCCTTTACCCCGGTTATATACAATACTCAAACACATATATAAATGAATGAAAAAGAAGATTAGGGGGTTATACACCCACCAAAAACTTGTGTGGATCTTTGTTTCTCTCTCTCCCTCTTTCGTTCTTGCTTCCGTTGAGAGCACTCTCAACTGGTATCAGAGCCTGGGTGGTCTAGTTGAGCGTGCGTGAATGCTTGAAGCTCAGCAACTCTGTGGGAGGAAGGAGAAGCTCTGTGGGAAGCTTTGTGGGTGACTTTACTTGCATCTGAGTGTGCGGAGACCTTGGAGGAACCTTTGGAAAAGTTACTTTGGCTTTGCGAAGTGGTTTTGAGAGCCTGTTAAGTGGTTTCAAAGAAAAAGTCGTTTTTTGAGCTTTTTCCTGTTCCGTTCGATGACAGAGACTTTGTATTGACTTGTAGAGGCAACTATTACTTGCTTTTAGTGTCCACTTCACTTCAGGAGCTTGGAAACACCTTCATTCTTGAATCTGGGGTCATATTATTGGAATTCTGACTCACTGTGTCAGTTCCTACGTTTTTCTGCCCGGGTGTTGGAACTCAAGTTTGGAGCAACCATTTGCAGATCTGTCAGTTCCGGTGGACTCAGGAGGTCCTAAAACTTCTATGTTGCTCATCATTTGCACTCCAGTGGAGTTTAGAAATAGCTCTGTTTCAAAAAACGTTTTTCAGCCCATGTGTTGGACCCAGTGATTGAGACCACGGTTTCCAAAACCGTTTGTCCCATTGCGTTCCGGACATCCAAAAACCCCTACCTATCAGTACTTGCGCGATTTGGTGGAGGATTTTCAGAGTTATAGATCTCTGTGTATTCGATTTCATCTCCCTGTTATGCATTTTTCATTCTAAGGTTTTGAAACCTTAGATTTATGCCACATGGCAATGGATAAGCGTTGACTCCCGTTTCTCACTCATCGGTTGGGATTTTGGAGTTCCGACAGAAGAGAGATATTTGCAGATTTTCTTGCTAAGTCCGATTATGCAATGGCGCCCATGTTTTGAGGCATCTCAAGTTCTATTTTCAGTAGCGGTCATTACCGTGGGACCATGATTTCTTGAGCATACCTTATGCAGATCACTTTGGTTGCAGTTTGAGCAGTGTGCGCTCATTCGTGGTGTGCATTTGGTTGCAGTGGATGATTTATAGGCCATTTGGATGCATTGCGGTCCTTATTGGATGCGCTGATAGGCCCAAATTGCCTTGTGGGATGCTATTTTTATGGACGCTTTGCACATGGATGTGCTATTTTATGCTGAGGGACAGCTTTGACACATTGTAGGTGATGCACTGATAGTGCTATGCTCTCTTGGATGAGATATTATTAATGCATATGCCAGTGGACGGTGTTTATGCTTGAGTCATTTGGCACTTATTGGCGTTTTGGATTGCCATTGCAGTTGGCATTTTCTTTTGGGCTAGATTCGCTCATATGGATTCATAGTATATGCACATGAGTTAGATGCTTTGAGACATGAGTTTTAGTGATATTTCACTCTATTGTGGCATACACATTTGGACATTTATGATGCTTAATGGTATTCAATAACACTTTGAACTGATGAACCTTACCCGACTAGACAGCAGGTACATAAAAACCTGTTTGCCTTGTAGATCTGTGGACAAGTTGAGTGTTTAAATCTAGAATGAAAGATAGATTAGATTTGGATGCTGGATGAAGCTATTGATTTGAGTCTATGATTTGGTGTGATTCTCTCTTGTATGCACTAGCATTTGGGATTTTGTTTTATTTTGCATTATGGCATCCTCTTCCATGTCTGAAAAGGAGTTTTTCAACATTAAAAAGTTTGATGGGACAAACTTTTCTTTGTGGAAAGAACAGATAAGGGATGTGCTTATTCAAAAGAAGCAAATTAAACCCTTGGCAGGGATTGAAGCTAAGCTTGCAAATATGTCTGAGGATGATTGGAATGAGTTGGATGCATTAGCAAAGTCTACTATTAGACTTCATCTTGCAGAGTCAGTTTATTTCACAGTAGTAAATGAGCAGACTACGGAAGATTTGTGGAAGAAACTATGTGCCACTTATGAAAAGGAAACTGCCTCTGATAGAGTTTACCTCATGAAGAGGTTGTTTGAGCTGCAGATGAAGGAAGGGGTCTCCATTGCTTCTCACTTGAATGAATTCAATATTATTTTCAGCCAGCTTTAGGCTCAGAAGATGAATTTTGGTGCGGAGACTAAGGCAATATTTCTCTTATGTTCATTGCCATCCTCATGGGATACCTTCCGTACTACTGTCAGTAACTCTGCACTGGTGGAGTACTAAAATTTGATGATGTTGTGGGTAGCTTGTTGACCGAGGAGATTAGACGGAAGTCTATGGATGGCAACAAGCAGGATGCAGCCTTAGATGTGCAAAGGGGTAGATCACAGTTCAGGGGGAAGTCCCAAGAAAGAGGGCAGTCTCGTAGCAAATCCAGGGCACGGAACATTGAGTGTTACCACTGTAGCAAGAAGGGCCATATGAAAAAGGATTGCTACAAGCTGAAAAGAGAGCAAAAGGATAAGAAAAAGAATGCAAATTGGGGTGCAAATCAAAAGGAAGAGAGTCCAAGGGAGGACAAAGGAAAAGTGAAGATCGAGGAGATCAATGCAGTCACACATGATAGTGACAATGATGTTCTCTTCATGTCCAGTTTATTTGCAGAGTTGCTTACCACTTCAGATGATGCATATTCCCAAGATTGGATTTTGGATTCTGGTGCTTCATTCCATGTTACTCCCCATAGGGAATGTTTCTCCACTTATGATAGTTGAAAGACAGGTTGTGTGCATCTTGGAAATGACTATGGATGTGACATAGTGGGAGTAGGTGACATAAAGTTTTCTTTTGCAAATGGGTCTGCATTTATTTTGAAACATGTGAGACATGTGCCTAAGTTGACCAAGAGTCTTATTTCAGTGGGTCAGCTAGATGATGCTGGTTTTCACACCACTTTTGGCTTTCAGAGTTGGAAAATTCAAAAGGGCTATGCTTTTGGCCAGGGATGCCAAGTGTGGGACTTTGTATCCCTTACATGTATCAAGGGTATTTGATCATGTTGTTGCAATAATCGAGCAGCCAAGCACTTCTTTGTGGCATTGCAGGTTGGGGCACATGAGCCAGAATGGAATGAAACTCTTATGCCGTTTGGGTTATGTATCGCATTTGAGTTTCTCTGATTTTGAACTTTGTGAGCATTGTCTCTATGGGAAGTAGACTAAATCAGCCCATAAAAGAAGGGGAAAGAAAGAGTTTGAAAAGCTTGATTTGGTGCATTCAAACGTATGTGGTCCCATGCCTACACAGTCATTAGGCGGGGCTGAATACTATGTGACATCCATTGATAATGCAACTAGGAAAGTGTGGGCTTATGCTATAGCTCGGAAGAGTGATGTGTTCCATGTATTTCAGAAATGGCTGGCCTTGGTTGAGAATCAGTTAGGTAGAACGCTTAAATGCCTACGGACTGACAATGGTGGAGAGTATCTCTCTCATGACTTTCAGCATTTCTATGATACACGTGGGATTAAGAGGGAGCTCACATCCCCTCATACTCCAGAGCAAAATCCAGTTGTAGAAAAGATGAACCGTACCATTCAAGAAAGGTTCCAATGCATGCTTTCCAATGCAAGTCTTTCTGGTGGTTTTTGGGTGAGGCAATGAAGACTACAGTGTGCATGTGATCAATAGATCACCTAGCAAGAGTTTTGATGGTGGTATTCTTGAAGAGGCATGGAGTGGCAAGAAGCCCTCTTACTCTCATTTGCATATATTTGGGTGTGAGGCATATGCACATGTGCCAAAAGAGCTTCGAAAGAAGCTAGATCCTAAGTCTAGGAAATGCATCTTTCTGGGTTATGGTGAAAGTGGAGAGATGGGCTATGGTGAAAGTGGAGAGATCATATGCAGCCATGATGTAAACTTCAATGAGAAGAAGATGCATAAGGCACCCATGAGGGATGTGGAAATGAGGTGAATCACTTTCTAGAATGTGAGTCCACCTGCATATGTTGATAGACAGCAAGCTGTCCATGCACCAAATATGCAAGAAATGGTACCACCAAGTACTCCCATAGGTATACAATCAAGGGTAGATGATGGATCATCTATTGGTGGAAATGATGAGCCCAATGTGGCTGATATGCAGGTGGGACAGCAAGCTGAAATGCCCTTGAGAAGATCATCTAGAGTGTCTAGACCACCTGATAAGTTTGTTCCAGGGGTAGACTATGTGATGCTTACTGATTGCGGGGAGCCTTCTTGCTACAGAGAGGCTATGATGCGCAAGGATCAATGCAAGTGGGAGTATGCTATGCAATCAGAGGTGAGTTCACTTATGAAGAATAAGACTTGGGACTTGGTTTCTTTGCCACATGGAAAGAAAGCATTGCCATGTAAATGGGTCTACAAAATGAAGGTCATAGGTGATGATATGCCTAGGTACAAGGCCCGTTTGGTCGCTAAAGGGTTCAAGCAAGAGAAGGGTGTGGACTTTGATGAGATATTCTCTCCGGTTATGAAGATGACCACACTTAGATGCATGCTTGGACTAGTGGCATCAGAGGATATGGAGCTTATGCAGATGGATGTCAAGACAGCTTTCTTGCATGGGGATTTGCATGAGGAAATTTACATGGTGCAGTTGGAAGGCTTTGAAGAAAAGGGCAAAGAGCATTTAGTTTGCAAGCTGAAGAAGAGTCTCTATGGTCTTAAGCAAGTACCTAGAGAATGGTATCAGAAGTTTGATGCTTTCATTCGGTCCCAGGGTTTTAGAAGGAGTGAAATTGATCACTGCCTCTACACTAAAAGGGCTAAGGATAATAGCCTGATAGTCTTGGCACTGTATGTGGATGATATGCTATTGGCTAGCAAGAATCCTTATGAGCTAGATGCATTAAAGGCCAAGTTGCATGAGGCCTTTGATATGAAGGATTTAGGATTTGCAGGTCATATTCTTGGTATGCGCATCACGTGTGATCAGAGTAGGAAACTCCTTTGGCTTTCACAAAAAGAGTATGTTACAAAAGTATTGCAGCATTTCAATATGGAGGGGGGGAAGGCAGTGAGTACTCCATTGCCTCCATATGTGAAACTGAGTCATACAGATAGTCCCAAATCAGATGAGGAAAGGGCCATGATGGCCAAGTTTCCTTATGCATCAGCAGTTGGGAGTCTTATGTATGCTATGATAGCTACTAGACCAGACATTGCATTTGCAGTGGGAGTTATTAGCCGGTATATGGCTAATCCAGGAAAGAGGCATTGGGAGGCAGTTAAGTGCATCATAAGGTACATGAAGGGTACCAAGGAGATGTGCATCTACTTTGGTAGAGGAGACATGCGTGTATTTTGGTACACAGATTCAGACTATGCAGGGCATGTGGATAGTAGGAGATCCACTTTTGGTTATGTGTTCACCTTTGCAGGTGGTGCAGTGTCGTGGATGTCTCGTGCATAGAAGTGCGTTGCCTTGTCTACCACAGAGGTTGAGTATATTGTAGCCGCAGAGGGTTGCAAGGAGGCTATATGGCTTGATCAGCTAGTGGGAGATTTGGGGATTCATACAGGTGTACCGACATTGCATAGTGATTCCATGAGTGCTATTCAGCTAGCACGAAATCCAATCTTTCATGCAAAGACCAAACACATTGAGGTCAGGTACCATTTCATCAGGGAGATACTTGAGGACAAGCGCATAGAGCTCGTCAAGGTTCATACAGATGATAACCCTGCAGATATGCTAACAAAGAGTCTACCTAGTCAGCTGTTTGAGTATTGTTGTGTATTGATGGGCATTGGATAGTATGCTCACTGGTTGTTCTCCCTTAAAGGCACATTGTCCTTTAAGTGGGAGGTTGTGGGGGTTAAAGGTCACTGTGCCTTTACCCCGGTTATGTACAATACTCAAACACATATATAAATGAATGAAAAAGAAGATTAGGGGGTTCTGCACCCACCAAAAACTTGTGTGGCTCTCTGTTTCTCTCTCTCCCTCTTCCCTTCTTGCTTCCGTTGAGAGCACTCTCACATGGCACCTTCATTTCACTCTAAGTACAAGAAAAAGATGAAGGTCAGATATCTAAGATATGCTTCTCTACACAACTATGGAGATGACAAGATAATTGTTCTCTCGAAGCATATGATTTTCAGATCCACTTGTTTTACTTCTTTTATCATGGTACCATCTCATAAGGCACTAGACACTGCCCATGTGGTAAGACCTTGCCTTGACATGGATATTTTGCTTTGCTACTGTTATGGATAAAATTGTCTAAGGAAAAAGGCATTAATATGTATGTGTGTTTGTATATGTGGCAATAGTATAATCAAATATGGTGTGCATAGGGCCCAAGGTTGAGGTGGCAGGGCACGACCATGTGCCACCCTTCCATGTAAGAGGACCCATAAGGTGTGTTGTACATAATCCATAATAGTAATATTATAAAATGCAAGGTGGCATGGCTCCTCCATGTGCCACCCCTCCACCTAGGATGCAATAATTGAGATATGGCTCAAAGTCCATGGGAGAAGCAATATAAAATGGGTGGAGATGGCTATTATATTGAGTTATTCCCTCCATATGGGATAGGCCCATGTGGGGGAGGTATAGAAGGACAAAGAGAGCTAGTTAAATAATGGGGAAAGTAGGATGAGGTGGCAAGATTCCTTGTGCCAACCCTCCACTTGTCCTCCTAGAGGTTTGAACCTATTATAAACTTGGAAAGAGACCAAGGGAGTATCATAGACTTGAGATATGGGGCTTGATTTATGTGGAAAATGGAGGCAAAGGGTTGTCGCACACAATTGAGAGTGCATACCCACCTAGCCCACATGGAATACTTTTCCACACACACCATGCATGTGGGAGGATACATTAATGTGGAGAGACCCCCTCTTTTGGCTATAAAAGGAAGGGGCTATTCCTTGATGAGACACGCTCATTCTTGTAAAGCCACCTAGCTAGTATTTTGATATTTCCCTCTCATCCCTTCTTTCCAATAAAGTATGGTTCACTTCCCTTGATGTCTACATCTCAACATTCCTCTTCCTATCATGAACATGCTTCTCTTCCCCCTCTCCCTTTCCCCTTGTGTCATAGTCTCCCTTTTCATTCCCTCCACTTCTAATTCCTTGTTCACCCCTATGACATCCCTTCGCCCTCGTGATCTCCTTTTCTCTATGGCCTTTGAGCGTAGCCATACTTAGTCTCTAGCCTCTGATCTCGATAACTTTTTCGGCTAAAAGTTTTGGTGTGGCTGCTGGGATATGAATCTCCACGGCTGGTGGCGAATCTTCTATTCGAATTGGTGCCTGTTCCTCCGCACCTTACGGCTACCAATGCACGAGATGTCTTCCTTGATCTTCATGTCGACCTTCAACGGCTGATTGTCCACCAGTGCATTATTGATGGTGATGACGGGTGGAATGACACACCGTGGATGATTCATGGTGACGAACTACTGATACGCTGGGAGGATTTTGACTTTACTTCTACTCATTGTGCGGTGATCGAACTACTTGCTGCCTCAGAGGTAATCAAAATGGTTTCCTTCTTCGAAGGGTGGGATGCTCCCCAAGCTTGGGGGGAGATTTGGCGCATCTGCTTGTTGATTCCTGTGGAAAAGCTCGTCCTGAATGGTTTATTCACAATCTCATTACAAAGGTTTCTAGGCCTTGGCTATGGTTGGTAATGTTTCGACCAAGGAATCCATTTGTACCTAATCAGCCTTTTGTGCCTCATTTCGAGCTCCAAATTCTAATTCTTTTTGGGCTTAAGATAAACTATCAACAAAGAATTGCAAGTTTATTTGGTGCTGAACGTTTGGCTCAAGTGTTGAATTCTCCCCACCCTCTCCTCCTACCTATCTTGGACTACCGAGAAACTTGGGATGTCCGAATTCTCGTCTTGGTGTGATGACATCTTGGATACTTTAATTTGATGGAGCTTACAAACCTTCGACCAAGGCGGCTGGCATGGATGTGAAGCTCACTTCACCGGGTGGTGAGGAGTTTTGTTACAGCAAGTCTTCGCCCGCAAGTACTTGCAATCAAGCTGAGTACTCGGCGCTCATTTTTGGGCTACAAAAGGCACAAGAACATCATGCCAAGCAATTGGAGGTGCAAGGAGATTCTCAACTAGTGTGTGAACAAGTTAGTGGAAGGTGGAAGGTGCGGAGCAAAGGCTTGGTTCCACGACATCAACAAGCCTTGGAACTTTGCAACCAATTTGAAGAGGTAAAAATTCAGCATATCCCTCGAGCTCGAAATCTTGTTGCTGATTTCTTGGCACGTGAAGCTTGTATTTCAATCACGCATGACACGAGTGGAAGCGCCACCCCAACAAAGCTGCAAGCCACGAAGAAGGGTGATCGTTTGTAAGGAATGCAAAGGTTGTGGTCATCATGAAACTAAGTGTTGGGCATACTTGATACGAGTTCACCGACTTCGGAAGATCATCAAGAGGGTTCTCAAGGACATTGCTCAAAAGAAGGATGCCAGACCGCACACCCCTTGAAGAAATAGCATGGCGACTACAAGAACTGGAAGAAGCTAAAGGTGATGTGCAAGCTCTCCAACTGCTGACATTTGTCATGGCATTCTTGTTTGCCTTGATGAACAACCTCATGCAACGCCGCACCTCTAACCCTCACGTGTAATGATCAATGTGATATCATGAGGGTTGGTCCTTTTAAGATTGTCTATGTGCTATTCTATGCTGAAATTCTTCTCGTGTAATATTTCACACTACACCAATCACACCCTACCCTGCCTATGTGTGCTTTTTGGACGTATCTTCACCCGATTTTCAGTTCAAGCTTCCTCTTACTATTGTTCGTCCATAGATAAGCCCCTCTTTTCCATCTTCCAAGCATGGCTGACATTCCCGTGTTTTGTGGACGGGTAGAAGAAAATCCAAATGAGTATCTTGTGGCTTTCAAGCGCCGTTGTGTTTCTCTCAACTTTCTTACTGAAGAAAGATGGCTATTGGTTCTTCCCACATTTCTAGAAGGTTTGGCTCAAGTGTGGTATGAGAAGCAAACCGAAGATGTTCGCCAAAGCTGGCCAAGGTTGACAGCAGCAATGATTGAGTATTTCGGCAAAGAAGAGGAGCCGGAGAATGTGTACCTGCAGGTGGCAAATTTGAAGCAGTCAGAAGGTGAGACGGCGCGTCGATATGTGGATCGAGCGGCCGTGCTCCTGGACCGTTTGATTGCCACACAGGAGGACAATGCCCTGGAATGACTCAGCATGTGCTGGGCTACCTTGTAGCAGGAGCGAGTGATGAATTCTGCCTCAAGCTTAAATGGGAGAATCCAGAAACTATGGTGCTAGCACATGAGATTGCTCAAAAGTTTGATAAAGTTCAGTCTGACCCCGCTTCAAAGAAGACGATTGTCCCTCCGCATCCCCCTCCATTCCTGCAACAACAACCTGGGGGGTCTAACTCAGGGGCATACCCCCACCCCTCATTAGGAATGTATCCACCGCCTCCACCTCAAATGTATGGTCCTCCCTTAGATGCTTACCCTCAACAAGGTGGATATTCTCATCCTCCGCCTCGAAGATTTCCCCAGCCTCGCCCACGAGCTTCCCTCCTCTCTACTCCCGTGGCCCCTCCAACTAAAGAGGCCCCCCTTGCAACAGAACCTGGAGTCAATGACCTAGCCAAGGCCCTGAATGGATCTTCGGCTTGAGATGGTGGGCATCAGAAATCAAGCCAACTGCCCTCCAAGAGATCGTGCTAATGTTGTATGCTACGAGTGCCACCAGAAGGTTCATTATTGCACAGAATGCCCCAATATTCCCAGGGTGAATCTTCTAAGTGAGTCGGGCACTGAGGATTCTGATGTGGAGATCCTTGATCTCGGGAAAAGAACTCGTGCTACCTCGGACCCCTCTCCAACCGGGCCGCCCCAGGAAGAAGGTGTCCTTCTCAGAGCCCTCAGACGCTGAGATGGCAGACCCACCAACAGAGAAGACTAAAAGATCTCGTAGGAGTAAGTGGTCACCCTCGGATTTTCCCATCGGCTCAGGGCAAGAGGACTATTCGGTCGTTCAAGACCTTGCTCATCGTTCTTTGAGCATCACACTCCCTTAACTAATAGCATTAAGCCCTAAGGTGAGACGTGAGCTGTAGCAAGGTCTCTCAACAAGGAAGAGCAAGAAAAAGGGAAAGGTACGAGAGGTATCTTCTATCTCTGAAGAAATTGATCGGCACCCACACACAGTAGATGTCATCATAGATAATTGCCGTGTCAAAAATGTGTGTGTTGATGGGGGAGCTGCATGTAATATCATGGTGCCCCGCATCATGAAGAAATTGAATTTGAAATGTACAAGGCGTTCCTCCACTCGAATCAAGGTAGCAGATGGTCGACGACTCGCCACCATGGGAGTCATTGAGGATTTGCCCATCACTGTCAACGGGCTGACCACCACTGTCAATTTCTATGTAGTGGACATTGAAGATACAGGCAGAAGTTACCCTGCCATACTTGGGAGACCATGGTTGAGAAAAAGTGATGCAGTCAGCTATTGGAAGATAGGACACATGTCTTTTGGTGCTTCCAAGGAGAAAATCCTTGTGCAACCTGGCGCCATGGAACCGGAAGAAGAAGAGGAGCATGACAGTGATACTATCTCATCTTCAGTGTCTGAGTCCATGGAAGAATCAGACGGGGGGGAGGAATTCTCAGAGGAGGAAGTTTACATGATGGGGGTGTCTCCGACCCTGCCACATGCAGAAAAGATAACAGCTAGTCCTCAACAGCTCGAATCAATGCTTTCTCCAGACCTCACTCCAGGTGAGAAAGATGAGTTTCTTGAAATGTTCAAAGATTTCCCTGATCTCTTTGCAACTAGCTACCACCACCTTCGCCATGTGACTGCCATAGAGCACAAGATAGAGCTAAAGCCTGATGCAAAGCCTGTGGCTCAGAAGTATTGGAGATTAGGGCCCCTGCAGACCGATGCTTTGCGCTCAGAGTTGTAGAAGCTTGTAGAGGCTGGGTTTATTGTTCCGGTACACAATACTGAATGGGTTTCACCAGTGGTAGTCATCCCAAAGAAAAACAACAAGTGGCGGGTCTGCATCGACTATAAGAAGCTCAACGCTGCCACCAAGAGGGATCATCATCCTCTACCCTTTCAAGACCTCATTCTTGAGAAGGTAAGTGGTCATGAGATGTATACTTTCTGTGATGGTTACTTGGGGTTTTATCAAATTAGAATTGCCGAGGAAGATGTGCTTAAAACCACATTTGCCACACCCTGGGGGACATTTGCATTCAAAGTAATGCCATTTGGCCTCACCAATGCTCCTGCCACCTTTCAAAGATTTATGCAGATGGTGTTTGCTCCTTATTTGGGGGATTTCTTAGAGGTGTTTTTAGATGATTTCTGTATATTCTCATCACGTAAGGAGCACATCATGAAGGTTAGATTGGCATTCCAAAGGGTCAATGATGCAAATGGCAGTCTCAACCCTGAGAAATGCACCATTGGAGCCACTCAAGGGAGGTTATTGGGACATGTTGTCTCATCTGAGGGCATCAAGCCTGACCCCGAGAAGGTAGAAGCCATCCTCAAACTCTCCCCACCTACAACCAAACGTCAGGTACGCTCATTTGTCAATCTAGCAAGATACTATCGCCGCTTCATTGATCAGTATGCTACTTTGACACGGCCCATGACTATGCTATTAAAAGAAGGGGTTGATTTCTCTTGGAATGAGGATTGTGATCATGGGTTTGCACAAATCAAGAATGCTCTGGCTTTAGAACCCATTCTGCGCAATCCAGACTGGTCAAAGACCTTCTATATCAATCCTGGGTTTGGTGAGCACACTCTGGCAGGTATTCTTCTCCAGCAAGGGGAGGATCGGTTCATGTATCCCGTTCGATTTGCTTCTCGACAATTGCTCGACACTGAGCGACGCTATTCAGAGGCCGACAAGCTTGCCTTGTCTTTGGTGTTTTGCATTGAGAAATTTAAGCATTATGTGGCTGGAAAGTCCTTCTTTATACTCACTAGCACTGGTCTTGCAAAGCAGGTTCTTCAATCACCAAATCCCATGGGCCGGTTGGCCAAATGGTTGGCAGTTCTACAAGAATATGATTTTTCTAAGTTGGGGATCCTTGGTATGGTGGTATCTATAAGTTTTTGACCGCTTTCTCCTTTCCTTCAGAAAGTACAAGCTATGAGAGAAAGAAGATCCGCAGAGATAGTAGGCGCTACACCCTCCTTGATGGGGTGTTGTACCGTCAAGGCATGGATGGGGTACTCAGACGGGCCATTGATGCAGATGAAGTGCCTAAGGTCTTGACGCATTATCATGATGGATTTTGTGGAGGCCACTATGCCAGTGACTATACAGCTGACTATACAGCTAAGAAGATTTTACATGCTGGATACTATTGGCCGACCTTGTTCAAGGATCAATTATTCGGTAGGAAGGATTTGCGTCCCAGGCAACATCACCCAGTGATGTCCATCCATCCGTTTCAGAAGTGGGAAATAGATTTTGTCGGACCCTTGCCCATGACTGCCTGCAAAAAGAAGTATCTTTTGGTAGCCACTCAGTATGTCACTAAGTGGGCTGAAGCTATCGCCCTCTCTGCTGCAAATGGCAAGGCAGTTTCAAATTTCATCTTTGAACGTATCTGCACAAGGTTTGGGACACCCATGGAGATAGTCTCTGACCATGGGAGTCCATTCTTAAATGAAGCAGTGTAGTTACTCATGGATCTCATGGGTATTGATCATCACACTTCTAGCATCTATTATCCAGCATCCATGGGTCAAACAGAGCGGACCAATGGCCTCCTCTGTAAAACCATAGGAAAAATGGCCACAGGGAATAGGAGACAATGGGATCAGAAGGTCACTGAAGCAGTGTGGGCTTACAACATCACTCATAAAACATCTACAGGTCACACCCCTTTTGAGTTGGTGTATGGTACTGAGGCAGTTTTACCACTAGAGATAGAGATTCCGGCCTTGAGATTGGCACAGGAACAGAGGATGACAGAAGATGAACGTGTAGAGGCCAGATTGGTACAACTTGAGAAGTTAGATGAGACCCGACGCCATGCACTACACCAGACAGAGATCCAAAAGAATCGACAAAAGGCCCAATTGGATGCTAAGATTCGCAAGGGATGGGAAAGACACTTTGCTGAGGGGGATGTTGTGCTATGCTTTGATAACAGATTGGACCACCAAATGGATAAGAAGTTTCTGCCACTGTGGGCTGGTCCATACAACGTCATCAAAGAACGTAGCAATGGGTCTGTACAAGTTCAGGAGCTGCATGAACCATATGGCAAGAAGGTGATCAACAAGGAGTCAACAAGCGCTACCTCAAGCCTGTCTTTGTGCGTGATGGTCCCAGGCATGGAAATGTGGTGCATTCCCTGCCTGGGGGGGGGAACTGTTATGGATAAAATTGTCTAAGGAAAAAGGCATTAATATGTATGTGTGTTTGTATATGTGGCAATAGTATAATCAAATATGGTGTGCATAGGGCCCAAGGTTGAGGTGGCAGGGCACGACCATGTGCCACCCTTCCATGTAAGAGGACCCATAAGGTGTGTTGTACATAATCCATAATAGTAATATTATAAAATGCAAGGTGGCATGGCTCCTCCATGTGCCACCCCTCCACCTAGGATGCAATAATTGAGATATGGCTCAAAGTCCATGGGAGAAGCAATATAAAATGGGTGGAGATGGCTATTATATTGAGTTATTCCCTCCATATGGGATAGGCCCATGTGGGGGAGGTATAGAAGGACAAAGAGAGCTAGTTAAATAATGGGGAAAGTAGGATGAGGTGGCAAGATTCCTTGTGCCAACCACTTGTCCTCCTAGAGATTTGAACCTATTCTCAAATTGGAAAGAGACCAAGGGAGTATCATAGACTTGAGATATGGGGCTTGATTTATGTGGAAAATGGAGGCAAAGGGTTGTCGCACACAATTGAGAGTGCGTACCCACCTCGGGGGGGTCACTCATCATATGTAACCCTATCACGTGAGTTCAACAGAAGGATATTTTTTATTTCTAAAATTTACAGAAATAAATATACATAAGGGACTATTTAAAAAAGTTTTGGAAAAAATTTACAGATTTGAATAGAAAAGGGGTACAATTTATTAATGAAAAATTTACAGATAAGGGATTTTAGAAATAGGCCTTGAACGCACGTGGTATAGAGGGTTTACATATAGTGACCCCCCCGAGGTACCCACCTAGCCCACATGGAAGACTTTTCCACACACACCATGCATGTGGGAGGATACATTAATGTGGAGAGACCCCCTCTTTTGGCTATAAAAGGAAGGGGCTATTCCTTGATGAGACACGCTCATTCTTGTAAAGCCACCTAGCTAGTATTTTGATATTTCCCTCTCATCCCTTATTTCCAATAAAGTATGGTTCACTTCCCTTGATGTCTACATCTCAACATTCCTCTTCCTATCATGAACATGCTTCTCTTCCCCCTCTCCCTTTCCCCTTGTGTCATAGTCTCCCTTTTCATTCCCTCCACTTCTAATTCCTTGTTCACCCCTATGACATCCCTTCGCCCTCGTGATCTCCTTTTCTCTATGGCCTTTGAGCGTAGCCATACTTAGTCTCTAGCCTCTGATCTCGATAACTTTTCCGGCTAAAACTACAAGAAGAGGCTTCTTGTCAAGCCCACATCATCCAGGAGATGATGAGTATGTTTTTTGAGCTCCACTTATATCTCCCCTAGTTGTCAAGGTACTCTGCTTGGATAGTCCTCCATAATTATTGTAATAAACTGTATGTTCTTTGTCCTCACCTCTGGTCACCTATGATGTAGACCATGTGAGTATGTGTTGTCCCCTTGGTACCTCCTATAGACTTATGTTTGTACATGCAGGGGAGATAACCATTAGGGGGATTTTGTTTTTTGCCCTCATGGTACCTCTTGCAGACATTTTGTCTGTATGTGCAAGGGAGATAACCATTGGGTGGGTTGTGTTCCACACTCTGTATACGTTACACCCATGGGAACCCTTGCTAACTTGAGATCCTAGCCATTGATAGATCCATGACCACCATGAGATGGCATGTGACACCTTGTGCCAGCTGTATCCTTGACATAGCTTGAGGCAGTCCTTTGAGGGGGGGTTTGTTGGGGTTTGTCAATGTCCTGCTTCTCCATAGGCACCCTTGTGGTTTTATGTGTGTGCTAGAGGGGCAGTTAGGTGTGTTAGGTGGAGCTAGATGCTTCTAGAGGATAGGGGAGAGATTCTAGGAGCTTGGTGGCCTTTGGTATGAGGTCATCTATGATGTCAGTGTGGATGTAGAGGTAGCCTACATATGGCCCTCATTTCTCTTCACTCTATGAGACAGTTCTTCATTTGTGTCCATCTTCTTGTCTCCATTTTGCTTAGCTTGCTCTTTTCCAACATTTCTCTCTCTAGATCTCGATTTTATAAGTAGGATTGGATCTTTTCTAGAGAGGATTTTGGCTATCCTCATCCTTTAAGATTCATCATACCCCCTTTCAGGCTCAAGATATTACAAGCGGAGATTTGCGGCTACTCTACACACACAATGCTCTCATCGTTGTTTTCCTAGACTACACTTCTAGCCCTTGTTGCCACAAGGTTAACAAATTCATATGTGTGTAAAGTATCATGCCCATCAAGTATGAGCACATTCTTATGACACACCTCAAATAGTTTCTTTTGACGGTTGCCCATATTACTTGGTGAAAAATGGGGTTTGTGGCAACATTGACCATACAAAGCATATCCGATGGGCATAATAATTTTCATATGCATCAAAATATGCAAATTGATCCCTACACATAGTATCATGTCCATTGGGTATGTGCACGCTTGAATAACACACCTCAAAGCGTGTTTTTTTATGGTTGTGCATGACACTTAGTGAAAAATAGGATTTGTGGCGAGTTTGACCATCCGAAACATATCCGATGGGCACACTACTTTGCACAAGACTCAAAAAAGGTGAAATTAACACAAATTCAAGATATCATGCCCATCTGGTATGTGCACATTCAAATAACACACCTCAAATATATTTTTGGGTGGTTGTGCATAATACTTGATGAAAAACTGGGTTTGTGCTGGCTTTGACCATCCAAAGCATATCCGATGGGAACGTTAATTTGCATGCACCTCAACATAGGTTAGATTAACATGTGTAAAAAGTATCATGCCCATAGGGTATGAGTGCATTTGAATACACACCTCAGATACTATTCTTTAGCAATTGTGCATAACACTTGATGAAAAATGGGGTTTGTGGCACATTTGACCATCCAAAGTATATCCGATGGACACGATATTTTTCATGCACCTCTAATTAGATTAAATTTAAATGTGTGCAAAGTATCGTGCCCATCGGGTATGAGAGCATTTCAATAATACACCTCAGATACTATTTTTTGGCAGTTGTGCATAACACTTGGTGAAAAATAGAGTTTGTGGCACGTTTGACTATCTAAAGCATATCCGATGGGCATGATATTTTGCGTGCAACTCAACATAGATTTTATTGATGTGTGTGCAAAGTATCATGCCCATCAAGTATGAGTGCATTCAAATGACAAACCTCAGATACATTTTATGGTAGTTGTGCATAACACGGTGAAAAACGGGGTTCCTGGTGACTTCGACCATCCATATCATATCTGATGGTCATGATACTTTGCACACGGATCAACATAGGATGGAATTACACATGTGAAAATTATCATGTCCATAGGGTATGTGTACGCTTGAATAACACAACTCAAAGCATGTTTTTTGGTAGTTGTGCATGACACTTGGTGCAAAATAGGATTTGTGGTGAGTTTGACCATCCAAAGCATATCCAATGCGCATGATACCTTGCACAGGACTCAAAAGAAGTTGAAATTACACGATTGCAAGGTATGGTGCACATCTGGTTTGTGCGCATTTAAATAATGCACCTCAAATACTATTTTTTGGTGGTTGTGCATAATACTTGATGAAAAATTGGGTTTGTGGCTAGCTTTGACCGTCCAAACCATATCTGATTGGCACACTATTTGTCACCCACCTCAAAATAGATTTGATTGAAGTTTGTGCAAATTATTGTGCCCATCAGGAATGGTTGCATTTGAATACACACCTCAAATACTATTATTTAGCAATTGTGCATAACACTTCATGAAAACTAGGATTTGTGGCGCATTTGACCAATCAAACCATATCCAATGGAAATGACACATTTCATGCACGTATAATTATACTATATTAACACATGTGAAAAGCATCGCACCCATCGAGTATGAGAGCATTCAAATAATACACCTCAGATACTACTTTTTGGCGATTGTGCATAACACTTGGTGAAAAACGGACTTTGTGGCATGTTTGACCATCGAAAGCATGTCCAATGGGCACAATATTTTACATGAATCTCAACATATATTTTATTGATGTGTGTGCAAGGTATAGCTCCCATCGGGTATGAATGCATTTGAATGACACATGTCAAATACTATTTTTTGGCGGTTGTGCATCACTTGGTGAAAAACGGGGTTTGTGGCAACTTTGACCATCTAGAGCATATCTCATGGGTACAATACTTTTTGTACAGATCAACATAGGTTGTCTGGATGCATGTGTAAAGTATCATGCCCACCGGGTATGTGCGCGTTTAAATAATACACCTCAAAGCGTGTTTTTTGGCGGTTGTTCATAACATGTGGTGAAAAATGAGGTTTGGCGAGTTTGACCATCCAAAGCATATATGATGGGCATGATACATTGCAAAAACCTCAAAATCTATTATATTTACTTGTATTAAGAGTATTGCGCTGTTCAAGTATGTGCGTGCTTGAATAACACACCTCAAATACTATTTTTTGGTAGTTGTGCATAACACTTGATGCAAAATTGTATTTGTGGGGACTTTGACAATCCACAGCATATGCACAACTGCCAAAGAATGCACAACTGCCAAAGAATGGGCAGTTGTGCATAACACTTGATGGAATCCCCTTGTTGGAGAAGAATACCTACCAGAGTGTGCTCACCAAACCCAGGATTGATATAGAAAGCCTTTGACCAATCTAGATTGCATAGAATGCGTTCTGAAGCCAAAGCATTCTTGATTTGTGCAAATCCATGATCACAATCCTCATTCCAAGAGAAATCAACCCTATCTTTCAATAGCATAGTCATGGGTCGTGTCAAAGCAACATATTGATCAATGAAGCGGTGATAGTATCTTGCTAGATTGACAAATGAGCATACCTGACGTGTGGTTGTTTGCGGGGAGAGCTTGAGGACAGCTTCTACCTTCTTGGGGTGAGAGGCTTGACACCCTCGAATGAGACAATATGTCCCAGTAACCTCCCTTGAGTGGCTCCAATGGTGCATTTCTCAAGGTTGAGACTGCCATTCGCATCATTGACCCTTTGGAAGGCCAACCTAACCTTCATGACGTGCTCCTTACGTGATGAGAATATACACAAATCATCTAAAAACACCTCCAAGAAATCCCCCAAATAAGGAGCAAACACCATCTACATAAATCTTTGAAAGGTAGCAGGAGCATTGGTGAGGCCAAATGGCATTACTTTGAATGCAAATGTCCCCCAGGGTGTGGAAAATGTGGTTTCAACCACATCTTCTTCGGCAATTTTGATTTGATAAAACCCAGAGTAACCATCACAGAAAGTATACATCTCATGACCACTTACCTTCTCAAGAATGAGGTCTTGAAAGGGAAGAGGATGGTGGTCCCTCTTGGTGGTTGCATTGAGTTTCTTATAGTCGATGCAGACCTGCCACTTGTTGTTTTTCTTTGGGGTGACTACCAATGGTGAAACCCATTCAGTATTGTGAACCGGAGCAATAAACCCAGCTTCTACAAGTTTCTACAACTTTGAGCACAAAGCATCAGTCTGTAGGGGCCCTAATCTCTGATACTTCTGAGCCACAAGCTTCACATCAGGCTTCAGCTCTATCTTGTGCTCTATGGTAGTCACATGGCGAAGGTGGCAGTAGCTAGTTGCGAAGAGGTCAGGGAAATCTTTGAACATTTCTAGGAACTCATCTTTCTCACTTGGAAGGAGGTCTAGGGAAAGCATAGATTCAAGCTATTGAGGACTAGCTGTTACCTTTTCTACAGGTGGTGGGGTTGGAGACACCCCGATGATGTAAACTTCCTCCTTTGAAAGCTCCTCCCCCCCATCCAATCCTTCCATTGATTCAGACACCGAGGATGAGAGAGTATCACTGTCTTGCTCCTCTTCTTCTTCTGGTTCTATGGCACC
Source organism: Dipteris shenzhenensis (assembly GCF_047967505.1). Classification (NCBI taxonomy): domain Eukaryota; kingdom Viridiplantae; phylum Streptophyta; class Polypodiopsida; order Gleicheniales; family Dipteridaceae; genus Dipteris; species Dipteris shenzhenensis. Next base: position 27,763,451 of record NC_141618.1, on the reverse strand, counting down.
TAGTTGCATCGGGATCTTCTCCTTAGAAGCACCAAAAGACATGTGTCCTGTCTTCCAATAGCTAACTGCATCACTCTTTCTCAACCATGGTCTCCCGAGTATGGCTGGGTAACTCCTGCCTGTATCTTTGATGTCCACTACATAGAAATTGATGGTGGCAGTCAACCCATTGATAGTGATGGGCAAATCCTCAATGACTCCCAGGGTGGTGAGTCATTGACCGTCTGCTACCTTGATTCGAGTGGAGGAATGCCTTGTGCATTTCAAATTCAATTTCTTCATGATTCGAGGCACCATGATATTACATGCAGCTCCCCCATCAACACACACACTTTTGACACGGCAATTATCCTCTTCTATTGAATCATCTGCTCCCAAAAACCCAAGTTCTTGCATAGTGGTTCCGCCTCGTATCCACACAGGATACTAAGAGCTTCATCCTCCTGGAGATCAAACATAACCTCTATGTCATGGAGAAAGAGGTATTGTTCTCCATCGACAAGAAGAAGTAAGAAACTATATCATTATTGCAAGGTCAACAGAGGTGGTGCCCAAGGTGGATGGAATTTGAGAAGTAGAATAGGGTTCAGGAGGTCGCTGGAGCACTTCCAGGGCCAATGCAGCTTCCCGCTCCTCAGCTTCTTCATCTATGGGCTCTTCATTGTAAATGTTGGGCTCATCTATAGAAATAAAAGGATTGGAAAGGGCAAGGGCAGGGTCAGGGCATGAGGTTGAGGCTGTTGAGATATCGAGCTCCACTGGTGATATGCCAGGGTGACTGTTGTGCATTTATGTCACTGACTTGTTAGTTGCAGATGCGGTTGGTACACCGCCCACGAATAATAGCTGGATGACAGCTATCCTTATCTACTCTAGTTTGTGGCTCAGTTAGTATGCCACCTTAGTTAGTTGAGTTTGGTTTGAGACCCACATATAGGGTTCTTCTATTTCTTTGTGCTAGAGTTCTTTTGGCTTACACAACTAAGAAGAGGAAAACTGTTTTCAGCCTCCACCTGTGTGTGTATTCCCCCATTATGTATGTGAGAAAGCCGCAAGTGAGACTCCTTCCCTCTCTCCCACTATCTTCACATGGTATCAGAGCCTTATTCTTGGTAAGGAGCTCAAGAAAGCAAACCAAGTTCGTAGTGTCCTAGTAAGAGGACCAGTGTTGCTTTCCTATTTTGAGTTTGGGAGCAAATCTCTATAGGTAGCACAGCCAGAAGTGCAAGAGTGCACTATCTCAGATTGAGACGCCCTTCGCGGTGTGGCGAGAGCGCAATATATGTTGCGGGAAAAGGCGAAGCCCTCGGTGACTTTATTTTTCTGATTCGAGGCCATTTCCAGGCCCGTTTTGAAGGCAGAAGTTCTTCGCAGGCACTCGAAAAAAGGCACTGTTTTTGCTGTGCGACCACTGCTCTGTTGGTCGATGAAAAGTTACTGCAGAAATTGCATCGTATGCCTATTTACAAAGATATTGGGAGTTGCAGAATCATGCTTGTTGCCTATTGATGCAAAATCGTCACTAGGAAGTGACTATGTGGTCAAATACCACTTTCATCAATTTTGCAGATCTGCCCGTGTGAGGCAAAAGCTGTGTTTTTCGCAGTGACAGAATATTTTGCAGTGTTCTGTAATGGCGTCTGATTCTCTTTCACAGATTGTCATAGAAAAGCTTGACAAGAACAACTTCCAGGCATGGAAGTTTAGAATGACGAATTTCCTTATGGGAAAAGGCTATTGGGAGTTCATTACAGAAAATGAAGAAGAACCAGTTCTTCCTAATGTTCTCAATCAACAGGAAATGCAGGCATTTAAAGGATGGCATGAGAGAGCCAGAAAAGTTATGTACTGGCTATCTATCAGTATTTCGGATTCTATGATTATGCATATTTAGGATGCAAGTACACCAAAGTAGGCATGGGATACTTTGGCAAAAATGTACAGCACAAATACGCAAGCCAGGAAAATGCAACTCAAATAGGAGTTGCACAATGTGCAGAGAGAAAATTTGAGCATAAATGACTACCACATGAAGGTGGAGAAAATTGCAGATGCACTTGCTTCCATTGGGTTGCCAGTGGAAGATGATGATCTAGTTTCTGTGACCTTGAATGGTCTAGGAAAGGATTATGCACAGTTCCGGACATCCATTGCCGTCCGTGAAAAATTTATTGATTTTGAAGAGTTGTTTGCTCTTCTAATTTCTGAAGAGCAGAGAAATGGGGGTGCATCTTCTTCAAGAGGAACTTCAAAAGAAACTGTCTTCTACTCAAATGCTGGAAGAGGTAGAGGTAGAGGAAGAGGGGGCCGATCTGCAGGCCATGGTAGAAATCAAAATATGCAGCAAACTCAAGAAAACTAGTCCTATGCAGGAGGACATGGTAACTCTAGAGGCAGGGGGAGCCAAAGAGGCTGTGGTGGATGGCAGAGAGGCCAAAATGCAAACAGCAATGTTGAATGCTACTATTGTGGTAAAATGGGTCATATGGCTAAGGACTGCTACAAAAAGCAGAATGAAATTATGAATGGAAAATTACAGCAAGGCAATTATGCATCTTCTAGTAGACAAGGTGATGACAGAAATGAGCATCTATTTATGGTGCAGCACATGACCAATTCTGTGACAAGTGCAGAAGAATGAAATGATGTGTGGTATGTTGACTCAGGTGCGTCAAACCACATGACAGGTCATGCAGAGTGGATGCAGGATGCAAGGAAAATGAAAAAACTAGGATTTGTGGAGACTGGTGATGATACTGCACATCCTATTGTGCAGATTGGTAAAATTCCTTTGTCTATGCAGGATGGAAAAAAGAAATACCTGTCTGATGTATTTCATGTCCCAAACATCACTAAGAACCTGGTTTCTGTTGGTCAAATGGTTGAGCAGGGCTTGCAGGTCAGATTTAATCCTCATGGATGCTTTGTTGAGGAAATGAAAAATAACGGTTGCTTGATAGCAAAAGGAAAGAAGAAAGGCAGGATGTTTACGTTGGATGCGGACATGCCTGAATTGAGTGCAGCAATGTTTGCACATGGGACCGGTGTAGTTGCAGATATTGATATCTGGCATAAATGCATTGGTCATGTTAATATACAGCGACTTAAATCAATGCAAGCCCAAAATATTGTTGCAGGATTGCCTAAATTCAAGGTTGCAGAAATGCATAAGGTTTGTGAAGCCTGTCAATTTGGAAAATAGGCAAGGAAACCATTTCTTAGGCATGTTCAAGAGAGTAAAAAGCCATTGGAATTAATCCACTCTGATGTGTGGACTACTAAAGCTGCATCTATTGGAGGCTGTCACTATTTTGTCACTTTTATTGATGACTTCAGTAGAAAAGTTTGGGTGTATTTTATGAAAAAGAAAAGTGAAGTGTTTGGGCACTTCAAAGCGTTTAAAGCTATGGTTGAAAAAGAAACAGGCTTGTAAATAAAATGCCTAAGGTCAGATGGAGGGGGAGAGTACCTCTCAAATGAGTTTGCAAGGTTCCCATAGGAGCATGGCATAAAGCAACAATATTCATGCAGTCATACCCCACACAAAATGGACTTGCAGAAAGGAAAAACAGGCATATTGGAGAGGTATCTCGGGCCATGCTAAATGAAAAAGATCTACCAGATTATTATTAGGCTGAAGCAGTTGCTACAGTAGTTTACATAATGAACAGGACTCCCACTACAGGAATACATGGCATGACGCTAGAGGAGATGTATACTGGTAGGAAACTAGACATTTCTCATTTGAAAATTTTTGGTTGCATTGCCTATGTTCATGTGCCAGATGAGTTGAGGTCCAAGTTGGATGCAAAAGCTGAGAAGTGCGTGTTTATTGGTTATTCTCTGTAGCAAAAAGGGTATAGATGCTATAACCCTTCTACTCGTAAGTTTATAGTGAGCAGAGATGTTGTTTTTGATGAGATGAGCAGCTAGTATAAACCAGTAAATGTGATGATTAATGTAGATGCACAAAATGGTAATGCTGCACAGAATTCACAGTAGCAATCACAAAATATCAGTGGACCTGCAGTGTCCTCTAGCAGTGGTTCACATACTTCGCCATGGACAGGCAGATTGAGATCAGGAGAATCTCCTCAAAGCAATGCAGATAGTGTACGCAGGTATCACGAAAAGGAAAAGAGAAGGTAGATCAGCCCATGTTTGATGTGAATGCAGGTCACTCTTATGTGGATGGTGAATCTAGTGGCTCAGAACAGAGCACTGATGATGAGTTGGGTATTCCTTCTGTTGTTACAGGTCCTAGAGTAAGGAAGACCAGGGATGTTTTGAGAGCACCTGGAAGTGAGCCTATTTTGCGCAGGTCTACCAGAGCTAGGTATCCTGTGGATAGGCTGAAATATGATGGATTTACAGCCATTCACTATGCCTATATGGTCAAAGTGATACAAGAACTAGAACCTACTTCTTTTGAGCAAGCCACGGGAAATGAAAAATGGGAGAAAGCCATGGATGAAGAAATGGATGCCTTGGAAGCAAATGCTACATGGGAATTGGTGCCTTTACCTAAAGACAAGAATGCAATTAGCTGTAAGTGGGTTTATAAGATCAAGCACAATGCAGATGGTTCTGTGAATAGATACAAGGCAAGATTAGTTGTCAAGGGGTATGCACAGACATATGGTATTGATTATGAAGAAACATTCAGTCCAGTTGCAAGGATGGCAACTATAAGGGTAGTCATTGCTATGGCTGCATCAAAGGGATGGTCTTTACATCAGATGGATGTAAAGAATGCCTTCTTGCATGGTGATTTTCAAGAAGAGGTCTTTATGGAGCAGCCACCAGGTTATGTTCATGCTATTCATCCTGAGTTTGTTTGCAAGTTGAAGAAAGCCTTGTATGGCTTGAAGCAAGCACCTAGAGCATGGTCTGACAAGATAGGACAGTATCTTGTCACTATTGGCTTTTAGATTTCCAAGGCAGATTTCTCACTCTATGTGAGAAAAACAAAGAAAGGTATTATGCTGCTTGTCATTTATGTTGATGATTTGATCATCACAGGTGATAGTGATGAAGATATCCTTCATGTGAAAATGCTATTGAAGCAGAAGTTTGAGATGAAGGATTTGGGAGAGCTGCGTTATTTCTTGGGCATTGAGGTAATTAGATCACCAAGTGGGATACAGCTCTTGTGGAGGCAGTATGGATTGGACATGCTGTCCAAATATGGGATGACAGGCTGTAAGCCTATTTCCGTTCCTTTGGAGCAGAATGTGAAGCTGAGCACAGATGCAGGTGAGCTTCTGGAAGACCGTACTATGTACAGACGCATAGTAGGAAGTTTGATTTATATGACTATTACCAGGCCAGATTTAAGCTATGCTATTGGATTGGTAAGTCAGTTTATGTAGGCTCCAAGGAAACCGCATTTGGATGCGGCTAGACGCATACTCAGGTATGTGAAGTCCACATTGCAGTATGGACTATTTTATGAGGCTGGGGTTCAGATACAGTTGCATGGATACACTAATGCTGATTGGGCTGGTAGTATTTTTGATAGAGGATCTACCAGTGGATATGTGTTCTCTTGTGGGAGCGCTGCAGTCACCTGGAGCAGCAAGAAACAGCCTACAGTTGCCTTGTCAAGCACAAAGGCTGAGTACAGGGGTGCAGCAATGGCTGCATGTGAGGTAGCTTGGTTGCATAAGCTACTTTATGATATGCATCAGTCAACAGATGGGCCAGTTTTCATTTATTGTGACAACATGAGCAGTATACACTTGGCAAATAACCCAGTCTATCATGCTAGAACAAAGCACATTGAGGTGCATTATCACTATGTGCAGGAGAAGGTTTTACTAGGTCTTATTGATCTAGTTTATGTCAGCACAGAGGATCAGGTCGCTGACATATTCACAAAGGCATTGGGTGCAGAGAAGCTGCGCAAGTTCAGAGACCTGCTTGGTGTGCAAGAATTGGGATTGAGCTCGAGGGGGAGTGTTGAGATATCGAGCTCCACTCATGATATGCCAGGGTGACTGTTGTGCATTTATGTCACCGACTTGTTAGCTGTAGATGCGGTTGGTACACCGCCCATGAATAATAGCTGGATGACAGCTATCCTTATCTACTGTAGTTTGTGGCTCAGTTAGTATGCCACCTTAGTTAGTTGAGTTTGGATTGAGACCCACAGATAGGGTTCTTCTATTTCTTTGTACTAGAGTTCTTTTGGCTTACACAACTAAGAAGAGGAAAACTGTTTTCAGCCTCCACCTGTGTGTGTATTCCCCCATTGTGTATGTGAGAAAGCCGCAAGTGAGACTCCTTTCCTCTCTCCCACTATCTTCACAGAGGCCTCCTCTTCCATTTGTCCCTCTTAAAGAAGGAAAATAAAGGTCATTTCCCGAGATAGGAACCTATTTCCTGTGTTTCTGATGACTCCACATGCTAGGAGGTCATCAGTGTCCACCTCCCTAAGCCCTAGGGGTGTGAGCTAGGCTCGAAAGTGATCTAAACACTTCACGAACTTGTTCTTGATTGAAAAAGTACTTCAAATAATCAATTGGGACCCATATTTTTGTAGACTCATCAAGTTGATATGCAAAACTCGTGATGTAGTTTTGCATGTACTTGATGAGGTCTTCAAAATCATCTTGGGCTCCCAAGTAGGTGCCTAGGACATTTATGCTCTTACCAAAGACTGGAAATAAATCCTCCTCTCTATTAGTTAATGGAGTACAGGAGATCAAATCATGGAAGGGAGACCTAGCAGAATCCATGGTAGTTTGGTAGCTAGGAGAACTATGGCTATGATAGTGAAACTTTGAAACTAAAGTAACTTTATAACCTATATATGCCCCAATGTTGTAAATATAGAAAATAAAAAGAATTAAAAATTTTTTTGGGAAAAACTTGACATTAACATGAAACAAAACCACTCAAAACATCAAAATTAATTGCACAACTATCAATTGGAAAATGTCAAAATCGACAATTGTTCCACCCCACATTTTCAAGACAATCTTCAATATTGTAGGAGGGATAAAAGTGGCGCTATGCATGAGGTTCTCTGCACACTTTCCTACCTTTTCACCATCTAAAGTAAAGTCAAAGGACTCAGACATGCCATCCTCCATGACCAATAGGTGTTCCTGCACGTCCCTAAGAGTCCACTATGATGTGACAGTCACATTCTTGACATCTCCTTAATGAGAACCAATACATAAACTTACCCCTATATTATCATCATCGTAAGAGTCAAGGGGGAGCCAACTACCACCTGTTTTCTTCCAGTGCCTATATTGGAAAGAAAAGTATAACATTTGGTGAGAGATGTGGTACTTGACAACCACATTGTCCTTACATACATGGCATTGAAACAGATCACCCTTTTGTTCACCTGACCTGCTTCCCCAATTCACCCCAAGCAATTCCTCAAGGGCATTCTCATGTAGGCACTTGCATGACCACATGGTTTTTATTCTGTGCATCTGGATATTATGAAAACAAGAAGTAAAAATGTGCAAAGGAATAAACCAAGACAACCTTACCCATTTAAAGCCAAATGTAAACTTCATGGCCATGCCCACATCCTTTGCAATCTTTTCCTTGTATGATTGCATTGTTCTTGTGTCCACCATGCTGCAATCCATGTCTTCAAGTTGTGGTGTTGCAATGCATTTAAGATGGCCATAGCCTGATGCTGTCCTTGGAGTAATGTACTTGGCATTATACCAATAGATACTTCTCTATTTCAGAGCAGAGGACTTCTCTCTAGCATGCATTTGCCTTTCTAAATCCTCATGAATGGCACTAAACTTACCTGAGAAGCACTCTACTGGTTCCCACTCCTCAAAGTCTGAAGGAAATACATCTGCTATGCATAAGTGCTATTTCAAAATTCAATTTCAAACTGACTCATTACATTGGTTCTATTTCAAAATACAATTTCAAGATGACTCATTACACTTCAAAATCTTACACAAAATGCAGGACACAAAATGCAGGCTTACAATGCGATGGTATTATCGATTGATTGCTTGACAGAGGAAGACGCATGTCCTTCCCCATGTAGATGTGTTGCACCTTTGCAAGCAATCCTTTCTTCCCAAGCTTGAACTTCATGATGCAGCCCTTCCATTCATGCAAAAGATCACCTCTTTTGCTCTTGGGAAGCTTATGTGGACCCTTGGCAGATCCTCTCATGACTATCCAATCATTCAAGCTGTAGGTGCAAGGCACCCATTCACCTAGTGCATTTTTGCTCCTGTGGGACATAGAGTACATCTATGGTCTCCTCACCATGCTTGTACAGAGGTCACAACAGCAATAGCAGAGTAGAAAATGTAGCTTAGAGGGAGAGAGCAGCTCCGATAGAGGGAGAGAGAGGGAGAAGGTATAGAGGGTGCAACTGAAGCTTGAGAGAAGCTCCAAGAGGTGCTGTAGCTAGGAATGGAGGGAGAAAGAGTAGAGGGGGATGAGCAGTTGCTCCAGGAGGTGTTGTAGCTAGGAATGGAGGGAGAAAGAGCACAGGGGGATGAGAAGCCACTACAGGAGGTACTATAGCTAGGAATGGAGAAAAAAAGAGCAGAGGGGGATGAGTAGCTGCTATTGTAGGAGGTGCTATAGCTAGGAGTGGAGAGACAATGAGTAGCTGCTACAGAAGGTGTTGGAGAGGGAGAAAGACAGTGGACTAGAGCAAGAGGGGGCAGAGAAGGTGCCAAATGAGTTCCCACGAATTACAATATCCCACCATGGCTAATAATAAAGGACACCTCATGCTTGCACTACTTGTGCCAGGGAAGTACAAGGCTAAAAATATGGACATGTACCATTAGGAAAAAAGGGAGCTCATTTTGGGGCCCTGTAAGAAATTCACTATTTTCTCTTTTCTCTCTCTACAAAAGCAAGAAAATATGGATACTTGCGTGAGAAATGTCAGTGTGAAAAGGAATAAATATATTCTTTTACATGCTTTACATTCAATGTTCATATAAGAGCAATACTTTTTTGTGCAGAATTTGGTGATTCTGACACCGCAAACGCGTCCGGAACGGCCCAAAACCTCCAAAACGGCACTGGAAACGCTCGAATTGGACATCCGGAGGTCCGAAAACGGCCAAAAAAGGCCGAAAAGTGGGATTTGCAGCAAAACGCGATCTGGCACCTTTTGAGATTTTAAAAGGTGCCAGATCGCGTTTGCTGCAAATCCCACTTTTCGGCTTTTTTTGGCCGTTTCCGGGCCTCCGGATGTCCGATTCCAGCGTTTCTACTACCGTTTTTGGGGTTTTGGGCCATTTCAGATGCGTCTGCGGTGTCAGAATCACCAAATTCTGCACAGAAAATAAATTTTTAAAAGATTCAAATTAGATCACCTCATTAATGTGACATGCTTCTACGAACATATAGTACTATTTCTTTTTCTTATTTTCATCTTCTTTTGTTGAATTTTCAACGTTACGTTGGCCCACTCCTGATTGGTTGAGAGCCTATTTTCTCTCTCTTCTAAAAGGCCCCAAAATGAGCTCCCTTTTTTCCTAATGATGGCACCTTTGATAGAGGAGTTACAGACTTTATGGAGAGGAGTGCGGGTCTTTGATATTTCCAGAGCTCCTAGACATACCAATGATATTTTGGTTAGGGGTATCTTGATGTGGACCATGCATGACTACCCAGGATATAGAGATCAGTGCATAGGTACATGGTTGTGTCTTTACGTGTATAACATAGGATTATGCTTTTATGACTCTCTTTCGAACGCATGTCTTATACTAACACATTCATGCACGTGTGCAGAACTTGTTACAAGTGCGTACTATGCTTGTCCTATTTATGGACGGGGTTTGAAATCGCTTGCATGATACTCCAAACATATGAGGAAAAATGTTTATGAAGGTCATGCTCGATACCTTTTGCTAGACCATCTCATGCATGGAGGTTAGCTTGATCCACCACCACCATATTTGAAGGCAAGTGACTAGATTCAGGCTTGGAGGACGAATGGAGAGGAACCTCCTTGTGGTATGAAGAGGCTATCGATTTGTCACGAGCTTCCATATTGGGGTTAGTAGGTACAAATCAATCATCTCTTGGATCCCATGCATTATCTTCAAGAATGTGGGGGTTCCTATTTGGGCACACTTGGTTGGTTCCAAAGACTCAAGAGGAGTGCGAGAAGACTTGCGTGCTATGAATAGGATGTCTTGTTTGTGGCCTCAAGTGCGTCCTTCAGGAAAAGTTTTCCTCCCAAAAGCAACGTGGATCCTCTAAAGAGAGAGGAGGCAACGGCGGTTAGGGCGGACATTGCCTCTTTTCAAACACCCACAAGGTACATGTGTTGCTTGGAAGGAGCATTTTAAAAAAAAAAAAAGCATGGTGGGCTCAAGTCCCATGATTGGCACAAGGTCTTACAAATATTCTAAGCTATAGGATAAGTGTACCGATAATCATGATGCGTTAGTGTAATTATGATTATGTTATATTATTGACATGACTTCTTTGTTGCTTTGATAGTTCATCCTCCCAATTACAATAAAAGGGTGCTTACACAAAGATGTTAGCAATGGTATATTGAAGATTAGTGGTATTGTGAGATATGCTTACTATCAAATTACAAAGGTGACAACAATCATTGAATCATATCGCAAAGTTTCAGCAACATTAAAGAAGCGTAAGAGTGGGGAAGATAGTGGGGAAGGAACAAAGAAAGGAAAGTAGACTATGGTTCAAGCACCAGATGTTAGCAGAGAAGGGGCAAAGAAAGGAAAGCTAACTATAATTGATGTACCACAAGAAGTAACACCTCCAAAGGGTATGCTAGCAGTTGTGGAAAGAAGCAGTGGTAGTGAATTGGAGCCAAGTGGAAAGGTCATAGGAAAAAAAGGGCAAAAGAAACCATCGGGCTTGGTGGAATATGAAAAATATTGCCCATTCGGGTTGCATGCAACATTTCCAATTCCAGTTGCAAGATGTCAAAAAGCTCCTCCAAGCTATGTATATAGAGGGTTGAACAAAGAGCATGTGGAGAAGCTTGCTACAGCCTTTGGTTATAACTCTAGGCCTCCTGCTACTGTAGTGGATTTAATGCCTTTCAATCCTGAAACAAAGCAGCCCCTAGAAAGGGTAGATAAAAAGGATTTAACCAAGTGCCACTACTGGATACTATCTGGACAACATTCAATATATGCTACTAAAATATTCACATCTAATGATGATAACAGCACGGCCCAAGGAAAGAACTACTACCACACCCACCAGGTGAGGATTGTAGTCAATTGTCCTGCACACTTTTGTGTGGAGATATCAAAGATGGCAAACCTAGAGTCTCAAAATATCTTGAGACAATCTCCATGCATTGATATACTTTTATGAATCATTTTTTATAAGTCTGTTTTCTTAATTATTGCATTCTAATGGATTCATATATTTTGCAGGCTTTCATTGACACTTGCAAGGTAACATTGGGTAATAGCTTTGCCACGAAGGATGTACATATGATAATCACAAGTGAAGCCATTTATGATGGTTGGATCTCCATCCTTCGGGATTACATTGCAGGCAAATATTCACAAGATGGAAAATGCCATAGGCAACCCACAGTCTCAATGTTGTTTAGATGCTTGTGTGGATTGAGTGATGATCAAATCTCGGGGGCATCACTATGTATAAACGCTCTATATCACGTGCGTTCAAGGCCTATATTTAAAGTCCCTTATCTGTAAAAAATTTCATTAATAAAATGTACCCCTTTTCTATACAAATCTGTAAATTTTTTCCAAAACGAATTTAAATAGTCCCTTATGTATATTTATTTCTGTAAATTTTAGAAATTAAAAAAATCCTTCTGTTGAACTCACGTGATAGGGTTACATATGATGAGTGACCCCCCCGAGGATCAAATTGGTCAAATTCAAAATGACATTAAGGAAGGTAGAGTAGTCATAGCTAAAACAAAGACTGATGCCATGATTCTTGATATTGAAGGATGAGCTATGTAGATCAAGAGAGATGCTGCACTACGAGAAGAACTTTATATGTTTATATCGGCAGAATGACCTTTTTTAATGTTAAAAAATTGGGATGAGTGCAGATTACATTTTAAAATTACTCCAGAATTGTATCATCGGATTCGTGGTTGCTTTGACTCATGGTTAAAAGTGAAGCTTCAATAGGGCAAGGAAACTCCACCATTGCTTGATGCTGCAAACGGGTATCTGAGGTGGATTATGGGACAAAGTGAAGGTGCAAGTCATGGACCGAATTCCACCTAGCCTTGGAGGTTCTACATAGTCAGTTTAAACATGGAGGGAATGGAATTTATACATAATGTGTACTGTTATGGATAAAATTGTCTAAGGAAAAAGGCATTAATATGTATGTGTGTTTGTATATGTGGCAATAGTATAATCAAATATGGTGTGCATAGGGCCCAAGGTTGAGGTGGCAGGGCACGACCATGTGCCACCCTTCCATGTAAGAGGACCCATAAGGTGTGTTGTACATAATCCATAATAGTAATATTATAAAATGCAAGGTGGCATGGCTCCTCCATGTGCCACCCCTCCACCTAGGATGCAATAAGTGAGATATGGCTCAAAGTCCATGGGAGAAGCAATATAAAATGGGTGGAGATGGCTATTATATTGAGTTATTTCCTCCATATGGGATAGGCCCATGTGGGGGAGGTATAGAAGGACAAAGAGAGCTAGTTAAATAATGGGGAAAGTAGGATGAGGTGGCAAGATTCCTTGTGCCAACCCTCCGCTTGTCCTCCTAGAGGTTTGAACCTATTATAAAATTGGAAAGAGACCAAGGGAGTATCATAGACTTGAGATATGGGGCTTGATTTATGTGGAAAATGGAGGCAAAGGGTTGTCGCACACAATTGAGAGTGCGTACCCACCTAGCCCACATGGAAGACTTTTCCACACACACCATGCATGTGGGAGGATACATTAATGTGGAGAGACCCCTCTTTTGGCTATAAAAGGAAGGGGCTATTCCTTGATGAGACACGCTCATTCTTGTAAAGCTACCTAGCTAGTATTTTGATATTTCCCTCTCATCCCTTCTTTCCAATAAAGTATGGCTCACTTCCCTTGATGTCTACATCTCCACATTCCTCCTCCTATCATGTACATGCTTCTCTTCCCCCTCTCCCTTTCCCCTTGTGTCATAGTCTCCCTTTTCCTTCCCTCCACTTCTAATTCCTTGTTCACCCCTATGACATCCCTTCGCCCTCGTGATCTCCTTTTCTCTATGGCCTTTGAGCGTAGCCATACTTAGTCTCTAGCCTCTGATCTCGATAATTTTTCCGGCTAAAAGTTTTGGTGTGGCTGCTGGGATACGAATCTCCATGGCTGGTGGCGAATCTTCTATTCGTACGGGTCACATCAACAAAACTATACCATCTGTGCTCTTTCTAAGCTACTGCGCGTGCATTCGGTTCATGCGTCTCCTGCGCGACAGTTCTCTGGACTGCTGTGACTTCTGGTTGCGGATAGTTTTCTGCGCTTCAGTTCTCTGGACTACTGCGACTTCTGGTTGCGGACAGTTTTCTACGCTTCAGTTCTCTGGACTGCTATGACTTCTGGTTGCGGACAGTTTTTTGCGCTTCAGTTCTCTGGACTGCCGCGATTTCTGGTTGTGGACAGTTTTCTGCACGACAGTTCTCTGGACTGCTCTGTGTTTCCTGAGCCCCTGCAAAAGAGTAACAGCAGATCCCGCGCCCCCCACTTCTAATTCCTTGTTCACCCCTATGACATCCCTTCGCCCTTGTGATCTCCTTTTCTCTATGGCCTTTGAGCGTAGCCATACTTAGTCTCTAGCCTCTGATCTTGATAATTTTTCTGGCTAAAAGTTTTGGTGTGGCTGCTGGGATAAGAATCTCCACGGCTGGTGGCGAATCTTCTATTCGTACGGGTTACATCAACAAAACTATACCATCTGTGCTCTTTCTAAGTTACAGCGCGTGCATTTGGTTCGTGCGTCTCCTGCGTGACAGTTCTCTGAACTGCTGTGACTTCTGGTTGCGGACAGTTTTCTGCGCTTCAGTTGTCTGGACTACTGTGACTTCTGGTTGCGGACAGTTTTCTGCGCTTCAGTTCTCTGGACTGCCGCGACTTCTGGTTGTGGACAGTTTTCTGCGCTTCAGTTCTCTGGACTGCCGCGACTTCTGGTTGTGGACAGTTTTCTGCGCTTCAGTTCTCTGGACTGCCGCGACTTCTGGTTGTGGACAGTTTTCTGCGCTTCAGTTCCCTGGACTGCCGCGACTTCTGGTTGTGGACAGTTTTCTGCGCTTCAGTTCCCTGGACTGCCGCGACTTCTGGTTGTGGACAGTTTTCTGCACGACAGTTCTCTGGACTGCTCTGGTTGCGGACTGTTTCCTGAGCCCTTGCAAAAGAGTAACAGCAGATCCCGCGCGCTCTGGTTGTAGACAGTTTTCTGCGCTTCAGTTCTCTGGACTGCCACGACTTCTGGTTGTGGACAGTTTTCTGCACGACAGTTCTCTGGACTGCTCTGGTCGCGGACTGTTTCCTGAGCCCCTGCAAAAGAGTAACAGCAGATCCCGCGCGCTCTGGTCGCGCTCTTTCTCTTTCTCTTCTCCTTCTCCTCTCCTCTCCTCTCTTTTTATTAAAGAGTAGGATTGGAACCCAAGACCTCCCCCTTCACAAAAGAAGGAGTCTTATCATTGGGCTAACAAGTTGGAAGTGGTAAAAATGTAATGATTTTTGTTCATATATTGAAATTGCGGGAGCTGTAACTCTCTAACCATAAGGAGTTTGCTCTTGCTGTAAAAAGCAAAAATATTTCATTTTATGTGCTCTATCCACATCTCTTGCTAGATTACCAATTCAGAACTTCTCCAAGCTCATTTCACGAACGCACGCCTCACGAGAAGGGTGGACATTTATGTCACTTCTCGACGCGTTTAAGGAATTGGTGCCTGTTCCTCCGCACCTTACGGCTACCAATGCACGAGATGTCTTCCTTGATCTTCATGTCGACCTTCAACGGATGATTGTCCAGTGCATTATTGATGGTGATGACGGGTGGAATGACACACCGTGGATGATTCATGGTGACGAACTACTGATACACTGGGAGGATTTTGACTTTACTTCTACTCATTGTGCGGTGATCGAACTACTTGCTACTTCAGAGGTAATCAAAACGGTTTCCTTCTTCGAAGGGTGGGATGCTCCCCAAGCTTGGGGGGAGATTTGGCGCATCTGCTTGTTGATTCCTGTGGAAAAGCTCGTCCTAAATGGTTTATTCACAATCTCATTACAAAGGTTTCTAGGCCTTGGCTATGGTTCGTAATGTTTCGACCAAGGAATCCATTTGTACCTAATCAGCCTTTTGTGCCTCATTTCGAGCTTCAAATTGTAATTCTTTTTGGGCTTAAGATAAACTATCAACAAAGAATTGCAAGTTTATTTGGTGCTGAACGTTTGGCTCAAGTGTTGAATTCTCCCCACCCTCTCCTCCTACCTATCTTGGACTACTGAGAAACTTGGGATGTCCGAATTCTAGTCTTGGTGTGATGACATCTTGGATTCTTCAATTTGATGGAGCTTACAAACCTTCGACCAAGGCGGCTGGCGTGGGTGTGAAGCTTACTTCACCGGGTGGTGAGAGTTTTGTTACGGCAAGTCTTCGCCCGCAAGTACTTGCAATCAAGCTGAGTACTCGGCGCTCATTTTTGGGCTACAAAAGGCACAAGAACATCATGCCAAGCAATTGGAGGTGCAAGGAGATTCTCAACTAGTGTGTGAACAAGTTAGTGGAAGGTGGAAGGTGCGGAGCAAAGGCTTGCTTCCACGACATCAACAAGCCTTGGAACTTTGCAACCAATTTGAAGAGGTAAAAATTCAGCATATCCCTCGAGCTCGAAATCTTGTTGCTGATTTCTTGGCACGTGAAGCTTGTATTTCAATCACGCATGACGCGAGTGGAAGCGCCACCCCAACAAAGCTGCAAGCCACGAAGGAGGGTGATCGTTTGTAAGGAATGCAAAGGTTGTGGTCATCATGAAACTAAGTGTTGGACATACTTGATACGAGTTCACCGACTTCAGAAGATCATCAGGAGGGTTCTCAAGGACATTGCTCAAAAGAAGGATGCCAGACCGCACACCCCTTGAAGAAATAGAATGGCGACTACAAGAACTGGAAGAAGCTGAAGGTGATGTGCAAGCTCTCCAACTGCTGACATTTGTCATGGCATTCTTGTTTGCCTTGATGAACAACCTCATGCAACGTCGCACTTCTAACCCTCGCATGTAATGATCAATGTGATATCATGAGGATTGGTCCTTTTAAGATTGTCTATGTGCTATTCTATGCTGAAGATTCTTCTCGTGTAATATTTCACACTACACCAGTCACACCCTACCCTGCCTATGTGTGCTTTTTGGATGTATCTTCACCCAATTTTCAGTTCAAGCTTCCTCTTACTATTGTTCGTCCATAGATAAGCCCCTCTTTTCCATCTTCCAAGCATGGCTGACATTCCCGTGTTTTGTGGACGGGTAGAAGAAAATCCAAATGAGTATCTTGTGGCTTTCAAACGCCGTTGTGTCTCTCTCAACTTTCTTACTGAAGACAGATGGCTATTGGTTCTTCCCACATTTCTAGAAGGTTTGGCTCAAGTGTGGTATGAGAAGCAAACCGAAGATGTTCGCCAAAGCTGGCCAAGGTTGACAGCAGCAATGATTGAGTATTTCGGCAAAGAAGAGGAGTCGGAGAATGTGTACCTGCAGGTGGTAAATTTGAAGCAGTCAGAAGGTGAGACGGCGCGTCGATATGTGGATCGAGCGGCCGTGCTCCTGGACCATTTGATTGCCACACAGGAGGACAATGCCGGGTTTCGAGCTGGAATGACTCAGCATGTGCTGGGCTACCTTGTAGCAGGAGCGAGTGATGAATTCTGCCTTAAGCTTAAATGGGAGAAACTATGGTGCTAGCACATGAGATTGCTCAAAAGTTTGATAAAGTTCAGTCTAACCCCGCTTCAAAGAAGACGATTGTCCCTCCGCATCCCCCTCCATTCCTGCAACAACAACCTGGGGGGTCTAACTCAGGGGCATACCCCCACCCCTCATTAGGAATGTATCCACTGCCTCCACCTCAAATGTATGGTCCTCCCTTAGATGCTTACCCTTAACAAGGTGGATATCCTCATCCTCCTCCTCGAAGATTTCCCCCAGCCTCGCCCATGAGCTCCCCTCCTCTCTACTCCCGTGGCCCCTCCAAATAAAGAGGCCCCCCCTGCAACAGAACCTGGAGTCAATGACCTAGCCAAGGCCCTGAATGATCTTCGGCTTGAGATGGTGGGCATCAGAAATCAAGCCAACCGCCCTCCAAGAGATCGTGCTAATGTTGTATGCTACGAGTGCCACCAGAAGGGTCATTATCGCACAGAATGCCCCAATATTCCCAAGGTGAATCTTCTAAGTGAGTCGGGCACTGAGGATTCTGATGTGGAGATCCTTGATCTCGGGAAAAGAACTCGTGCTACCTCGGACCCCTCTCCAAACTGTGGACCGGGCCGCCCCAGGAAGAAGGTGTCCTTCTCAGAGCCCTCAGATGCTGAGATGGCAGACCCACCAACAGAGAAGACTAAAAGATCTCGCAGGAGTAAGTGGTCACCCTCGGATTTTCCCATCGGCTCAGGGCAAGAGGACTATTCGGTCGTTCAAGACCTTGCTCATCGTTCTTTGAGCATCACACTCCCTCAACTAATAGCATTAAGCCCTAAGGTGAGACGTGAGCTGCAGCAAGGTCTCTCAACAAGGAAGAGCAAGAAAAAGGGAAAGGTACGAGAGGTATCTTCTATCTCTGAAATTGATCGGCACCCACACACAGTAGATGTCATCATAGATAATTGCCATGTCAAAAATGTGTGTGTTGATGGGGGAGCTGCATGTAATATCATGGTGCCTCGCATCATGAAGAAATTGAATTTGAATTGTACAAGGCATTTCTCCACTCGAATCAAGGTAGCAGATGGTCGACGACTCGCCACCATGGGAGTCATTGAGGATTTGCCCATCACTGTCAACGGGCTGACCACCACTATCAATTTCTATGTAGTGGACATTGAAGATACAGGCAGAAGTTACCCTGCCATACTCGGGAGACCATGTTGAGAAAAAGTGATGCAGTCAGCTATTGGAAGACAGGACACATGTCTTTTGGTGCTTCCAAGGAGTAAATCCCTGTGCAACCTGGCGCCATGGAACCGGAAGAAGAAGAGGAGCATGACAGTGATACTATCTCATCTTCAGTGTCTGAGTCCATGGAAGAATCAGACGGGGGGGAGGAATTCTCAGAGGAGGAAGTTTACATGATGGGGGTGTCTCCGACCCTGCCACCTGCAGAAAAGATAACAGCTAGTCCTCAACAGCTCGAATCAATGCTTTCTCCAGACCTCACTCCAGGTGAGAAAGATGAGTTTCTTGAAATGTTCAAAGATTTCCCTGATCTCTTTGCAACTAGCTACCACCACCTTCGCCATGTGACTGCCATAGAGCACAAGATAGACTGATGCAAAGCCTATGGCTCAGAAGTATCGGAGATTAGGGCCCCTGCAGACCGATGCTTTGCGCTCAGAGTTGCAGAAGCTTGTAGAGGCTGGGTTTATTGTTCCGATACACAATACTGAATGGGTTTCACCAGTGGTAGTCATCCCAAAGAAAAACAACAAGTGGCGGGTCTGCATTGACTATAAGAAGCTCAACGCTGCCACCAAGAGGGATCATCATCCCCTACCCTTTCAAGACCTCATTCTTGAGAAGGTAAGTGGTCATGAGATGTATACTTTCTGTGATGGTTACTCGGGGTTTTATCAAATCAGAATTGCCGAGGAAGATGTGCTTAAAACCACATTTGCCACACCTTGGGGGACATTTGCATTCAAAGTAATGCCATTTGGCCTCACCAATGCTCCTGCCACCTTTCAAAGATTTATGCAGATGGTGTTTGCTCCTTATTTGGGGGATTTCTTAGAGGTGTTTTTAGATGATTTTTGTATATTCTCATCACGTAAGGAGCACATCATGAAGGTTAGATTGGCATTCCAAAGGGTCAATGATGCAAATGGCAGTCTCAACCCTGAGAAATGCACCATTGGAGCCACTCAAGGGAGGTTATTGGGACATGTTGTCTCATCTGAGGGCATCAAGCCTGACCCCGAGAAGGTAGAAGCCATCCTCAAACTCTCCCCACCTACAACCAAACGTTAGGTACGCTCATTTGTCAATCTAGTAGGATACTATCGCCGCTTCATTGATCAGTATGCTGCTTTGACATGGCCCATGACTATGCTATTAAAAGATGGGGTTGATTTCTCTTGGAATGAGGATTGTGATCATGGGTTTGCACAAATCAAGAATGCTCTGGCTTCAGAACCCATTCTACGCAATCCAGACTGGTCAAAGACCTTCTATATCAATCCTGGGTTTGGTGAGCACACTCTGGCAGGTATTCTTCTCTAGCAAGGGGAGGATCGGTTCATGTATCCCGTTCGATTTGCTTCTCGACAATTGCTCGACACTGAGCGACACTATTTAGAGGCCGACAAGCATGCCTTGTCTTTGGTGTTTTGCATTGAGAAATTTAAGCATTATGTGGCTGGAAAGTCCTTCTTTATACTCACTAGCACTGGTCTTGCAAAGCAGGTTCTTCAATCACCAAATCCCATGGGCCGGTTGGCCAAATGGTTGGCAGCTCTACAAGAATATGATTTTTCTTTCAAAATTGTAAAAGGGGGTTGTTCCAACTTGAAGAATGCTTTGATCGATTTAGAAGAGTGCCTTGATGTAACCCTGGTAGCAGCCATAGAAGTTGGGGATCCTTGGTATGGTGGTATCTATAAGTTTTTGACCGCTTTCTCCTTTCCTTCAGAAAGTACAAGCTCTGAGAGAAAGAAGATCCGCAGAGATAGTAGGTGCTACACCCTCCTTGATGGGGTGTTGTACCGTCAAGGCATGGATGGGGTACTCAGACGGGCCATTGATGCAGATGAGAGTGCCTAAGGTCTTGAAGCATTATCATGATGGATTTTGTGGAGGCCACTATGCCAGTGACTATACAGCTAAGAAGATTTTACATGCTGGATACTATTGGCCGACATTGTTCAAGGATGTCACTTTGTATTGCAAAACCTGTGAACCATGTCAATTCTTCGGTAGGAAGGATTTGCGTCCCGGGCAACATCACCCAGTGATGTCCATCCATCCGTTTCAGAAGTGGGGAATAGATTTTGTCGGGCCCTTGCCCATGACTGCCCGCAAAAAGAAGTATCTTTTGGTAGCCACTCAGTATGTCACTAAGTGGGCTGAAGCTATCGCTCTCTCTGCTGCAAATGGAAAGACAGTTTCAAGTTTCATATTTGAACGTATCTGCACAAGGTTTGGGACACCCATGGAGATAGTCTCTGACCATGGGAGTCCATTCTTAAATGAAGCAGTGGAGTTACTCATGGATCGCATGGGCATTGATCATCACACTTCTAGCATCTATTATCCAGCATCCATGGGTCAAACAGAGCGGACCAATGGCCTCCTCTGTAAAACCATAGGAAAAATGGCCGTAGGGAATAGGAGCCAATGGGATCAGAAGGTCACTGAAGCAGTGTGGGCTTACAACATCACTCATAAAACATCTACAGGTCACACCCCTTTTGAGTTGGTGTATGGTACTGAGGCAGTTTTACCACTAGAGATAGAGATTCCGGCCTTGAGATTGGCGCAGGAACAGAGGATGACAGAAGATGAATGTGTAGAGGCCAGATTGGTACAACTTGAGAAGTTAGATGAGACCCGACGCCTTGCACTACACCAGACAGAGATCCAAAAGAATCGACAAAAGGCCCGATTGGATGCTAAGATTCGCAAGGGATGGGAAAGACACTTTGCTGAGGGGGATGTTGTGCTATGCTTTGATAACAAATTGGACCACCAAATGGATAAGAAGTTTCTGCCACTGTGGGCTGGTCCATACAAAGTCATCAAAGAACGTAGCAATGGGTCTGTACAAGTTCAGGAGCTGCATGAACCATATGGCAAGAAGGTGATCAACAAGCGCTACCTCAAGCCTTTCTTTGTGCGTGATGGTCCCAGGCATGGAAATGCGGTGCATTCCCTGCCTGGGGGGGGGAACTGTTATGGATAAAATTGTCTAAGGAAAAAGGCATTAATATGTATGTGTGTTTGTATATGTGGCAATAGTATAATCAAATATGGTGTGCATAGGGCCCAAGGTTGAGGTGGCAGGGCACGACCATGTGCCACCCTTCCATGTAAGAGGACCCATAAGGTGTGTTGTACATAATCCATAATAGTAATATTATAAAATGCAAGGTGGCATGGCTCCTCCATGTGCCACCCCTCCACCTAGGATGGAATAAGTGAGATATGGCTCAAAGTCCATGGGAGAAGCAATATAAAATGGGTGAAGATGGCTATTATATTGAGTTATTCCCTCCATATGGGATAGGCCCATGTGGGGGAGGTATAGAAGGACAAAGAGAGCTAGTTAAATAATGGGGAAAGTAGGATGAGGTGGCAAGATTCCTTGTGCCAACCCTCCACTTGTCCTCCTAGAGGTTTGAACCTATTATAAAATTGGAAAGAGACCAAGGGAGTATCATAGACTTGAGATATGGGGCTTGATTTATGTGGAAAATGGAGGCAAAGGGTTGTCGCACACAATTGAGAGTGCGTACCCACCTAGCCCACATGGAAGACTTTTCCACACACACCATGCATGTGGGAGGATACATTAATGTGGAGAGACCCCCTCTTTTGGCTATAAAAGGAAGGGGCTATTCCTTGATGAGACACGCTCATTCTTGTAAAGCCACCTAGCTAGTATTTTGATATTTCCCTCTCATCCCTTCTTTCCAATAAAGTATGGCTCACTTCCCTTGATGTCTACATCTCCACATTCCTCCTCCTATCATGTACATGCTTCTCTTCCCCCTCTCCCTTTCCCCTTGTGTCATAGTCTCCCTTTTCCTTCCCTCCACTTCTAATTCCTTGTTCACCCCTATGACATCCCGTCGCCCTCGTGATCTCCTTTTCTCTATGGCCTTTGAGCGTAGCCATACTTAGTCTCTAGCCTCTGATCTCGATAATTTTTCCGGCTAAAAGTACCAAGAGCCAATGGCAATAGGGGTTTCTTTTTTGGATGTAATGTATGGACCAAGTAGAAGTAGAAATTGGAATGAGGATCGCTTTGAGTGTTTGTTGAAAAGCTTGATGACAATCGCTTCTCCCCCAGTGCAATTCCTTCTTGTGGTGTTCTTGACCATGGATCATGTTTCATGTTTGAAGAATGCATTGAATAAGACATGCAGACAATATAAAATACAATTCGGTTGCCTTAATTTTGAAACTACAGATATATTTGTCACTGGATCTATGGATGGCTTAATTGCCTATGTACTGGTAAGCAAGGAAAAGCATTTCAACGATATTGAGCGCTATACCAATGCACAATGCAAAATATGAAAAATCAAGTGGTGCGGAAGAATCAGGTGATGAGGATGATGATGATGAATTTGACATTGTATTGTCCTTGAAAAGAAAACATTCAAGTATCATGAAAGACATGATCATGGCTTTTTGTCGAGAAGATGAGTATGTATTGGACTTGTTCTCTGAGGGGCTTGCTGCAATACAGTCTCTTTCTTGTAAGAGGCATGTTGTTTCAGTTGTTGAGACTTATGAGGAGTTGGCAAAGGTTGAAAGTATATGTTGCACGTATGCTTATAGTAATCATGACATTCGACAATGGGCTAGCTTGCAAGAACTAATATTGGCAATAGAGGGGGACCAAAAGAAGATGATACAATTGAAGGTGGAGGGGATAAAGAAATTGATACCATACCAGGACAAAAAGAGCTTCAACCCTTCAATGAAGAGCAGCGTGAGCATTTACAAAAATGCACTTCAAAGTTTTGGGAAACAGAAGAGGAAGCAACAGGTCCTTGAAATTGTCCTTTCATATGGTGTTGGTGTTTTCCATATGTTATCTTGCTATATTCTCCATATGATGTATTAATTTCGTTCCAAAGATATTTTAATATTACTTGGAAATTTCTTCTATCTCATTGCCATAATTCAAACATTCATATGTATTCTTGAATATGTTTAATTTTCTATATTTCATGAAAAGATGTGTTTGCATGTTGTAATACCTTCGGAGTGTGATACACATCCAAATTTATTTATGAGTTCATAAATGTTAAAAAGTGTGTTGAGTCTTGGTCGTGATGAATGAATTAGTGTAAATTGTTGTTTCTATCCTTATTCACTTCATATGAATGCTCAAATATGTTTTGGTTGCTTTGCCAAATCTTTTCTTAGTGGGAACACTCGGGCAATGCCAGATAATGTTGGACTCCACTCTATCTATTACACAAAGGTTTTTGGCATTGTAAGGATATATAGTTTTGGGGATTAAAATAACTTGAAAGGATATAGATTCAACAACTTTAGGGGGTATACTAAGCATATGAACATGAATGCTTTCTTTTTTTTAGTAATCCAAGTTTGTTTTGAAAAAGAAAAACATGAATGCTTTCACACAAACAAATTGCATTGAGGGCACACAACCTAAAGTTTGACAATTTGGTTTTCCATCTCAATCTTCAGTTTGTTTCTACTTATGAATTTCATTTCCTTGTTTATCAACAGATCTTGGCCATCTCAATTTCACATCACTAGAAGCATTGCTTGTACATGTGACACCTGATCCAATGATTCGTTATGTGCCTAATTTGAACATTAGCATGCAAGTTTCAAGTTCAACATGGTTGACTGAAAATGTTGAGGATGCAATGTTTGGAGTTAATGTTCCATTGACAAATGTGGATGCAAGCTTAGAAGGTAAAGGAGAAGATGCAATGTCATTGTATGAAGCCAAGGTGCAGGAAGAAATCTTAGAAGGTGAAGGAGAAGACATAATGTCACCCTCAGAAATAATGTCAAAAGAGGTGATAACAAAAATAAGACTAGCAATGATAATAGATTTGAAAGGGTTATTGCTTGAGCGTTGTTTTCCAAAGTCAAACAAACATATGAGCTTGCACAATGGGAAGCATTGGCTTGTTCTCTATCCTAGGTGTTTAGATTTTCTACAATGTTTGCTCAATCACTGCCATGTTGGCATTTGGTCCACTGGAGGAGAAAAGGGCACGGTGCCACACATGCTGGACACTTTGGAGCATCATGTTAACAGAAAGTTACATTTCTTCATGGTTTGGGGTGCGATGGCATGCCACAAGCATACAAAGAGTAGAATCATTTGATCAGATAGGATGAATGTGGAAGCGGAGTTTAAACCATTAATGAGAGTGTGGTGTTGTTTTAAAAAGGAATGCAAACTAGCAAGAACAGTGTTCATTGATGTTTTGCCTTACACGAGTTGTGTTAATCCAGCAGAAAATTGCATTTTCCCTACAGAATTTGATATAGATTGTGGTGATTCTATTTTGCTTCATGAGTTATTACCATACCTACAGATGCTAGATGATGCAGTAGATGTGCACAGTGCCATCTCTTCTAATAGATTTGGTCAAGCTCCGATTGTCAAAGGGCATGATATGTTCTATTATTTTCAACCAGTAATCCTTGAATTAAAAGAAAAAAACAAAGAAGTGCTCGAAAGGATGAATGTCGAATCTCATATGTCTACTCGTAGTTCAAAAAAAGACAGAGAAAGGTATTACTTCACCTATAACCAAAACTAGAGTGAGAGGGACTTGTCCTACTACAAGAAGTATGGTGCATGCTCAACATGTTACATTGAATGAAGAGGAAGAATGTGTGCTAGGAAAAATTGCCAAAATGGGGCCATTGAAAGATAGTGAGGCAAAACGCTTTGCTATGGTTTTTGGATGTAAGGAAAGGGGAATCATTGCCGATGCTGCAAGGGCATTCTTAGCCAACTTGATTCGATTTTATTGCATAGACAACCCTTAGTGAATCCGAGTGATCTTGTTAATTAGAGTTGCAGACACAAATGCTCAGCTAAAACATTTGTACCTACATTTTGATTTATATTTGGACACTATTTGGTTAGATTTAATTTGCAAAACAATATGTTTCAATTTGTTTTGTGAAAGAATTAATAGACATTGAGTTAGTACCTTGTCCAAAAAATGCTCTGTGCTTTGTGATGTGAGTTTGTATTCCTCCACTAAAAGATTGATTCTTTGATTTTAAACGTATGATAGGTGTTGCAAATTGTCCTGAAAAGTTAAAGAGCTATCTTATTACAAAATTTGATCCTGCATCCAATGGTCTATAGAAACATGAATTGCCCATACCCATTGAGCACGTGTTCAAAATGAATGGCATCCATTATGAAGTAAAGAAATCAACAATACATGGGGCAGGATATGGTGTTTTTGTACATATGAGCATCAAGAAGAAACAAGATTTGATGGTATATAATGGTCCAAAGTATGATTATAATACTTGGAGATCTCTCCTCAAGTTTTTCCCAAGGATGAAGACTTATGTAATGTTTGAAGATCCATTCACGGAGCCATTGACAAATGTGAAATGTATTGTATGGAAACATTGCTGGATATATAAATAGCTCAATGTATTATAAATAAAGAACAAATGTTATATTTGTATACATCCCTAAACTACCACCTTGGGCTCAAAAGTCACAAGGAGATTTGAGTGCCCATGGCTACATTACTGTGCAAACCATAAAGGATATCTCCTTCGGAGATAAGTTACTTTGTGAGTATGAATACTAGTATGGAATTGTTAATGATTATGTTAAACAATGTGGTGCGAAATTGGCTATGTGTCAATGGCTTTGATTATATTTAGCACAAGAAAGCAATTTAAAAAAAGGTTTTTATCAAGACCATGCCTCTGAGTTTCATGAGATCTATTGTGATGGAGAGTTTCACGAGCTCTATTGTGATGGAACGGTGTTTTTGAACACCACATTTATATGTTGGATGTCAAAGCTCTACCATAATCCTATTGCATATGTCAATACTGCAATTTATGGACATAGATACATATGCATTTGACATTAATTTGAAACATCTAATATACCAAATAAAAATTGACAATTGTTGCAAGTTTAATTTTGTTTTTAAACACCACATTTATATGATGGATGTCAAAGATCTATAACAATCCTATTGCATATATCAATACTGCAATTTAATTTACTCCAATGAATCTTCCTAATGCAACATCTATAAATTGGCTTTTGTTTGTGGTTTCTATGTATATGAAACAACAAAAGTCTTTCTTTCACTAGCAAATCAACAAATGTTTTGGCCATGGAGCCATGTTCACATTTATTAAGGCCTTTTGCCATAGCAACATATGGAAGCTTCTTGCTTGGGTTCTAGGAATTGGGAAAGTATTGTGCATGGTCTAGTCTCCCCCAACATAATTGAAACTTGGGTCCTTAATGGAGCTAATGTTTCAATAAAAAACATCAAATTTTACTTTTGAAGTGACTATATTTTATTTCTTGGGAATTGGGATTTGAAGTTGTTAGACTTTACAAGGGAGCCACGCAACTTACATCTTGGGATTGCCATGGATGGCATGAATCCTTTTGGCTTACGCTCAACATCTTGGTCAATATGGCCCATATTCTTGGTGAATTACAATATCCCACCATGGCTAACAAAAAAGAAGGGACATCTCATGCTTGCACTACTTGTGCCAAGAAAGTACAAGGCCAAAAATATGGACGTGTACATAGCACCTTTGATAGAGGAGTTACAGACATTATGGAGAGGAGTGCGGGTTTTTGATATTTCTAGAGCTCCTAGACATACCAATGATATTTTGGTCTGGGGTATCTTGATGTGGACCATGCATGACTACCTAGGATATGGAGAGTGCGCAGGTACATGGTTGTGTCTTTACATGTATAATATAGGATTATGCTTTTATGACTCTCTTTCGCACACATGTCTTATACTAACACATTCATGCATGTCTGTAGGACTTGTTACAAGTGGGTATCATGCTTGTCTTATTTGTGGACTGGGTTTGAAATCCCTTGCATGATACTCCAAACATATGAGGCAAAATGTTTATGAAGGTCATGCTCGATACCTTTCGCTGGACCATCTCGTGCGTGGAGGTTAACTTGATCCACCACCACCATATTTGAAGGCAAGTCACTGGATTCAGGCTTGGAGGGAGAATGGAGGGGAACCTCCTCGTGGTATGAAGAGGCTATCGATCTTTCACAAGCTTCCTTATTGGGGTTAGGTACAGATCAATCATCTTTTGGATCCCATGCATATCTTCAAGAATGTGGGGGCGAAATAACAAAAGGTAAAAAGGGAAAACACTTTCTTACCTGGAAATGTCCCGAGCCGTGTTTCGTGGACTAGCCCTGCAAAAAAGAGAAAACATACCATTTTTTTAGATAACTAGCAAGAGGAAGGAGGAGTTTGGAGAAGCAACATTTCAAAGGTATTGGATGAGTTTGGAGAAACCTAGAAACAAGGAGAAAGCATAAGCCTACAAACAACGAGAAAGAGGAGAAAGAGAAATACCAAAAAGAGAAGAGGTGAGTCTTCTTTCTTTCACCAAATCTTGAATTTTGTCCTTAACTTCTGAAAACCAAGCATGAGAATTATCACATACCTTAGCAATACAAGGAAAAACATGCTTCAACACTCATAAAATGAAATCTCACAAAAAATGAATCTACATTGCTTAAAGAGAGTCACTTTCTTGAAAAAATTCCTTTCACACAAGCAGAGAGGGAGAAGAGTGGAGAGGGAGCACAAGTGTTGGGAGAGGGGCTGGGTAGGGGTGAGGAGTGGGGAACAGAGAGGAGGAAAGCAAGGTCTTCGAATATAAGGTGGGAGGAGAGCTTTTTGCTTTTCTCGCAATAGAGATGTGAAAGACGGCATCGTGCGTGGTTTTGGGTTTAAGCCCCCAGCGTCGCTATATAGTGACGTTTATATCCAAAAAGCATCACTATATAGCGAAGGAACATGGCAAAGCATCACTATGTAGCGATGGAATAGGGCAAAGCATCACTATATAGTGATAGTTCAGGGCACTTATTGTGAGAAGAGAGAAAAGGAGCTCATGGGTGGCTATTTTTTCGATCTTAATAGATTTCCTTGCAGCTCATGTTGTGATTTTGGAAGTTTACAAATGGAAGGGATGAGTGGAAGTTTGTGAGATGATGCACCAACACCCGGGGGCGCAGAGTGGCTTACGGAGAGATTGTATTGTCATTGCACTCATTGCAAGCAAGAAGTACAACATCAATGTCATATTGTCATGCGCCACTTGCGAATGTATGGGGAGGAGCTCGAACTAGTACCCACCATTGCTGTTATACGTGGTGATGGATCATTGGTAAGTCAATGCTATTTGAGTTCATGATTAATATTGGATACCATTATGGCACGAAACCTTGAGACAAGATCTTATATTTACATGAAATCTTGAGACAAGATGAGGAGGGTGGCGAGGGTGCGCATATATCTTCACACTTTGAGCAAGACTATAGTCTCCTAGATGTGCCAATGATGAGGGTATGGTGGACATGATGGATTCTATTTTTAGGGGCACTACATCACATGTACACGTGATGTCAGAGTTTGGGGTCAATATGCAAGAGTTGCAATCAACACAGTTGTACGAGGGTGCTAGGATGTCTAAACTATGGATTTGTCTCTCAATCTTGAATCTGCAAACAAAGTATGGGTGGTCGGATACAAGTGTCTCGGCCTTAATGACGTTAGCTCCCGCATTAATTTGACTTATTATTTGGATATTGTTTGTTTTGAGAATCATCATGTATATTTGAGAATCATCATTATTCAAAGCCTATGTATGTTTGAATTGTGACTCTCTTTTATCCTTCTGTCTTTTATCCTCTCTTTTCATCTCTTTTCTCCTCTCTTTTTCTCTCTTATTTCCTCTCTTTTTCTTTTTTTTTTCTCATCTATTTTCCTCTATTTTCCTCTCTTTCCTTCTCTTTTTTTCTCTCTTTTATCCTCTCTTTTTCTCTTTTCACTCTGTCTTTTTCTCTCTTATTTCCTCTCTTTTTCTATCTTTTTTCTCCTCTCTTTTCTCCTTTTTCTTCTCTCTTTTTCTCTCTTTTTTCTCCTCTCTTTTCCTCTCTTTTCTTCTCTTCTTCCTTCTCTCTTTTTCCCCATGTGAAGCTTCAATAGCCTACCGTTGAGCAAATAGATATAGACTTATGTCTCTTTTCACTCTCTCTTTTTCTCTCTTATTTCCTCTCCTTTTATGTCTTCTCTCTTCTCTCTTTTCTCCTTTTTCTCATCTCTTTTTCTCTCTTTTTTCTCCTCTCTTTTCCTCTCTTTTCTTCTCTTTCCTTCTCTCTTTTTCCCCATGTGAAGCTTCAATAGCCTACCATTGAGTAAAGGGATACAAACTTCCATCACTCTAATTGAAAGAATACAAGAGTCTGTAAATGTTTGCTCAATGTTAGGCTGTAGGATTCTCAGCTTGCTCAATGTCTTATAGGTATTTTAAGCTATAGGATTAGTGACATGACTTCTTTGTTGCTTTGAAAGAGGGAAAAAATGAAAGAAAAGGGGAAAAGAGAAAGAAAAGAAAAAAAGAGAGGTGAGAATCATCATTATTCAACGCCTACGTATGTTTGAATTGTGATAGGTTGCTCCAAAAGATGTTGCCTACACCAAATACCATGCCCACATCAAGAGATGAAGCGAAGAAGATGCTAACAACGGTAGGTATGGATTATGATACCATCCATGGTTGCCGTAATGATTGTATTCTCTTTCGTCATGAGCATGGAGATTTGGCTAGTTGTCTGAAGTGTGGGGAACAATGATATAGAGATGACTTGCAGGGTGAGCAGATACCGGTAAAGGTCTTGAGACATCTTCCCATCATTGCAAGAATATAGCACATGTTCTGATGAAAAATATAGTGGAGTTGACAAACTGGCATGCATCTCATCAGTCCACTGATGACACATTAAGATTCCTGCAGATTGTGCAGCTTAGAAGCATAGAGACAATCAATGGCCAGACTTTGTGAGGGAGCCACACAACTTACATCTTGGGCTCACCATGGATAGCTGAATCCTTTCGACTTATGCTTGACATCTTGGTCGACATGGCTCATAGTCTTGGTGAAGTACAATATCCCACCATGGCTAACAATAAAGAAGGGATACCTCAGGCTTGCACTACTTGTGCCAGGGAAGTACAAGGGCAACAATATGGACGTGTATATGGCACCTTTGATAGAGGAGTTATAGATCTTATGGAGAGGAGTGCGGTTCTTTGATATTTCTAGAGCTCCTAGACATACCAATGATATTTTGGTCAGGGTATCTTGATGTGGACCATGCATGACTACCAAGGATATGGAGAGTGTGCAGGTATGTGGTTGTGTCTTTACATGTATAATATAGGATTATGCTTTTATGACTGTCTTTCACACGCATGTCTTATATTAACACATTCATGCACGCAGGCCTGACTTGTTACAAGTGGGTACCACATGTGCTTGTCCTGTTTGTGGACTGGGTCTGAAATCGCTTGCACGATACTCATATGAGGAAAAATGTTTATGAAGGTCATGCTCGATACCTTCCGCTGGACCATCTTACGTGTGGAGGGCAGCTTGATCCAGCACCACCATATTTGAAGGCAAGTGACTAGATTCAAGCTTGGAGGGCAAATGGAGAGGAACCTCCTCATGCTATGAAGAGGCTATTGATCCACTACTACACACGGATCCTACTACGATGTTTACGTATCAACATTTAGCGCCCGCTTAGTATTAATCATCGGTATGAAAAGCGGGTTTCGTAAAGTGTCGCTATATAGCAACTCTTGCTAAAAGTCGCTATATAGCGACTATTATAAAGATTGCTATATAGCGACTTTTAAGTGTCGCTATATAGCGACAGTGATATACTATTTTATAGCGACGTTTTTCCAGAGAGTTTCTCTTTTTTATATAGGCCTTAAAAGTTAGTTTTTTCCAATGACAAATTTTTTAAAATTTTCATACATGTTTGAGCTCATAGAGAATAAAAAAATGAGAGCATGTACATCAAGCCTTTGAAGCTCACATATTCATGTCCAAGTTTGAGATGAGAAAAATCAATTAAGAGCATTTACATCAACTGTTTCATCTTGAGCCAAGTCTAAGGCGCCAAACAAGTCTATCTCCAACTCTATATTGAGTTGGTCTCCTATATCATCATCGTACTCTAGCATCGTATGTTCACCTAAAAGTATTTGATCATCTTCTTCAATAAAGTGTGGTGATTCTTGATTATTGTTGTCTTCTTCCTTAATATCGTGATCTCCATCTTCCTCCCATGTGATGTCATTATGTGCATCTTCCTCTTGGCTCATATGGTGATCTACATCTTCTTCGCTAGATTCATCAATTGGATCCAGCATTGGTAGTGGCATCTCCATATCCACATCTTGATCTTCAAAAATTTGCTTACTTCGTGATGCAACTTGGATCACGTACCACCATCTTGGATCAGAACGATCCGGATGAAAAACCACCTATATTGAAGATGGGTGCCAAATGTGATCAATTATATATATGAAATTATGCTCAAGTACATGTATCAATGGACTTTAAAAACGAAAGCTTCGATTAATTAAATCATTAGTATGCACCTACTCACAGTGCTCGAGAAGAACAAAAGTATCACTTTCATCGGTCCAATGTTTGGTGGAATCTATTACAAAGAGACCACTACTATCTTTTCTCACTACCACATGGGGACCGTTGTAAATAGTTCTAAACCATTTTACATCAAGAATGAAAATACTAAATCATCTGAAATCAATATCATAGATGTCGTGTATGGTTTCACAATAATCCAACTATGAGGAGAGAAGATTGGTATCCGAAGCACTTGCTCGACTATCTTGTGTGAAGTTAGCCATGACTCCACAATCATACGTCACTCTCTTTGAATTGTTGCGTTCCATGCGAAAATGTCATCCATATGACCATAATGCATTGTACTTTTTGTACTGTAAAAGAACATCATTAAAACAATGAAGATGCATCTATTTTATAGCATATATTGCCACAAATAATTACCTAATTACTTCAAGAGGTAAGAAACTTACATGCACCATACATCCAGATGATAACTCTCGCTCACGCTCGTTTTTTATCTCTCCATCACGTTCGGCTTTACATAGAGCCAGTTGTAGCCAATCAAGTGACATGTGAGTGGGGAGAAGAGCCAGATCCCATGGATATGGTTGTGATTGCCTGTACATTACTCTGAATCTCGTCCTTGCATTTATTCTTTCTACTTTGGCCACTTCATATCTCTCAATCCACTTCTGCATCTCAGGGCTATTGAGGACTTATTGAATTTCTCCATTTGCTCTTCGCTCATCTTTCTTTCAATCCCTTTTCCTTGGGGAACCTCACCAACGATGCAATCATCATCCTTGTTATGCCAAGCTTGCAGCATATCGAGATTCGTGGATGCAAGAAACTCTGTGATATATACTAATGACTCTTGCACAAGCCATCCCTCTGCGATGCTTGCTTCCGATCTTGCTCTTTGTCTTACAAATCCCTTTAAAGTTTTCATAAACCGCTCGAGGAAAAACATCCATCGACTATGAACGGTACCTACTATAGCCACCTCATCAACTTTGTGCACAAGCAAGTGGACTTGAGTTGTCATAATGCTCAAGGGAAAGTGCTTCTCAAGCAAGCATACGGCTTCGATGGATTCCACCCTAGCCTTCTCGATGCTCGATATAGAGACATCTTTTTGAGATATCCACCTATTTCACATGTCCATGTAAGATATTTTCATAATCAGTCTACAGATTAATCAGCTTAAATTGAAGAAAATACATTCAATGTGATTTGATAGTAAGCATACCTCACAATACCATAGATCTTGAATATAGCATTTCTAACATCTTCTTGTAAGCACCCTTTTATTGTAATTGGGAGGATGAACTATCAAAGCAACAATGAAGTCATATCAACAATATAACATAGTAATAATTACGCTAATGCATCACGATTATCGATACACTAATTCTACTTAGAATACCTGTAAGACCTTGTGCCAATCATGGGACTTGAGCCCACTAAGCTTATTTTCCTTTGAAAATACTCCTTTCAAGCAACGCATGTATCCTGTCGGTGTTTGAAAAGAGGCAATGTCTACCTTGACCGCTGCCTCCTCCCTCGTAGAGAGGATCCACGTTGCTTTTAGGAGGACAACTTTTCCTGAAGCATGCACTTGGGGCCACAAACGAGACATCCTATTCATAGCACGCAAGTCTTCTCGCACTCCTCTTGAGTCCTTGGAACCAACCAAGTGTGCCCAAATAGTAGCCCCCACATTCTTGAAGATATGCATGGGATCCAAGAGATGATTGATTTGTAACTGACCCCAATAAGGAAGCTCGTGAAAGATCGATAGCCTCTTCATACCAGGAGGAGGTTCCTCTCCATTTGCCCTCCAAGCTTAAATCCAGTCACTTGCCTTCAAATATGATGGTGGTGGATCAAGCTGACTTCCACGTGCGAGATGGTTGAGCGGAAGGTATCGAGCATGACCTTCCTAAACATTTTTCCTCATATGTTTGGAGTAGCGTGCAAGCGATTTTAGAGATGGTTCACAAACAGGACAAGCATGCTACCCACTTGTAACAAGTCCTGCACGCGTGCATGAATGTGTTAGTACAAGACATGCGTGTGAAGGAGAGTCAAAAAAGCATAATCCCTCATTGTACATGTAAAGACACAACCACGTACCTATGCACTCTCCATATCCTGGGTAGTCATGCATGGTCCACATTAAGATACCCCTGACCAAAATATCATTGGTATGTCTAGGAGCTCTAGAAATATCAAAGAATTGCACTCCTCTCCATAATATCTGTAACTCCTCTATCAAAGGTGCCATGTACACGTCCATGTTTTTTGCCTTGTACTTTCCTAGCACAAGTAGTGCAAGCATGAGGTGTCCCTTTTTTATTGTTAGCCATGGTGGGATATTGTAATTCACCATGACTATGGGCCATGTCGTCCAAGATGTCGAGTGTAACCCGAAAGGATTCACGCCGTCCATGGCTAGCCCAAGATGTAAGTTGCGTGGCTCCCTTGCAAAGTCCGACCACTGATTATCTATGTGCTTCCAAGCTGCACAATCTGTGGGAATCCTCAATGTGTCACTAGTGGACCGATGAGATGCATGCCATGTCATCAACTCCGCTATGGATTTGCATCGAAACATGTGTTGTATTCTTGCAATGATGGGAAAGTGTCTCAAGACCTTTACCGGTATCCGCTCACCCTGCAAGTCATCTCTATATCATTGTTCCCCACACTTTGGACAACTAGCCAAATCTCCATGCTCACGACGAAAGAGAATACAATCATTACGGCAAGCATGGATGGTATCATAATCCATACCCACCATTGTTAGCATCCTTTTCGCTTCATCTCTTGATGCAGGCATGGTATTTGGTGCAGGCAACATCTTCTGGAGCAACCTATGACAATTCAAAACATACATAGGCTTCGAACAATGATGATTCGGTATACACTATCCAAATGATGATTCTCAAAACAAACAATATCCAAATAATGAGTCAAATGAATGCAAGAGCTAACCTCATTAAGGCCAAGACACTTGTATCCGACCACCCATACTTTACTTGTAGATTCAAGATTGAGAGACAAGCACATAGTTTAGACATCATAGCACCCTCGTACAATTGTGTTGATTGCAACTCTTGCATTTTGACCTCAGACTCTAACATCACATGTACATGGGATGTAGTGCCCCTACAAATAGAATCCATCATGTCGACCATACCCTTGTCATCATCCAGGAGACTATAGTCTTGCTGAAAGTGTGAAGGTATATGGGTACCCTCATCACCCTCCTCATCGTGTTTTAAGATTTTGTGTAAATATAAGATCTTGTATTTCCTAGTATACAATAAGACTGTGAACTTAAATAGCTTTGACTTACCGATGGTCCATCAACACGTGCAACACCAACGGTGGGTATTGGTTCCAGCTCCTCCCCATACCTCTGCAAGTGGCGCATGATAATACGACGTTGATGTCATACTTCTTGCTTGCAATGAGTGCAATGATAGTATAACCTCTCTGTAAGCCACTTTGTGCTCCTGGGTGTTGGCGCATCATTGGACGAGCTTCCACTCATCCCTTCCATCTACACTTATAAAATCACAACATAAGCATGAAGAAGAGATATTAACAGTTATAAAATAGCATCTATGAGCTTTTTTTCATGCTACAACAAAAAAGTGACTGTAAGCATCACTATATAGCGACCTTTTTGCTCTGTTCTTCCGTCGCTATATAGCGACGTTGTGGGTTAAAACCCGAGATTCTCGTCGCGTGGAGCTTTCTTTATCCTCTTCTCTAATCTCTCAAGTAAGCAAGCCAATCTCTCCTCCCACCTATTTTCGACGACCTCCCACCTTTTTCCGACAACCTCCCACTCTATTCTCCACTCCTCACCCTTCTCCTAGCTCTTGTACTCCCTCTCTACCCTTTTCCCTCTTTGGTTTCTTGAAAGGAAGTTCTTCAAGAGGTGAGTTTGTTTCAACAATGTAGGTTGTTTGTTTGTTAGCTTTAGTTTTGTGAGTGCTTCTCCTTGTATTGCTAAACCTGTAAACTAGTTTTCATGCTTGTTTTCAAAGGATTGAAACAAAAAACGAGATTTCAAGAAAGAAAGAAGACTCACCTCTTTTTTTTGTATTTCTCTTCCTTCTCTTTCTCCTTGTCTCCTCAATCTCCTCCTTTCCTTGTCTCCTCAATCTCCTCCTTTCCTTGTCTCCTCAGTCTCCTCCTTTCAAGAAGTTGCTTTTGTAATCTCCTCCTTCCTCTAACATCTTATTTGAAAGAATGGGTTGTTTCCTCTCTTTTGTAGGGCCAGTCCACAACACCGAGTGGGACGTACTATTTCAAGTAAGTGCTTCCTCTTTTTTTCATTTATTATTTTTGTTATTTGCATTGGCTTGCAGCTAGCGCCTTAAGCGCTAGCTATAGTGATGGGCGTAGGAACCCTCTCTTCCCCTCAAACTCTTTCCTTCTTCCCTCCTTCAATCTATTTCCTCCTCTTTTTCCCTCTTTCCTTTTCCTCTTCTTCTCTCTTTCTTTCCCTCTTTTTCCCTCTTATTCTCTATTTCCCCCTTCTCTTATGCTCATGCATAAGCATAAGCATGAGCTTATGCTTATGCTTATGCTTAAGCATAAGCATGAGCATCAGAAAATGAGACATATGCTCATGCTTATGCTTATGCATGAGCATAAGCGAAGTAGACACATGCTCATGCATAAGCATGAGCATATGTCTCTTTTTTCCCCCTTCTCTTATTCTCTCTTTCCCCCTTCTCTCTTTCCCCCTTCTCGCTTTCCTTTCCCCTTTCCTTTCCCTCTTATTCTCTATTTCCCCCTTCTCTTATGCTCATGCATAAGCATAAGCATGAGCTTATGCTTATGCTTATGATCAAGCATAAGCATGAGCATAAGAAAATGAGACATATGCTCATGCTTATGCTTATGCATGAGCATAAGCAAAGTAGACATATGCTCATGCATAAGCATGAGCATATGTCTCTTTTTTCCCCCTTCTCTTATTCTCTCTTTCCCCCTTCTCGCTTTCCTTTCCCCTTTCCTTTCCCTCTTATTCTCTATTTCCCCCGTCTCTTATGCTCATGCATAAGCATAAGCATGAGCTTATGCTTAAGCATAAGCATGAGCATAAGAAAATGAGACATATGCTCATGCTTATGCTTATGCATGAGCATAAGCGAAGCAGACATATGCTCATGCATAAGCATGAGCATATATCTCTTTTTTCCCCCTTCTCTTATTCTCTCTTTCCCCCTTCTCTCTTTCCTTTCCCTCTTTCCTTTCCCTCTTATTCTCTATTTCCCCCTTCTCTTATGCTCTTCTCTCATTTCCCTCTTCTCTTATGCTCTTCTCTTATGCTCTTTTTTCCCCCTTCTCTTCCTCTTATGCTCTTCTCTCATTCCCCCCTTCTCTTATTCTCTATTTCCCCCTTCTCTTATGCTCATGCATAAGCATAAGCATGAGCTTATGCTTATGCTTATGCTTAAGCATAAGCATGAGCATATGTCTGTTTTTTCCCCCTTCTCTTATTCTCTCTTTCCCCCTTCTCTCTTTCCTTTCCCTCTTTCCTTTCCCTCTTATTCTCTATTTCCCCCTTCTCTTATGCTCTTCTCTCATTTCCCTCTTCTCTTATGCTCTTCTCTTACTCGGGGGGGTCACTCATCATATGTAACCCTATCACGTGAGTTCAACAAAAGGATATTTTTTATTTCTAAAATTTACAGAAATAAATATACATAAGGGACTATTTAAAATAGTTTTGGAAAAAGTTTACAGATTTGTGTAGAAAAGGGGTACATTTTATTAATGAAAAATTTACAGATAAGGGATTTTAGAAATATGCCTTGAACGCACGTGGTATAGAGGGTTTATACTTAGTGAACCCCTCGAGTTCTCTTATGCTCTTTTTTCCCCCTTCTCTTCCTCTTATGCTCTTCTCTCATTTCCCCCTTCTCTTATTCTCTCTTTCCCCCTTCTTGCTTTCCTTTCCCCTTTCCTTTCCCTCTTATTCTCTATTTCCCCCTTCTTTTATGCTCATGCATAAGCATAAGCATGAGCATAAGAAAATGAGACATATGCTCATGCTTATGCTTATGCATGAGCATAAGCGAAGTAGACATATGCTCATGCATAAGCTTTTTTCCCCCTTCTCTTATTCTCTCTTTCCCCCTTCTCTCTTTCCTTTCCCTATTATTCTCTATTACCCCCTTCTCCTATGCTCTTCTCTCATTTTCCTCTTCTCTTATGCTCTTTTTTCCCCCTTCTCTTCCTCTTATGCTCTTATCTCATTTCCCTCTGCTCTTATGCTCTCTTCCTCTTCTTCTCTTCCTCTTCTTCTCTTTTTCCCCCTTCTCTCATGCTCATGCATAAACATAAGCATGAGCATAAGAATGCTTATGCTTATGCATGAGCATAAGAGATTCCTCTTCTCTTATGCTCTTCAACACCTATTTCATTAATTTTGGACATTTTGTGTTGTTTTTGGACGAAGCCCAAAAATCCTTCCCAAATGAAAACTTTACTTTATGAAAATATCCTTTCCAAATCAAAATTTTACTTTCTAAAAAGTTTCTTCCCAAATCAAAAGTTCACTTTGTGGCACTGTCATATTCACATAAAAATATTATTTTTTCAATCTATACTTTTGCACCAACATGCAAGAATTTGAAATAATCCTATATTAGAAATTCTAGCTATATCTAAGTTATTTGTTAATTTAATTATTTTTAATATTTTTCCTTGACGTTTTTCCTTCCCAAATCAAAAGTTCACTTTGTGGCTCTATCATATTCACATACAAATATTGTTTTTTCAATCTATACTTTTACACCAACATGCAAGAATTTGAAATAATCCTATATTAGAAATTCTAGCTATATCTAAGTTATTTGTTAATTTAATTATTTTAAATATTTTTCCTTGACGTTTTTCATTGACATGATAAATTTATAAATCCATGAAAGGAGACTTAAATATTTCATGAAAATAACATTGTCACTCGGCAATATGCACAAAATTTAACAAAACTTTTAATAAATAGAAAGAAGACATGATGCCATAAGACCAAAGAGGGATAATAGCAATTGTAGCTAAATTATGTATATGATTACATTGAGAGACGTTGCTCTTAGCTACAGTCTTTATATCCAAAATGATATAGATTGAACATATGTTTACAATTTAAATTGTTGCTCTTAAAGAGCCTCAATTCGTGCCATCTGCATAATTTGACACCCCATTGTCTTATTGCTCAATGTCACGACAGTCCCTTGCCAGTTGCCATCTGCATAATTTGACCTAGGCTTGTCTTGCCAAGCCTTGCCCCTTGGGTGCATTGACTCCCCATTGTCTTATTGCTCAATGCGATAGTCCCTTGCCAGGTGCCATCTGCATTAACTCCCTGTTGTCTTGCCAAGCCTTGACCCTTGGGTGACATCCAGTGCAAAATACAGGTGCCATCTGCATTAACTCCCACAAGTTATCTTGCCAAGCCTTGCCCCTTGGGTGCATTGACTCCCCATTGTCTTATTGCTCAATGTGATAGTCCCTTGCCAGGTGCCATCTGCATTAACTCCCTATTGTCTTGGCAAGCCTTGACCCTTGGGTGACATCCAGTGCATATTTTGACTCTTATTTGACATACGAGGTGATGACTCTGATTATAATTGTCTTGGATTGGCTCCTTGCCTAGTACCCAAATAAAATCCTTCTGAATCAATGAACTTCAATACAAAGCTTTAATCATGGACATTCTTCATTTGCGCTATCTCCTTCTACTTCCTCCATGGCGAGCATCCTTAAAAATTCGTGTATATGCAAAATAGTTTGCTGTGGTATTTTTATTTTTCCTTCTACCTCATATCCCATGTGCTTCTTTGATTTCTTTGCCCTTGAATGCCAAGACACTATGATTGTCTCTGTCGAAACTTGAGAGACTGCTTCATCATTTGGGACCCACTCCATTATACAATTAGTATATAATGTGTTGTTATCCATATTCTCCTTCCTGCCCTTTGGCTCATACCATACCGCTGTAAATGTTGTAGCTCTCCCTTGGTCATCTCTTTGCACATCAACTACTTTTGCAACCCAAAACTTCACATTCTCATATTCATCATCCGATGGCCGAACCACAACAAAACAATCAACCTCTATATCTACTTGTGGCATAAACTCTCTCTTCTTCGGTCCACAATATGGACGTGGGAGTAATGATACAAAATCATTTTCAAAGACTGGAGCTGGGCGCAAATCGTTATGAACATTTGGCCAAAACATATTGCATTCTTCCTTGACATCCTTTGAGCCTCGCATTCTCTCAAGGTCCTTTATTAAATTTCGTGTCTTGTTAATTACAGTGGTAGTGTGTTCTCTCCAAGCAAGCTTCGAATCAGGATATCTCTGGAGCATTTCCTCTTTGTATGTAATAAATGCTTTTAATCCATCTATTTCACAATTAGACCTCTCATTAAATTCTTGTATAGGAGCCCATGTTGGATACCTTTCCTTGCTGGGAATTGAAGTTAAGAGACTGTAAGGTTCTTCAGGTTCCCATTTTGTATCATGAGAATACTGTTGCCATTGCATTACGGGTTTTTCATCTTTTAAAAAAAAACGAAAGTAGTGTGGATTGGTATGACCTGTCAATGCATCACCACCCGTTTGTATGAAAGGTAGAATGAAGCTCTTCCAATCATACATTCTTTCGAGCCTCTCACATACTGTACTTTCCTTACGACCACCAACTTGCCTGCCACATCTTCTTACCAAGTCATCTATTGTCTCCACATCCTTGCATTTAAGCTCCCTTGAGACTGTGCTAAAAACCTGATCGATATCCTCATGTGTATGCCCAACATACAAAAATCCACATTCGACCTCATTGAAGATTCGATGAGCAACTAGCATGGAGCAGAAGGCAAACATAAGTACATTCTTATTTTCTCGCCAGCAATTATCAGCTTGTATTCTCAAAGTCGGTGGCAGGCGACCTTTTTCTGCATGTACATTGCGAATTGCCTTCATAATAGATGTTACAACTTGATTGCTATCATGTAGATGCAAGGAATCAATCCATATATCTGCAAAGAACTTAATTCCATGCACTAACACTCCACATAGATGTGTCTTTAGAAAGTGCTTTCCTTGTAATTTAGGTGGAGTGGCAACAAAACGAGGCAATGTTGTTGTATTCTGATCCATGCCATCTACAATAAGACACATGTAGTCATCAGGATGCGAAATAGCTTGCTCCTTCCAAAATGCATATTTTTGTCTGGAATGTCGAATAAGGTCATGATGAGATTTTCGGTTTTTTTTGTATAATTCCCTTTGATTTGGACATGTTGCACTCTCAATCGCTCGCTTTAAATCATCACAGACATTGCACTTTGACATTTTTTGCCTCCTTGGGATTTTAACATATCCAAAGTTCTTCTTCCAAAGAGTATACAAAGTATGAGAAGAAGCTACAGCATCCCCTCTTTGCCTTTGCTTTTCTGCAATAGAGTCAAATACTTTGAGCTTTGTCAAGCCCATTGGAAGGTGCATTTCAGTGATCGCGTCACCGTTAGGGAGTTTGGTAGATATATGGGGTTGAGGCAAAGCATTTTCATGTATGAAGTCTTGTAAAATTGCTGCTGCCCTGACAGTTGAGATTCTTGATTTGGACCTTCCTCTATTACCGTGAATGCTAAATTTGTTGCCGCCCTTTGCCTTGGTGACTAAATCCCAATATGTACCATGGGATAATCCAGTAATATTGCGATATGCCTTATTGCAAATCCTTTTTCCATTTACGAGAGGTTTTACCTTTTGTCTTGAACTTAGCCTTTTATTGCCATTCTGAAGAAAGCAAGAGAGACTTGTGAGAAGGTATTCATTTCTTTCGCTTCCCCTTCTTTGCCACACGTGTCCTCTACATTCCCTGATGTCTGCAAGATCAATGAAGCGCATACATCTTCGCTTGCAACATAGATATCCCAATGCATTTAACATGTTCTCCTCCTTCATTACTCTCTTCCTCTTTGGTTGCTTTTGTGGATCTGCCTGGATTCTCTTTCTCTTCATGCATATGTATGACCGTTTTCGTTCCTCGTACACATTGTTATCTGTATTTATGCACTTCTTCTCCTCACATTTGTTTGTAACCAAGCATCCATGATTGGTCGTTGCATCCTTGTTCATATCACAATCAAAGTTAAATACTGAATAATCCTCTGTTGATCTCATCCTCATTTTTAACATACTCTTAGGACCATTCAATGAATTCAATATTCTACGAGAGTATTGAGAACCTTGAAACTCTTCCACTCCTGAGAGAACATCACTCATTGGGACATCTTGCATGGCTTTCACAAATCCACAACCTTGATTGACACCAGGTTTGTTAATATGCATGAACTCATCCACACTTGACAAGACATCGCTATTGAAACCTTTGCCCTTCTCACTGTGCAAGAATTCATCCACCCCAGATAAGGCTTCGCTTCTAAAATCATTTTGTTTCTTGGAACCAATGAACTCATCCACTCCAGATAAGATGTCACTTCTATAATTGAGTATATTGAAATCATCCACATTTGAAGTGATAGAGCCTGGCACATGGGCACGCTTTTTAGGTCCTTTGATATTGTAGTATGCGTTGTCTTTATCATTGAAAACCACGTGCCTCTTTCTCATGTTTAAAAATTGCATGCTCCATCTCATATTCTTGCCTACCTCATAGTAGGGATCACATAAGGATGTTATGTTATCAACCATACCATCATCAGTGACTTTTAGAATCCTCATCTGCGCAAATGACCATTGCTCCACTTGTTCAAATCCCAATACTTCACCTTCTGCTACAATCTTATTTGCAAATGATCTCATTTGTAGAATGTCCCCTATAGTAAAATCCAAGGTGGTGCACTTTGTATTCTTGATAATGTCTGTTGCATAAGTCTCATCTTTGTCCCATGCTATAAATGATTTGTTGGATGTATTGTAGGGCATAACATCTCCAAGTGTTTCCATATCTCCACATTTATACTTTAGCTCAACATGTGCGCTAAGAATCTTTGATACAGTAACTGCTACCTTATCTTCGCCAAGTCTTCGAAAGTGGCAAAGAGAATTGGGATCACTATCATGGATTGTAGCAAATGCAACTACTTCTCTTTTGCTACATAAAATCACATCCATCCCTAGAACAAAATCTATAGCCATCTCCTTTGTGAGAGTCCTTCGCAAGCAAGCTGCAGTGGCAACAATTACATAAATATTAGTCTCTTTTGGACATGCCAAGTTATCCTTTGCATGGTCAATCAAGCATTAAATACTATTTTTGCTCTAGTGTCATGCACATCCGTAAAAAAACATGAGCCTACTAGGTACGTTATATCCAATCAAACACTAATGGGATGCGGGTGCCACTTTGCATGTAAGTCAATTCCACCTAGTTGAGGTGTACAAAAAGTGTTGTGCCCATCGGATATGCTTTGCATGGTCCATCGAGCATTAAATACTATTTTTGCTCCTATCATGCACATCCATAAAAAAAACACGCTGCTAGGTGTGTTATC
Organism: Dipteris shenzhenensis; assembly: GCF_047967505.1. Taxonomy (NCBI): domain Eukaryota; kingdom Viridiplantae; phylum Streptophyta; class Polypodiopsida; order Gleicheniales; family Dipteridaceae; genus Dipteris; species Dipteris shenzhenensis. The sequence continues at coordinate 27,720,260 of NC_141618.1, read as the reverse complement.
CGATTAAGTACTAATGCGATGGGAATGCCACTTTGCATGTAAGTCAATTCCACCTAGTTGAAGGTGTGTGCAAAGTATTGTGCCCATCCAATATGCTTTGCATTGTCGATCAAGCATAACACACTATTTCTGCCTTACTGTCATGCACAACCATATAAAAACATGGCCATAGGTGTGTTATTCAAATAAGTACTTATCAGATGGGGGCTCCACTTTGCACGCAAGTCCGTTTTAACTACATTGAGGTGCATGCAAAGTATTGTCACCATCGGATATGATTTGCATGGTCGATCACGCATTATACACCATTTTTTCCCTAATGATATGCACATTCGCACAAAAACACGCCATTAGGTGTGTTATCTGACCAAGTACTTATCGGATGGGTGTGCCTCATTGAGAACATTTCAATACCACCTAGGTTGAGGCGTAAAAAAAGTTTTGTGCCCATTGGATATCCTTTGCATGGTCGATCGAGCATTAAATACCATTTTTGCCTTAGTGCCATGCACATTCGTCAAAAAACGCAGTCCTAGATGTGTTATTCAGACTAGTACTTATCGGATGGGGGCTCCAGTTTGCACGCAAGTCTGTTTCAACTAGGTTGAGGTGTGTGCAAAGTATTGTCACCATCAGATATGATTTGCATGGTCGATCACGCATTATACACCGTTTTTCCCTAGTGGTATGCACATCCGCAAAAAAACACGCCCTTAGGTATGTTCTCTGACCAAGTACTTATCGGATGGGTGTACCTCTTTGACAACATTTTAATACCACCTAGGTTGAGGTATAAGAAAAGTATTATGCCCATCGGATATGCTTTGCATGGTCGATCGAGCATTAAATACCATTTTTGCCTTAGTGCCATGCACATTCGTAAAAAAACACGCTGCTAGGTGTGTTATCCGATCAAGAACTTATGCAATGGGAATGCCACTTTGCATGTGAGTCAATTACACCTAGTTGAAGATGTGTGCAAATTATCGTGGCCATCCGATATGATTTGCATGGCTGATTGAGCATTAAATACCATTTTTGCCTTAGTGCCATGCACATCCGTAAAAAAACACGCTGCTAGGTGTGTTATCTGATCAAGCACTTATGCGATGGGCGTGCCACTTTGCATGTAAGTCAATTACACCTAGTTGAAGGTGTGTGCAAAGTATTGTGTTCATCGGATATGCTTTGTATTGTCGATCGAGCATAACACACCGTTTCTGCCTTAGTGTCATGCACAACCATATAAAAATACGGCCATAGGTGTGATATTCAAATAAGTACTTATCAGATGGGGGATCCACTTTGCACGCAAGTTCGTTTCAACTACGTTGAGGTGCATGCAACGTATTGTCACCATCGAATATGATTTGCATGGTCGATCACGCATTATACACCATTTTTTTCCTAATGATATGCACATCCGCAAAAAAACACGCCATTAGGTGTGTTATTTGACCAAGTACTTATCGGATGGGTGTGCCTCATTGAGAACATTTCAATACCACCTAGGTTGAGGCGTACGAAAAGTTTTGTGCCCATCGGATATCCTTTGCATGGTCTATCGAGCATTAAATACTATTTTTACTCTAGTGTCATGCACATCCGTCAAAAAACACGTTTCTAGGTATGTTATAGGATCAAGCACTTATGGGATGGGCATGCCACTTTGCATGTAAGTCGATTCTAGCTAGTTGAAGGTGTGTGCAAAGTATCGTGCCCATCGGATATGCTTTGCATGGTCGATCGAGCATTAAATACCATTTTTGCCTTAGTGCCATGCACTTCCGTAAAAAAACACGCTGCTAGGTGTGTTATCTGATCAAGCACTTATGCGATGGGCGTGCCACTTTGCATGTAAGTCAATTACACCTAGTTGAAGGTGTGTGCAAAGTATTGTATTCATCGGATATGCTTTGCATTGTCGATCAAGCATAACACACCGTTTTTGCCTTAGTGTCATGCACAACCATATAAAAACACGGCCATAGGTGTGTTATTCAAATAAGTACTTATCAGATGGGGGCTCCACTTTGCACGCAAGTCCGTTTTAACTACATTGAGGTGCGTGCAAAGTATTGTCACCATCGGATATGATTTGCATGGTCGATCACGCATTATACACCATTTTTTTCCTAATGATATGCACATCCGCAAAAATACACGCCATTAGGTGTGTTATCTGACCAAGTACTTATCGAATGGGTGTGCCTCATTGAGAACATTTCAATACCACCTAGGTTAAGGCGTAAGAAACGTTTTGTGTCCATCGGATATGCTTTGCATGGTCGATCGAGCATTAAATACTATTTTTGCTCTAGTGTCATGCACATCCGTCAAAAAACACGTTGCTAGGTATGTAATCCAATCAAGCACTTATGGGATGCGCGTGCCGCTTTGCATATAAGTCTATTCCACCTAGTTGAAGGTGTGTGCAAAGTATCGTGCCCATCGGATATGCTTTGCATGGTGGATCGAGCATTAAATACCATTTTTGCCTTAGTGCCATGCACATCCGTAAAAAAACACGCTACTAGGTGTGTTATCTGACCAATTACATATCGGATGGGTGTGCCTCATTGCGAACATTTCAATACCACCTAGGTTGAGGCATACGAAAAGTTTTGTGCCCATCGGATATGCTTTGCATGGTCGATCGAGCATTAAATACTATTTTTGCTCTAGTGTCATGCACATCCGTCAAAAAACACGCTTCTAGGTATGTTATCCGATCAAGAACTTATGGGATGGGCGTGCCACTTTGCATGTAAGTCGATTCCACCTAGTTGAAGGTGTGTGCAAAGTATTGTGCCCATCGGATATGCTTTGCATTGTCGATCAAGCATAAAACACCGTTTTTATCTTAGTGTCATGCACATTCGTAAAAAAACGCAGTCCTAGATGTGTTATTCAAACTAGTACTTATCGGATAAGGGCTCCAATTTGCATGCAAGTCCGTTTCCACTAGGTTGAGGTGTGTGCAAAGTATTGTCACCATCGGATATGATTTGCATGGTTGATCACGCATTATACACCGTTTTTTTCCTAGTGGTATGCACATCCGCAAAAAAACACGCCCTTAGGTATGTTATCTGACCAAGTACTTATCGGATGGGTGTGCCTCTTTGACAACATTTTAATACCACCTAGGTTGAGGTATGAGAAAAGTATTATGCCCATCGGATATGCTTTGCATGGTCGATCGAGCAGTAAATACCATTTTTGCCTTAGTGCCATGCACATCCGTAAAAAAACACGCTCCTAGGTGTGTTATCCGATCAAGCACTTATGCGATGGGAATGCCACTTTGCATGTAAGTCAATTCCACCTAGTTGAAAGTGTGTGAAAAGTATTGTGCCCATCAGATATCCTTTGCATGGTCAATCGAGTATTAAATACTATTTTCACTCTAGTGTCATGCACTTCCGTCAAAAAACACGCTGCTAGGTATGTTATCCAATCAAGCACTTATGGGATGGGTGTGCCACTTTGCATGTAAGTCGATTCCACCTAGTTGAAGGTGTGTGCAAAGTATTGTGCCCATCGGATATGCTTTGCATTGTCGATCAAGCATAAGACACCGTTTTTGCCTTGGTGTCATGCACAACCATGAAAAAACACGGTCCTAGGTGTATTATTCAAACTAGTACTTATCGGATAAGGGCTCCAATTTGCATGCAAGTCCGTTTCCACTAGGTTGAGGTGTAAAGTATTGTCACCATCGGATATGATTTGCATGGTTGATCACGCATTATACACTGTTTTTTCCCTAGTGGTATGCACATCCGCAAAAAAACACGCCCTTAGGTATGTTATCTGACCAAGTGCTTATCGGATGGGTGTGCCTCTTTGACAACATTTTAATACGACCTAAGTTGAAGTATAGGAAAAGTATTTTACCCATTGGATATGCTTTGCATGGTCGATCGAGCATTAAATACCATTTTTGCCTTAGTGCCATGCACATCCGTAAAAAAACACGCTGCTAGGTGTGTTATCCGATCAAGCACTTATGCGATGGGAATGCCACTTTGCATGTAAGTCAATTCCACCTAGTTGAAGGATCGTGCCAATCGCGGATATGCTTTGCATGGTCGATCGAGCATTAAATACCATTTTTGCCTTAGTGCCATGCACATCCGTTAAAAAACACACTTCTACGTTTGTTATCTGATCAAGCACTTATGCGATGGGCGTGCCACTTTTCATGTAAGTCAATTCCACCTAGTTGAAGGTGTGTGCAAAGTATTGTGCCCATCGGATATGCTTTGCATGGTCGATCGACCATTAAATACTATTTTTGCTCTAGTTTCATGCACATCCGTAAAAAAACACGCTGATAGGTATGTTATCCAATCAAGCACTTACGGGATGGGCGTGCCACTTTGCATGTAAGTCAATTCCACCTAGTTAAAGGTATGTGCAAAGTATTGTGCCCATCGGATATGCTTTGCATGGTTGATCGAGCATTAAATACCATTTTTGCCTTAGTGCCATGCACATCCGTAAAAAAATACGATGCTAGGTGTGTTATCTGATCAAGCACTTATGCGATGGGCGTGCCACTTTGCATGTAAGTTAATTCCACCTAGTTGAAGGTGTGTGCAAAGTATTGTGCCCATCGGATATGCTTTGCATTGTCGATCAAGCATAACACACTGTTTTTGCCTTAGTGTCATGCACAACCATATAAAAACACGGCCATAGGTGTGTTATTCAAATAAATACTTATCAGATGAGGCCTCCACTTTTCACGCAAGTCCGTTTTAACTACGTTGAGGTGCGTGCAAAGTATTGTCACCATCGGATATGATTTACATGGTCGATCATGCATTATACACCGTTTTTTCCCTAGTGGCATGCACATTCGCAAAAAAACACGCCCTTAGGTATGTTATCTGACCAAGTACTTATCAGATGGGTGTGCCTCTTTGACAACATTTTAATACAACCTAAGTTGAGGTATAGGTAAAGTATTATGCCCATCAGATATGCTTTGCATGGTCGATCGAGCATTAAATTCCATTTTTGCCTTAGTGCCATGCACATCCGTAAAAAAACACGCTGCTAGGTGTGTTATCCGATCAAGCACTTATGCGATGGGAATGCCACTTTGCATGTAAGTCAATTCCACTTAGTTGAAGGTGTGTGCAAAGTATCGTGCCCATCGAATATGCTTTGCATGGTCGATCGAGCATTAAATTCCATTTTTGCCTTAGTGCCATGCACATCCGTAAAAAAACACGCTGCTAGGTGTGTTATCTGATCAAGCACTTATGCGATGGGCGTGCCACTTTGCATGTAAGTCAATTCCACCTAGTTAAAGGTATGTGCAAAGTATTGTGCCCATCGGATATGCTTTGCATGGTGGATCAAGCATTAAATACCATTTTTGCCTTAGTGCCATGCACATCCGTAAAAAAACACGCTGCTAGGTGTGTTATCTGATCAAGCACTTATGCGATGGGCGTGCCACTTTGCATGTAAGTTAATTCCACCTAGTTGAAGGTGTGTGCAAAGTATTGTGCCCATCGGATATGCTTTGCATTGTCGATCAAGCATAACACACTGTTTTTGCCTTAGTGTCATGCACAACCATATAAAAACACGGCCATAGGTGTGTTATTCAAATAAATACTTATCAGATGGGGCCTCCACTTTGCACGCAAGTCCGTTTTAACTATGTTGAGGTGCGTGCAAAGTATTGTCACCATCGGATATGATTTACATGGTCGATCACGCATTATACACCGTTTTTTCCCTAGTGGTATGCACATTCGCAAAAAAACACGCCCTTAGGTATGTTATCTGACCAAGTACTTATCGGATGGGTGTGCCTCTTTGACAACATTTTAATACAACCTAAGTTGAGGTATAGGTAAAGTATTATGCCCATCGGATATGCTTTGCATGGTCGATCGAGCATTAAATTCCATTTTTGCCTTAGTGCCATGCACATCCGTAAAAAAACACGCTGCTAGGTGTGTTATCCGATCAAGCACTTATGCGATGGGAATGCCACTTTGCATGTAAGTCAATTCCACTTAGTTGAAGGTGTGTGCAAAGTATCGTGCCCATCGGATATGCTTTGCATGGTCGATCGAGCATTAAATTCCATTTTTGCCTTAGTGCCATGCACATCCGTAAAAAAACACGCTGCTAGGTGTGTTATCCGATCAACACTTATGCGATGGGAATGCCACTTTGCATGTAAGTCAATTCCACTTAGTTGAAGGTGTGTGCAAAGTATCGTGCCCATCGGATATGCTTTGCATGGTCGATCGAGCATTAAATTCAATTTTTGCCTTAGTGTCATGCACATCCGTAAAAAAACACGCTGCTAGGTGTGTTATCTGATCAAGCACTTATGCGATGGGAATGCCACTTTCCATGTAAGTCAATTCCACTTATTTGAAGGTGTGTGCAAAGTATCGTGCCCATCGGATATGCTTTGCATGGTCGATCGAGCATTAAATTCCATTTTTGCCTTAGTGCCATGCACATCCGTAAAAAAACACGCTGCTAGGTATGTTATCTGATCAAGCACTTATGCGATGGGCGTGCCACTTTTCATGTAAGTCAATTCCACCTAGTTAAAGGTATGTGCAAAGTATTGTGCCCATCGGATATGCTTTGCATTGTCGATCGAGCATAACACACTGTTTTTGCCTTAGTGTCATGCACAACCATATAAAAACACGGCCATAGGTGTGTTATTCAAATAAATACTTATCAGATGGGGCCTCCACTTTGCACGCAAGTCCGTTTTAACTACGTTGAGGTGCGTGCAAAGTATTGTCACCATCAGATATGATTTGCATGGTCGATCACGCATTATACATCATTTTTTTCCTAATGACATGCACATTCACAAAAAAACACGCCATTAGGTGTGTTATCTGACCAAGTACTTATCGGATGGGTGTGCCTCATTGAGAACATTTCAATACCACCTAGGTTGAGGCGTACGAAAAGTTTTGTGCCCATCGGATATCCTTTGCATGGTCTATCGAGCATTAAATTCTATTTTTACTCGTGTCATGCACATCCGTCAAAAAACACGTTTCTAGGTATGTTATAGGATCAAGCACTTATGGGACGGGCATGCCACTTTGCATGTAAGTCGATTCTACCTAGTTGAAGGTGTGTGCAAAGTATTGTGCCCATCGGATATGATTTGCATTGTCGATCAAGCATAAAACACCGTTTTTATCTTAGTGTCATGCACATTCGTAAAAAAACGCAGTCCTAGATGTGTTATTCAAACTAGTACTTATCGGATGGGGGCTCTAGTTTGCACGCAAGTCCGTTTCAACTAGTTTGAGGTGTGTGCAAAGTATTGTCACCTTCGGATATGATTTGCATGGTTGATCAAGCATAACACACCGTTTTTGCCTTAGTGTCATGCACAATCATATAAAAACACGGCCATAGGTGTGTTATTCAAATAAGTACTTATCAGATGGGGGCTCCACTTTGAACGCAAGTCCGTTTTAAGTACATTGAGGTGCGTGCAAAGTATTGTCACCATCGGATATGATTTGCATGGTCGATCACGCATTATACACCATTTTTTCCCTAGTGGTATGCACATCCGCAAAAAAACACGCCCTTGGGTATGTTATCTGACCAAGTACTTATCGGATGGATGTGCCTCTTTGACAACATTTTAATAACAATTAGGTTGAGGTATAGGAAAAGTATTATGCCCATCGGATATGCTTTGCATGGTCGATCGAGCATTAAATACCATTTTTGCCTTAGTGCCATGCACATCCGTAAAAAAACACGCTGCTAGGTGTGTTATCCGATCAAGCACTTATGCGATGGGAATGCCACTTTGCATGTAAGTCAATTCCACCTAGTTGAAGGTGTGTGCAAAGTATCGTGCCCATCGGATATGCTTTGCATGGTCGATCGAGCATTAAATTCCATTTTTGCCTTAGTGCCATGCACATTCGTAAAAAAACACACTGCTAGGTGTGTTATCTGATCAAGCACTTATGCGATGGGCGTGCCACTTTGCATGTAAGTCAATTACACCTAGTTGAAGGTGTGTGCAAAGTATCGTGCCCATCGGATATGCTTTGCATTGTCGATCAAGCATAACACACCGTTTTTGCCTTAGTGTCATGCACAACCATATAAAAACACGGCCATAGGTGTGTTATTCAAATAAATATTTATCATATGGGGGCTCCACTTTGCACGCAAGTCCGTTTTAACTACGTTGAGGTGCGTGCAAAGTATTGTCACCATCGGATATGATTTGCATGGTCGATCACGCATTATACATCATTTTTTTCCTAATGACATGCACATTCACAAAAAAACACGCCATTAGGTGTGTTATCTGACCAAGTACTTATCGGATGGGTGTGCCTCATTGAGAACATTTCAATACCACCTAGGTTGAGGCGTACAAAAAGTTTTGTGCCCATCGGATATCCTTTGCATGGTCTATCGAGCATTAAATACTATTTTTACTCTAGTGTCATGCACATCCGTCAAAAAACACGTTTCTAGGTATGTTATAGGATCAAGCACTTATGGGATGGGCATGCCACTTTGCATGTAAGTCGATTCTACCTAGTTGAAGGTGTGTGCAAAGTATTGTGCCCATCGGATATGCTTTGCATTGTCGATCAAGCATAAAACACCATTATTGCCTTAGTGTCATGCATAATCGTCAAAAAACACGATCGTAGGTGTATTTTTCGAACAAGTACTTATCGGATGGGGATGCCACTTTGCACACAAGTCAATACTGCCTAGGTTGAGGAACGTGTAAAGTCTTGTGTCCATTGGATATGCTTTGCATAGTCTGTCTCACATGATATACCATTTTGTTCCTAGTGTTATGCACAATCGTGTTCCTAGTGTTATGCACAATCGTCATAAAATACATAGGAGGTGTGTTATCCGAACAAGTACTTATGAGATGGGTGCACCACTTTGAATGCAAGTCAATAAGACCTAGGTTGAGGAGTGTACAAAGTTTTATGCCCATTGGAGAAATGTAGATGCGATAATATTAGAAAATTCTCGGTATATGTATATGTGTGTGTGTGTGTGGCAAACAATTTTGGCACAAAGTAAACACCTAGTGCACAAATTATGCACTTCATACCTTGAGTAAATAAGCTTGTTGATGAGGATAAATATACCCTTGAATAAAAGCACAGTTGTTGTATGACCACAATAGGATCGCTTTGACACCTGTGATTTTGCCCATATGTAAGTTTACAAATAGTATAAAAAATCATGTAATAATATATTAATAGTTTGCAAATGTGTATAGCAAATGAGTAATGGGAAGTGGAAGTGGGAATGAGGAGGGAGGAGTGGAATAGGATAGGGAAGTAATAAGGGTGTATGATAATTAGTATAAAAAATAGTATAATAATATATTAATAGTTTTTAAATGGCAAGTGAGTAATGGGAAGTGGAAGTGAGAGTGGGGAGGGAAGAATGGAATGGGAGAGGGGAAAGTAATAGGGGAGTAGGCTAATAAGGGAGTGAAATGAGTGAGGAAGTTAATAGGGGATGAAAAAGAGGAGGGTGAGATGGGGAAATATGGGATTTTGGAAAATGGGACGTGGTGGAAATGTGGGATGGGAGTGGTGGCAATGGGGAGGAAGAAGAAATGGATGGATGGGAGGAGGGCTAATGGATGAGGGATGGGGGTTCAATAGGAGAGGGGGAGTAATGGGAGCCAATGGGAGAGGAGATAAATGAAAAGCCAATAGGAGAGAGGGGAGGAATGGAAAGCCAATAGGAGAGGAGGAGGAAAACCTAATTTTTCTTATATATAGTCTTCCTTCATTCATTCTTTCTCCCCTCATTTCATTCAAGCAAGAAAGCAAGGACGATCAAGAGAGCAAGGAAGGAAGAGCAAGAAAGCAAGAAAGAGCAAACTTACAAACTGTTTCCAGGTACTTGCAAACTTTTTTTTCTAGTTTCTTTTTTAAAATTTGAAGAGAGAGAAATTAGAGAGAGAAAGGTTCAGGGGAGGGGAGGGAGGAGGAAGGGAGGGGAGGAAGAGGGTGGGACGGGAGGGAGGAGGAAGGGAGGGGAAGAAGGGGCGAAGAGGGAGGTGGGTGTGAGGGTGGGAGGGGAGGCTGGCGCGGCGGGTGGGTGCAGAGGGGAGGCTGGGAGGAGGAGGGGGGAGCGGCTGAGAGGGGGAGGGGGGGGCGCAGCGAGAGGAGGGGGGAGCGGCTGAGAGGGGGAGGGAGGGGGCCGCGGCTGAGGGGGGGAGGGGGGGGGAGGGTGAAGAGGGGGGGCTGGCGGCCGCGGCCGCCAGCCAAGGAGGGTGAGGGAGCGGCTGAAGGGGGGGAGGAGGGAGGGGGGGAGGGGGGAGGAGGGGGAGGGGGGGGGCGCGGTGAAGAGGGGGGGCTGGCGGCCGCGGCCGCCAGCCCGGGAGGGTGGGGGAGCGGCTGAGGGGGGGAAGGGGGGGTGGGGGAGGGGTTGCGAAAGGGGGGGGGCAGGTGAAGAGGGGGGGAGAGGGGGAGGGAGAGGGGCGCGGCTGAGGGGGGGAGGGGGGGGGCTGGCGGCCGCGGCCGCCAGCCAGGGAGGGTGAGGGAGCGGCTGAAGGGGGGGAGGAGGGAGGGGGGGCGCGGCTGAGAGGGGGAGGGGGGGGGCGCGGTGAAGAGGGGGGGGCTGGCGGCCGCGGCCGCCAGCCCGGGAGGGTGGGGGAGCGGCTGAGGGGGGGAAGGGGGGGTGGGGGAGGGGTTGCGAAAGGGGGGGGGGGGCGGGTGAAGAGGGGGGGACTGGGTGAGAGGAGGGGGAGAGCGAAGAGAGGGGGACTGGCTAAGAGGAGGGGGGGGGGGCTGGCGGCCGCGGCCGCCAGCCCAGGGAGAGAGGAGAGGGGGTTGCGAAGGGGTTGGGTGAGAGGAGAGGGGGGGGGGGCTGGGTGAGAGGAGGGGGGGGGGGCTGGCGGCCGCGGCCGCCAGCCAGGGAGGGTGGTGAAGGGGGGACGGGTGGGTCGCGAAGGGGGGGGGGAGGGTGAAGACCCCCCCTGGGTGAGAGGGGGGGAGGGGGCTGGCGGCCGCGGCCGCCAGCCAGGGAGGGTCAAGGGGGGGGATGGGTGGGTTGCGAAGGGGGGGCGGGAGTGTGAGGGGGGGGGGTGGGTGAGAGGAGGGGGGGGCTGGCGGCCGCGGCCGCCAGCCTAGGGAGAGAGGAAGGAGAGGGGGGGGGGGCTGGGTGAGACGGGGGGGGGGGGCTGGCGGCCGCGGCCGCCAGCCACGGAGCGTGAAGGGGGGGGGTGGGTTGGGAAGGGGGGGGGGAGGGTGAAGAGGGGGAGGGGCTGGGTGAGAGGAGGGGGGGGAGGGGTGGGGGGTGGGTGAGAAGGGGGGGGGGGGCTGGCGGCCGCGGCCGCCAGCCCAGGGAGAGAGGAGAGGGGGGGGGGGCTGGGTGAGAGGAGGGGGGAGAGAGGAGAGGGGGGGGGGCTGGCTGCCGCGGCCGCCAGCCAGGGAGGGTGAAGGGGGGGGAGGGGTGGGGGGTGGGTGAGAGGAGGGGGGGGGGCTGGCGGCCGTGGCCGCCAGCCTAGGGAGAGAGGAAGGAGAAGGGGGGGGGACTGGGTGAGAGGAGGGGGGGGGGCTGGCGGCCGCGGCCGCCAGCCAGGGAGCGGGATGGGTGGGTTGGGAAGAGGGGGGGAGGGTGAAGAGGGGGAGGGGCTGGGTCAGAGGAGGGGGGGGGGCTGGCGGCCGCGGCCGCCAGCCCAGGGAGAGGGGGGGGGCTGGGTGAGAGGAGGGGGGAGAGAGGAGAGGGGGGGGGGGGCTGGCGGCCGCGGCCGCCAGCCAGGGAGGGTGAAGGGGGGGGATGGGTGGGTTGCGAAGGGGGGGGGGGGTGGGTGAGAGGAGGGGGGGGGGGCTGGCGGCCGCGGCCGCCAGCCCAGGGAGTGAGGAGAGGGGGGGGCTGGCGGCCAGCCCCAGGGAGGGCGGAGGGGGAGCTGGGTGAGAGGAGGGGGGGGTCGCCAAGGAAGGAGGGAGGGGGGGCCAAAGGGAGAGTGGGGAAGAGGGTGGAAAGGTTGGGGGGGTCGCCAAGGGGGGTGGGGAAAATTTAGGAAGGTTAAAAGGGGTAGGGGGAAAAAGGGGTAGGGGAGGAAGAGGTTAGGCGACGGGAGAGGGGAAGGGTAGCAAGAGGGGAGAGGGATTTTGGGGAAGTAGGGAGAGCGGAGGGAAGGGAGGAGTTTTGGCGGCGGAGGAAGGGGAGGGGAGGGAAGGAGGTTGGAGGAGAGGATTGGGTCGAGGGATGGATGGAGGGAAGGAGAGGAGAGAGAGGAGAGAGAGAGAAGGAGAGAGAGAGATGGGAGAGGAGGATTTGACTTACTATCACGAGCAAGAACGAAAAATAAGATTTGACTTACGAGAAGAATGAAAAGGACGTACGAGAATGAAAAGGACTTACATGAAAAGGACTTACGAGAATGAAAAGGACTAACAAGAATCGAGAAGAATGTTGAAGAAAGTATCAAGAAGAATGTTGAACATAAATTTGAATTCAAAAGGAACGTATAAGAAGAAAGTATAAGAAGAATGTTGAACACAAATTTGAATTCAAATTTATATTGAATTCAAATTTCCCTCTCTTTTTTGAAAATTCAAATTTATGTGTAGGAGTGGACTAGTTTTAACTCTCTCCTCGTTTCATTGAAGCAACCAAGAGCGGAAGAGAAAGGATAAGCCGAGCCTTACTTTTTTCACTTTTTCCAGGTACTTGCATTCTTTTTTATTCGTCTTGTAATTCTATTTCTTTACTTACAATTCTTTTCAATTAGTTTCTTGTTAAGGTTTTTGAGTTCTATTTCTTAAAATTCGTATTGTAATTCTTTTTCTTTACTTATAATTCTTTTTCAATTAGTTTATTCTTAAAGTTTTTGAGGAGGGTGGTCTTTTAGAAGGCATTACAATTCTTTTTAAATTAGTTTCTTATTTGAGTTTTTGAGTTCTATTTTAATTAGTTTTTTATTTATATTCGAGTTTGTAAATTTGAGAAATGGGAGAATAGGGAGGGAGGGAAAGAGAGAAATTAAGAGAGAGAAGAGGGGCTCCTTAAGAGAGGGAGAGAGAGAGAGAGAGATTCACACAGAGAATAGGGGCTCCTTAAATGAGAGAGAAGAGTAGGGAGGGAAAGAAAGAGAGAGGAGAGAGGCGGAGAGAGATTAAGAGAGAGAAGAGTAGGGAGGGAAAGAAAGAGAGAGGAGAGAGGCGGAGAGAGATTAAGAGAGAGAAGCTGGTAAGGAGAGAGGAGAGAGGGGGAGAGAGATTAAGATAGAGAAGCGGGTCTCTTGGGGGCCGTGGCTACTTGAGGGAGGGAGAGAGTAGGGAGAGAGAGGGAGAGAGAAAGAGAGAGAGGGAGAGAGAGAAAGAGAGAGAGGGAGAGAGAGAGAAAGTTTATGGGAATGAAACGTGGCGAGAGGAGAGAGGAAAAGAGAGAGAGAGAGAGAAGAGAAGAGGGAGACTTAGGGAGAGAGAGGGAGAGAGAGAGAGAGAGAGAGAGAGAGAGAGAGAGAGAGAGAGAGAGAGAGAGGAATGAAACTTCTGTGCTAGAGGGAGAGAGAGGGAGAGAGAGAATAAGTGGGATGAGGATAGAGAGAAAAATACTTAAGAGTTGTCAAAGAGAGAGAGAGAGAGATTAAGAGAGAGAATGAGGTGTCTTGACTATGACTACAAGGAGATTTAGGAGGAGAGAGAGAGAGAGAGAGAAAGTAAAGAGAGTTTTATATATTTACATCTTTTATATTATATTTTTAAATGAGAGAGAAGAGTAGGGAGAGAAAGAAAGAGAGAGGAGAGAGAGGGAGAGAGATTAAGAGAGAGAAGCCGGTCTCTTGGGGACCTTGGCTTCTCTTGGGGACCGTGGCTCCTTGAGGGAGGGAGAGAGTAGGGAGAGAGAGGGAGAGAGAGAGAAAGAGAGAGAGGGAGAGAGAAAGAGAGAGAGGGAGAGAGAGGGAGAGAGAGAGAGGAATGAAAAATACTTAAGAGTTATAGAGAGAGAGAGAGAGATTAAGAGAGAGAATGAGGTGTCTTGACTATGGCTGCAAAGAGATTTAGGAGTAGAGAGAGAGAGAGAGAGAGAGAGAGAGAGAAAGTAAAGAGAGTTTTATATATTTACATACTTTATATTATACTTTTAAAAAATTATAAAAGAGTGAATTTATGGTTTATTTTGAAAGTGAGATAATGTTTTTATATATATTCATCTTTTAAATTGAAAAATGTTAACTTTTCTTTAGATACTTGTTCTTTATTTATATCACATGCAGGTTTAGCCTCTACATCACAACCCCTTCTTTTGCATATTTAAGCCTCTTAAACCCCAGCACATTAAAATGAACACAGAAAAAGAAATTATTTATTGCTTTTCTTCGCTTCGACGGTTGGTTTAGCATAGTTTAGCATAGATTAGATTGCCTTAGAGGAGAGACAATTCTCCAAGTTGCCAATCGAAGCCATGCTCAAATTTTTCTAACTAGTTCCTATTCGTTGTCAGTCCCTTCGCTCACATGCGGTTTAACACTCATAACATGCTATTAAATAAGACCTTTTACCATTTACCAAGAAGTTTATCAGTGGGCAGATTGCATGAGCAAATATCAGTGGACAGATTGCATGAGCAGATATCAGTGGACAGATTGCATATATCAGTGGACAGATTACATGTCATGGGACATATTGGAGCTTGATGATTATTGGTTATTTTTATTGCATTTGTATAAATATTTAAGCTCATTTATTGTCATAAAAATCCTTGTAAATCCTTTTATGCTATTTTTTACATTTATTGTCATATGAAGCGCCTTGTAATAAACCCGACCATCCCGACCATTCACTAATTAACGAGTATCAGTGGGATGCATAAGTGGATATCATGTGGGCTGCATAAGTGGATATCAGTGGAACAGTTTTTAGTGGATAGATTGCAACAGTTGGGTATCAGTGCTCAGATATCAATGGATGGACAGATTACATGAATCTTCACGAAGATTGAAGCTTTATCACTAGACGACATTTTATATTACTTGTAAAGCTTTATTGGCTAATTCTTTTACATTTGTACAAATATTTAAGCCTTGTAAAGCCTTTTAGGCTATTTCCCACATTTATTGCCATATGAAGCCTTGTAAAGCCTTTTGGGCTATTTTCCACATTTATTGTATCAAGGGTTGTATATTGTACTTTACTTGTATGTATCTAAATTCTTCATTATCTTTTCTTGTAGGATTATGGAGCAATCAGCTAATGTGATGGCTATGCTAGATGACTCTGAGATCAGAGAATGGGTTTCTGATGTCACTTTGAATTTCAAAGGAAAGGAATATAGCCCCAATGGCTTTGGTAGGTGGACTCGATATCACATGGGTAGAAGAGCCTGGTTTCTTCATCCAAAGGAAAAGAGACTCTTTCTACTTATGTCAAAAAGGGAGTTCAATGGTGTTGAAGATCCATGGGATGCTACTTTCTTCAAAAAAGATATGACTTCAAGCCTTGTAGTAGGCATAATAATTCAGCGAAAAGACACCTTTGTGGATATTTTAACAAAGAGTTCAGATCCTGAAGTTGGCGGTATGCATTTTATTGTGTCAAGGAGAGACGCAAAGACCTTTGTGATGCCTCCTCCTCAACCATCAAAGTTTCCAGAGTTGCAAAGGGCATTGGAGACTCTTTCATATACTTGGGAGCAATTTCCTAGTGTGGTGGCAAAAAGGATGCATGCAAAGATAATGCTTGAACACTTTCAGGATGCAGAATATGCTCTCCATATGCAAGAATCATCACATGAAGGAGATCAAAAAGCTTAGACTTCAATGCAGGGACAAGAAGAACAGGCACACTGTCACAAACCTGTAGAAGATGAGCGCAAACTTGTAGAGCCAGAAATGGTGAATGTAACTAAGGATGATGAAAAACAAGCCTTGAGTGCACGGGAATTAGCAAAAATTGAAGAAGATCAAGGTCGATCCACTGCAGTTATGCTAGAAGCTCTTGCTAGCAAGCCACGACGTGAAATGCAAAAGGCTAGTACTGCAAGAGCCACGGTTCCAAGCAGTAAGAAAAGACATCGTCCCACTGTAGAGAAAGATAATGTGGATGAAAAACGGTCAAAAAAAGAGAAAGATGAAGAAGACTCAGAATCCGAGGCTGAAGATGATCAAGATGAACTCACATCAATTAAAAATCTTAATCTGCGTCTTAATGAAGCAGTTACAGATGATGATGTGGGATATATCTGGGGTCAAAGGACGTGGTTTGTGAATGCCAAAGATGTGGAAGCTGCAGCTCTGTTTACTAATAGCCGAAGCCTTGATATATCCTATGCAATGCAAATATACGAGGCTTTGAGAGATGGCAAGAAACCTGTGGCAAGTAATGTGGTCTTGCGCCCAATAATGTTTTGTCCAACCAAAAATAGTTTTCTGGATCAAATAACATTTACAGGGCCTACACATTTCGAGGAGATCTTCAGTCAATTCTTTAAAAACACTCTAAAAAATATTCCACATGAACAAGGCGAAGAGGCACAAGGAGAGAATATGCTAAAGGAAGTCAAGAAGGAATTTCTCCTTCATTGCAGATTCCAGCCCATTGATGGTCAACATTGGGCTTATGCTTGTAATCAAATCGCAAGGGAAGCAAAGGAGGGCAAAAGACTCACTCCAGAACAATTTGTAAAGATAAGCTCATTCCATTATTATCCTGCAACGATCTGTATATTCAAGCATGAGATTAAGTATTTGATTGAGTCCGAAAGACTTAATCATTATGTCCATGGAAAGCGTAAGATATCCTCAACATCAGAGGTCTTACAGAAGGCAAGGGTGATATGGACAACATTTGGTTCCCCAAATCCTGATTTGAAGCAAAAGGTCACAAAAGCAGACGCCGACACACTCACAAACTTTTATACTTCTTTGAGTGCAGTTGTGCCTAGGGGAACCCAAGAGCGGGAAGAAAGTATGACAAGCCTCAAGGTGGTGAGGGACAGATATGCCGACTATACTTCTATCATCTTTCGTCCTGTTGAAGTGTTCAATGAGATGCTTGAAACGTGCATTGCTTGTGAGCGTGGACAGCTGACCTATGAAGCTCCTTTGTTTATCTCCGGCAAGTCAAAGGTAATGGATAAGAAGGAGTTGACGGCAAGGATGTGGAGGCCTGTAAAGTACTTACCTGATAAGTATGCATCCATGGCAGCACAAAGAATTTTAAAGAAAGAATGGTTTTTTGGAAAAAAAGACAAAGACCACTGCATGGAAGAATGCATCAATGTACAGGTGAGGCGTGATGCAGTGCATAGTGCCATCAAGTATTTGCTGTCAGAGAAACAAATTCCACTTACTCATTGCAACATTGACTATAATGTGGTGAAGCATATAGCTTCTTTGTCAACACCCAAGGTAAAGCTATGGGCCAACAGGTGGATTAAAAAGGATGAAGATGGGTCGGAAATAGTAACCTCTTATATGAGAAAAGAGATCCCACAACAGGTGGTTGCATATGTGGAAAGATTAATCAGCGAGATAAGAATGCCAACAGATATGCACCAAAGCTTTCAATTCAATGTAGAGGTTACGGCAGAGTCTGGAAAGCTTGTCAACTTCAGGGGAGTCTCAGAAGATGACTTCTTTAAGAATGAGTCAGCATGGGATAAGCCACAACTATTCTTTATCAATGAAGTTTCTAGCGATGATATCCATAACTTCATTGATAGAATAGTATATACCACCATTAGCAAAGTGGCGATTTGTAACATTGTCATATTTGTTGATAAAAAAGACAAAGAAGCCATGCAGGTTACTCTAGAGCGAGCATATTCATCAGATTTGAAGATCTATAGTGGTGTTTATGCAGCAAAGAGAGGCAAGAGAGAATGTGGCATAGCGATTCAAACTCTTGAATCATTCTTTCTATGTATGCGGAGTCCCAACCCTGATCACTCTTTACAAAAGAACATAAGAGGGAATTCAAATAATTTGAGATTGATGCTAGAAGAGCAAGATATTCCCAGGTCCATACATTATCAAAAAAACAACTACGGAAGTCCTGCAAAAAGTGGGAGTCTCTTGCTTACCATGATGGAGAATTTGCTGCCGGCAGGTTGGGAGGTCACCTTGTGCAGGATGGGATATTTATTTGAGGATCTCCTAAGAAAAGGCAACTCCACCAATATTATTGAAAATAAGCATTTCATGGCCTATTTCCAGCTTCAAGCAGATCTAACCACAGGCTATGAAAAAGAGATAGACCACAAGGACACCGATGACATGGATGATTACCTTGAAGATCATAATGTCCCAGTTGTTAATGATGAAAAGATGGACTTACATGACCCATTCACAGAGAGGTTGGTGGATGAAGACAAATATGATGATGCCCTCTTTGATAATTATGGCTCGCAGGGTTATGAAAAAAGGCCACTACGACAATACTTAGCGGTATGAACTCTCTATTTCTCAACTAAATACAATTTTTTAAATAAGATTTAAATTTAAAGATAATGACTCTAATCTCTCATATTTATTTACAGGCAATAGAGGGAGAAGAAATGGATGAAGTCAATACGGAGGCACTCCCTTCCACTTCAACAATGCAACCACCTCTAAATTTGATTGAAAAATCAAATTTAGCTGCATTAGATAAAATGGAGAGCTCATTTCAAGTTAAGATCGTTTTGAAACGAGAACCTCAGTATTTAAGCTTTGGTAGAGAGGAGGTTTCAATCCTCTCCAATCCTTTAAAAGAGGTTAATGACAATGTTATCTTGGCCATTCTCAGGTAATGTTTATTTATTTATTGCTACTTCAATAAGCTAACATTTGTTTATTTATTCACAGTTCAGTTATGTATCAGTTTCCTAGTGCAGAATGCAAATCAATTCTATGAGCTAATGTTTGTTTATTTCTTGGTGCAGTGTAGTTATTTCTCAACTTCCTAGTACAGTGCAGCATCGTGTCTACATGCTCGATGCTCTCCTTTCTTCTATTCTTAGCTCTCCTCAAAAGACTATAGAAGATGTCTGTACCTGGTTAAGCCCTTTGAATTTAGATGGGGTGCGAGTCATCTTAATGCCTTATCATGAGGCGTAAGTATCAACTCTAACCTTATTTTTACTATTTCTTTGGCAAGTTTGTGTAAAACAATAATCATTTTTATTCTGGTCGTGTAGCTCACATTGGAGTCTGATCTTCTGGGACCTTGAACTCAACCATTTATGGTTTGTGAATTCAATAGAAGGCTATCATGCCAACTCCCCAAGGTAATTATTCTCTTAATATTTTTGATACTTTCTTATTTTGTATCTTATGATCATGACATATTAATATATTTCATATGTCATGCTGGACAGTGCTGCATATCGGCTAGTATCTGCTGTCAAAACAACCACGGAGCAACAAGATCAAGTAGAATTCAAAAGACGTCTGCCAGTGGAGCAAAAAGATGGACACAGTTGTGGGTGGAGAGTCGCCTACAACTGCATGTTGTTTCTTAGAGAGATTTTTGATCTGGAGTTACCAGTCAAAATGGAATCATATACAGAAGCTGATCTGCTAGCATTTCGGGCTGAGAGTATTCAGCATCTAATTACTACCATTGGGAAACAACATGAAAATATGACTACATTGCAGCATGTATAAAACCTTATCTTTATACTTGTATACTTGTTCCAGCCTTTAAGTGGGATGTATAAATCTCATAACTTTTTTATATTTTCCTCCAAAAGGAGAAGAGAATGAGTTTAATGAAAGCATACTATCTTTATACTTTTATAATTATTTAAACCATTAATTTTATTTGGGATGTATAAATCTCATAACTTGTCTAATGAAAGCATGCTATCTTTATACTTCTATGATTATTTAAACCATTATTTTTATTTGGGATGTGTAAATCTCATAACTTTTTAAATTTTTCATCCAAGAGAAGGAGAGACTCACTCTAATGAAAGCGTGTATGAAACCTTTTTAAATTTTTGCTCCAAGCAGAGGAGAGACTTACACTAATGAAAGCATATATGAAACCTTATCTGCTTGTTTAAGCCTTTATTTGGGATGTGTACATCGCATAACTTTTTTATATTTTTATGGCAGAAGGAGGATGTGGAGGACATATAGCAAGTGAAGAAGAATACGATGTAGACTACTCCCTCAATAAGATGAGTCATAAAAATATGAATCTATTGGAGCAGATTGGAAGTTCATTCACTGCTATGTTGTTAATTCGACAACAACCTCATTTTTTTGAATTTGGTGAAGAAGAGATTTCAATCCTCTTGAATCCTAAGAATGAGGTTAATGTCAAAGTCATTACAACCATCCTCAGGTTTGATGCAGCCTTTTCCTTGGCTTTATACTTTGCTTATTTTGATTAAACCCAAGAAGCTAATACTTTTTTTTTAAATATAGCAATGTTATAGCAAATTTTCCGCAAAATATACAAAGCGTTTCATATATGCTCGATCCTCGTATTTCGGAAGTGCTTATCAACAAAGAAGAAACCATAGAGAATGTTTGCAAGTGGTTGAAGCACATTCCTATGAATGACGCACGAGTTATTTTTACAGCATATTATGAGAAGTAAGCATCAAACCCTACTTGTTTTTCCTATTGCATTTGCTAGAATTGTCTCAAACACAGTAATTATTCTTTATTGATAATGCAGCTCACATTGGAGTCTGGTAGTCGTGGACATCCTTGCGAAGAAGTGCTTCTTTGCAAACTCAATGACATCCGTCCATGGCAATGTGTTAGAGTAAGTATAGACTACACTTGTTGTCACTTCTTGACATGTAGATTGATATGCAATGCACATATTCACTGTTGTTATATGTTTTGATATGCAGATCAGCTCGAAAATTAGTAGATGCTATCGACATAGTAATGCGGCAATGTGACTTGGCACAACAAATAGAGTATATAACATGTCAGGTATCACATCAAGATAATAGCCACATCTATAATTGTGGATGGAGGGTGGGCTACAATTGCTTTTTGGTACTTGGTCAAATTTTTGAGATGCAAAATGACACCACACTATCAACATATACGGATTTGCATCTCTATGCATTTATAACATGTACCATTCGAGCAATCATTGATTGCGAAATGAATGCCATCAAAGAGTCAAAGAGGATAGATGACCTCAACTCTACAAACATGGCCTCATTAAAAGAATTGGGAAGCTCTTTTAATGTTAGGGTTATGATTCAACATAGACCTCAGTATCTTGAATTTGGGGGAGAAGAGATTTCAATTCTCTCTAGAGCTTCAAATGAGGTCAATAACAACGTTATGATGGCCATTCTCAGGTTTGATACAAACTTTTTCTCTACTTGATAATTCAATATTTTGATTTAATCTAATAAGCTAATAAGCTAATATTCATTTATTTTGATTAAATCTAATAAGCTAATATTCATTTATTTGTTGGTGCAGTATAGTTATCTCACGATTTGGTAGAGTCGTACAAAATCGTGCGTATATGTTGGATTCCCTCCTTTCTCCTATACTTAGCGATAGCAGAAAGACAATAGCCGATGTTTGTAAATTATTACAGCCTTTACATTTACATGGCGTGCGAGTCCTATTTATGGCATATCATGAGATGTAAGTATCATGGCAACCTTTATTTTCATCTTGTACTGGCAACATTGTGTTAAATAATAATGGTTCTTAATTATTCGTGTAGGGAACATTGGAGTCTGGTGGTTTGGAACCTTGAAGACAACTATTGTTGGTTTGTTAACTCCATTGCAGGCTTTCATGGCTCAGTGCAAACGTAAGTATTCTATTAATCTGTTGTTACTTCTATATTATGTACCTTATGTGATAGATACACTAAGTTTTTTTAATATGTCACGATGAGCAGGTCGATTGAGAAGTTGGTATCTGCTATCAGAGAAACAGGACAGTACAAAGACTCGGTAGACTTCCAAAAGCGTTTAGTAGTAGAGCAGGAAGATGGGCATAGTTGTGGGTGGAGAGTTTCCTACAACTGCATGTTGATTTTCAAAGAAATTTTCTCACTTATGCCACAGATCTCATCGGAAGACTCTTTGGAGCTCAAATATTCAGAGGAGGATATACAATTGTTTAGGGCTGAAATCATTCGAGACCTAATTGCTACCATTAGAATACAACGTGCAACTGAAGCAATACCAGAGCTTCCCTTTAAGGAAGAGGAGACTGAGTCTACTATGAAAGCACTGCATACTACAGAAGAAGTAGAGACCCAATGTACACCTACAGCACCACAGCCTCCACTGGA
Organism: Dipteris shenzhenensis; assembly: GCF_047967505.1. Classification (NCBI taxonomy): domain Eukaryota; kingdom Viridiplantae; phylum Streptophyta; class Polypodiopsida; order Gleicheniales; family Dipteridaceae; genus Dipteris; species Dipteris shenzhenensis. Next base: position 27,697,995 of record NC_141618.1, on the reverse strand, counting down.
AGCATCAGAAGAGTTGCCACCGCCTCCGCTTGCATTTAAGGAAGAGGATACTGAGTCTACTCCGAAAGCACTACATACTACAAAAGAAGTAGAGACCGAGTGTACATCTACAGTACCACAGCCTCCATTGGAAGCGTCCGAAGAGTTGCCAGAGTCTCCACTAGAAGCATCACAAGAGTTGTGATGCATGTATGATGTTGTGTTTGTAGTTTTTGTTGATTATACACCAATTTGTGACTTATTACTTAAGTGGCATAATCATGATATTTATATAATTTCTTTATGCACACAATTTTATGATATGAATGTGTGATGATGTGATTATTTGGAAATAAATCCTTGTGTGATGGGAATTCTGATATGAATATTTGATGATGTAATATTTGTAATATATTTATTTCATGCACACAATTTTATGATATGAATGTGTGATGATGTGATTATTTGAAAATAAATCCTTGTGTGATGAGAATTTTGATATGAATATGTGATGATGTAATATTTGTAATATATTTCTTCATGCACACAATTTTATGATATGAATGTGTGATGATGTGATTATTTGGAAATAAATCCTTGTGTAATGAGAATTTTATTCAGTTGGACAGTCTCCACTCACTTAAAGTAGAGCATTCGCAATGCTTCTCTCACTTTATTCCAACCCTTATCCTTATCATCTCCACTCACTTAAAGTAGAGCATTCAATCTCCACTCGCTTTATTCCAACCCTTATCATAGTGAACACATCGTGCCACTCACTTTATTCCAACCCTTATCCTTATCGTAGTGAACACATCGTGCCTTAGTGCACTTGTATTCTTCCATCCTAGTCTTTCCACAAACACTCTCTTATTTCTTACATCCTAGTCCTTCTGAGTAACTTGTATTCTTCTATCCTAGTCCTTTCCGCAAACACTCTCAGAGTCTTCTTTCATCCATCCTGATAACCAAGTATCCTTCTGAGTAACTTGTATTCTTCTATCCTAGTCCTTCCGCAAACACTCTCAGAGTCTTCTTTCATCCATCTTGATAACCAAGTATTCTTCTATCCTAGTTCTTCCACAAACACTCTCTTCTTTCATCCATCCTAGTGCTTCTCACATTAACTTGTATTCTTCTTGTATTCTTCTATCCTAGTCCTTCCGCAAACACTCTCAGAGTCTTCTTTCATCCATCCTGATAACCAAGTATTCTTCTATCATAGTTCTTTTGCAGACACTCTCTTCTTTCTTGCATCCTAGTGCTTCTCATTAACTTGTATTCTTCTATCCTAGTCCTTCCGCAAACACTCTCAGAGTCTTCTTTCATCCATCTTGATAACCAAGTAATCTTCTATCCTAGTTCTTCCTCCGCAGACACTCTCTTCTTTCTTGCATCGTAGTCCATCTCCCTTTCTTTATCATCTCCCCACCCATGGATGTCCTTGGCATTGTCGAAGACGTGGAGTTCGGAATTAACAATCTCAAAGAATGGATTGCTGACCAAGGAGCACAGAGAGAGGCCAGAATTCGACAAGGTTCTCCTTTGACACACATGGAGAGAGAGGAATTTGCTGCACAAAGGCACGCAGAGAGGGAGGAGACTCTCAAGATAGCAGACAGTGAAAGACTTCTAAGACGTATGATAAAAGCACGACAAGATCTATTAGATTTCTTAAGTAACCTGCGTTATCGTAGCTCTCGTCATGGGCGATTTGATGCGGATGCTGAGAGAACAATAAGAGCCTCTCAGAGAAATTATAAAGAAACAATTTGTGATTGCTTAAACTTCTTCTTCTCATGTAATTATGTTGAGGATACAGCTGTGGAGGCAGTGAAGGATTGGGTTGTTGAGAAGATAAGAGAGACCAATGATGAGATCTTCTAGACTTAGATAAGAGAGACTGTATTAAGGTGTTTTTTGACACCATATGGCTTTGTATTAAGGTGTTTTTTGACACCATATGGCCTTGTATTAAGGTGTTTTTTGACACCATATGGCTTTGAGTAATATGATCTACTTCTTGTACAAATGTGATGTTAAGATGATGTTAAGAGAGACTGTATTAAGGTGTTTTTTGGCACCATATGGCTTTGAGTAATATGATCTACTTCTTTACAAATGTGATGTGCTCTTTTTGAAATGTACTCTAGTTTTCATAACATGTCACGCCATTTTTTCTAATTTGATTTTTTAAAATCTTACTTTTTTGTCTCTTTTAACAATGTGATGTACTCTATTTTTAACATCTCACGTCATTTTTTCTAATTTGATTTTTTTAAATCTTCCTTTTTGACTCAATGTTTTGTTTTATAAGAGCCTCTTTTTTTGAAATGTTTTATCCAGAATTATCTCACAAAATGAATTTGGACAGTGCAAGAGTCCAAAATTAATGAAATAGGTGTTCTTCTCTATTTCCCCCTTCTCTCTTCCTCTTCTTCTCTCTTTCCCCCTTCTCTTATGCTCATGCATAAACATAAGCATGAGCATAAGAATGCTTATGCTTATGCATGAGCATAAGAGATTCCTCTTCTCTTATGCTCTTCTCTCTTCTCCTCTCTTCCCCTCTCCTTTCCCTCTTCTTTCTCTCTTCTTTCTCTCTTCTTCCTCTTCTCTCCCTCTTCTTCCTCTTCTTCCTCTTCCTTTCCCTCTTCTCTCCTCTTCTTTCCCTCTTTCCTTTACCTCTTCTTTCTCTTCTCCTCCCCCTTCTCTTTTCCCTCTTCTCTCCCTCTTCTTTAGATTCCTCTTCCTCTTCTTCCTCTTCCTCTTCCATTTCTTCCTCTTCTTTCCCACTTTGCCTATGCGTATGCCTATGCCTATCCTTATGTTTGTTTTTTTGTTTTTTATTTTTGTGTTTGTGTCTATGTTAGACATGGGATCACGTTGCTCATCCGATGAGTACGGACAGTCTCGCAAGAGAAGAGCTCATGATCTTTATGCTCCAGAGGACTTTGATTCCTCTCAAGCGACTACCCCGAGGACTACCCCTAGTCCGACTCGTCTCGGACCTAGCACTACAACTACCACTGGTCTGACTCCTCTTCCACGTAGCACTGCGACTACCCCTTGGGGAACTCCTTTGCTAGCTGTGCATGGCTTTGTCGGGAGTCCCAACGAGTTTGTAGCATAGATGAGCGATGAGGAGGCAACAAGATTCTTCTCTCTGCTATCTCAGAGGACCTCAGCAATTCCCTCCCCTACATCGACGAGTGGATGTATTGCCTAGCCGTCCCCTCGTGCCCCTTCGACCGAGGGGTGATCACCTACGCATGCCTCTTGTAAGGAAAGGAAGAGTAGGAAGGGCGGCTTATGTTGTGCTGACTCGGGAGATGTAGATGAGTCAGCACACTCACGTTCCTATAGGTCTCCACTTGGTTCGGAGACACAGTATCAGTCAGGTCCCTTTCCCTCTCCTACTCCCACTACTACTCCTCGCTCCGGAAGCGCTCGCATAGCTTTCACTCCTTTTGACTCTGCTACCGTCAGTCCTCCTTACTCATTACAGTCCTCCTTACTCATTAGGGGATCTCTCCTATCAAATGTTAGAGTTAGCTCAAATGTCCACCTCTCATGTAACCCACCAATATTCTGTGTACCCAATGTTGTAAGGCCCCCATATGAGGAGAAGCCATGATGGGTATCAGATATTGGGAGGGATCCCCAGTTTAGACACTGGAAGGGGTCTTAGAGTAGACCAGATGGTTATGAGACGGCTTAGGAGCCAAGAGTAGATACCCGTCTGCACAAAGGGGGGGTTCGGGGGGGCGATAGCCCCCCCGATAGCAGGGGGTCCGGGGGGCGCAGGCCCCCGGTGGGGGTCTGGGGGCAAAGCCCCCGACGGTATGACCTATGCGCGATCCTTCATCTGCCCGACGGCATGTTTTCTGAAGGGTCGGTTGGTCTTCCAGGCCGACTGTCTATTAGGCCGACTGCCTATTACAGGGCCGACCGTCAACCACTTACACTATATAAGTGGCCACCCCCTATCATCAGATCACCAGTTCTTCACGCTCATAGTCCTCCGTCCAGCATCTGTCTAGATCACCATCGAAGCTCTGTCTGTAGAGTGCACGGGTGGACAGCCAACCATCAGTTGTATCAGCAGTTTGGTATATCAGAATTTTTGTATTCTCTCCAGCTTTCCATCGTGTACTTGCGTTTTGTTGTTATCTTCCGCTGCGTACTATTTTCTTACATCAAATCATAGCTGTCGGAGAGATAATAGAAGATAGAAAGGGCAAAGAAGTGATGGCCACCATGAGGAGGTTGATGAGTCATCACTTCAAGAGCGGCATTGCTACCGATTGGCAGTATCAAGATGGCCAAAAGAAGCAGGCGGTCATCAATGAGTTAAAACAAAAATACCCTAACCCACCAAATTGGGAGTTTAATGAGGATTATATGCGAGAGTGCATGGATTTGGTCTTGAAGCATCGTAGATCAACCTTGCGAACTTCCATCACAAAGGGGTTGGCTAAACCTAGCTGGGCAGACAAAGCTGATTGGAAGTTCTTCAAGAAGCAAAATAGGGACCATCCCGAATTGTTCAAGGGTTAGAGGAGGGCTGCGAAGAGATGGCTGGACGTCATAGGTACTTCGCACTTTGGTGCAGGCGGATGATTGGCGTTCAAGGGAACCATGGTAAGTCTACTTCTTCTCATTTAATGTATTGTTCTATTTCTTTTACTACATATTACATGCACTTTAGCTAACTCTAACTCTCGTAAATTGGATCCACAACAAGCTGCGATGGTTCGTCTTCCTACAGATGCAGAGATGTGACATGCATTTCGGATAGGAACAAAGCCGTGCTTTATTGAGCAAGAGGCAATGGGAGCGACGGTCGATTGGGCTGAGGTGGCTACTCGCACAGTATAAGTTTACTCCTACTTGTAATCTCACTTTTTAAATTGTTTTATTCTTTATGTTCCAATCTAATTTTTGATTTATATGGTTCACTCTTAGGGTCAAAGCTCAAGCGTCCCATCATCGGAGGCAAGCGATCAACAGGGCCAAGGATCAGATGGACGTGACGAGGATGCGGGAGCAGACGCAGCTGATGAGGACCAAGGAATAGGCCAACAAGACGAGGATGATTCTGATTCAGATGAGTGGTAGTGGTAGTAGCATTTTCTTCGCCATGTATGTCATTTTGTATATCTACTCGTTTGAGCAATTTCGTATCGCCTTTTCAAAAGGGTAATTTTGTTACAAACAATGTTGTACATGTCCGACATGTATATGCTTTTGTTGCTTATCATTTCACAAGAGCGATTTTGTATCACCCTTTTTGCAAGGAAAATTTTGTTATAAAAAAACTTTGTTTTGTAATTACAAAAAAAAAAGGATTAGTGGGGCTAAACAGGGCCATAGCAAGCCCTGTTTAGCCCCACTAACCCTTTTTTTTTAGTTCTGTTAATTGTCGCTACATAGCAATGTTTACCAGTGTGGCTATATAGCGACGATTAATAGTGTTGCTATATAGCGACGTTTGTCATTGTCACTATATAGCGATGCTTTATAGCGACGGTTCTTTTCCGATGCTTTTAGCGACTCTTATAGCGATGTTTGTGCCCGTGAAAAGAAATTTTTTAAATATAAAAAGCGTCGGTATTTTTGTCGGAAAATGGCCTATGCCTTGTAGTGATCTTTCACGAGCTTCCTTATTGGGGTCAATTACAAATTAATCATCTGTTGGATGCCATGCATATCTTCAAGAATGTGGGGCCTACTATTTGGGCACACTTGGCTGGTTCTAAAAACTCGAGAGGAGTGCGAGAAGACTTGTGTGCTATGAATAGGATGTCTCGTTTGTGGCCCCAAGTGCATGCTTCAAGAAAAGTTGTCCTCCTGAAAGCAACATGGATCCTCTCCACGAGAGAGGAGGCAGCGCTTAAGGTGGACATTGCCTCTTTTCAAACACCCACAAGGTACATGCATTGCTTGAAATGAGCATTTTCAAAGGACAATAAGCTTAGTGGTCTCAAGTCCCATGATTGGCACAAGGTCTTATAGGTGTTCTAAGCTATAGGGTTAGTGTACCGATAATCGTGATGCACATAATTATGATTATGTTATATTATTGACATGACTTCTTTGTTGCTTTGATAGTTTATCCTCCCAAATACAATAAAAGGGTGCTTACAAGAAGATGTTAGAAATGCTATATTCAAGATCAATGGTATTGTGAGGTATGCTTACTATCAAATCGCATTGATTGCATTTTGTTTAATCTAAGCTAAATAATTTGTAGACTGATTATGAATATATCTTACATGGGCATGTGAAATAGGTGGATATCTCAAAAAGAGATCTCCATATCAAGCATCGAGAAGGCTAGGGTGGAATCCATTGAAGCTGTATGCTTGCTTGAGAAGCACTTTTGCTGGAGCATTATGACAACTCAAGTGCACTTGCATGTGCACATAGTTGATGAGGTGGCCATTGCAGGTACCGTTCATAGTTGGTGGATGTTTTCTTTTGAGCGGTTTATGAAAACTTTGAAGGGATTTCTAAGACAAAGAGCAAGAATAGAAGCAAGCATGGTAGATGGATGGCTTGTGCAAGAGTCATTAGTATATATCACGGAGTTTCTTGCATCCACGGATCTCGATATGCCACAAGCTTGGCATAACAAGAATGATGATCACATCATTGGAGAGATTCCACAAGGAAAAGGGATTGAAAGAAAGATGAATGGAGAAATTCAATAAGTTTTGTATCCTCAATAGCAAGGAGATGCAGAAGTGGATTGAGAGATATGAAGCGGCCAAAGCAGAAAGAATAAATGTAAGGACGAGATTCAGAGTAATGTACGCCGATCGCAACTATATCCATGGGATCTCGCCCTTCTCCCCACTCACATGTCACTTGATTGGCTACAACTAGCTCTACGTAAAGCCGAATGCAATGGAGAGATAATAAATGAGCACGAGCGAGAGTTATCATCTAGATGTATGATGCATGTTAGTTTCTTACCTCTTGATGTAACTAAGTAATTATTTGTGACAATATACACTATAAAATAGATGCATCTTCATTGTTTAAATGATGCTCTTTTGCAGTACAAAAAGTATAGTGCATTATGGTCATATGGATGACATTTTTGCATGGAACGCATCGATTGAAAGAGAGTCATGACATATGATTGTGGAGTCTTGGCTAACTTCACACAAGATAGTCGAGCAAGTGCTTCAGATACTGATCTTCTCTCCTCACAGTTGGATTATTGTGGAGCCATACATGAAATCTATGAAATTGATTTTAGACGATTTAGTATTTTCATTCTTGAAGTAAAATGGTTTAGAACTATTTGCAACAGTCCCCATGCGATAGTGGGAAAAGATAGTAGCGGTTTCTTTGCAATAGACTCCACCAAACTTTGGACTGATGAAGTGATACTTTTGTTCTTCTCGAGCATTGTGATCAGGTGCATACTAATGATTTAATTAATAGAAGTTGGTTGTTTTTAAAGATCCATTGATACATGTACCTAAGCATAATTTCATATATATAATTGATGTCATTTGGCACCCATCTTCAATATAGGTGGTTTTTCATCTGAATCGTTCTGATCCAAGATGGTGGGAGGTGATCCAAGTTGCACCACAAAGTAAGCAAATTTTTGAAGATTGAGATGTGGATATGGAGATGCCACTACCAATATCAGATCTAATTGATCCAGATGGATCTAGCGAAGAAGATGAAGATCACAATATGAGCCAAGAGGAAGATGTGCATAATGACATTGTACGGAAGAAAGATGGAGATCACGATATTGAGGAAGAAGATGACAATCATCAAGAATCACCACACTTTATTGAAGAAGATGATCAAGTCTTAGGTGATCATATGATGCTGGAGTACGATGATGATATAGGAGATCAACTCAGTATAGAGTTAGAGATAGACTTGTTTGGCACGTTAGACTTGGCTCAAGATGAAGTCATTAATTTAAATGCTCTTTATTGATTTTTTTCATCTTAAACTTGGACATGAATATATGAGCTTCAAAGGCTTGATGTACATGCTCTTGTACTTTTATTCTTTCAAAGGATCAAACATGTATGAAAGGAAAAAAAAAATTGTAAAAAACACTCTCTATAAAACATCGCTATAGGAAATTGTCTTAGTGTCGCTATATAGTGACCATTCACAAGTCTAATAAGTGTCGCTATATAGCGACCATTTACAAGTCTAATAAGTATTGCTATATAGCGATGCCCTTTAAATGTCACTATATAGTGACACTTGCCTAAAGTCACTTTATAGCAACACTTGATGAATCCCGCTTTGGTTATCGAATGATTAGTGTCCCATGCACACTAAATGGTGGTGCTTAAGCGTCGTAATAGGACCCGTCTGTAGTAGTGATGGTTGCGATTTCTCAATTTTTTGCTTAAATAAGGAGCCCATCATAATTTTTTTTGTGACTTTGAACTTGGGAGGTTTATACCACTCTTATTATAAGCCCGCTCAAGGGCCTAGCAAAGGGAGTGGCTCCTAGTCCCTATACCCATAAGGTCAGGGGTTAGATGGGACTACTTATGATGTTATGTGCTTGGATTCTCTCAAAGGAGAGGTTATCACCTTTTTTCAAATGCATTCTTTGTGTATCATGCACCACATGTTCTACACAAGTTCCACTAACCCAAGGATACATAATTGTAGATATTGTTTGCGATTTGAAAAAAATGTTTTTTTGTAAGATGGAAGGATACACTATATCTAACCACAAGACTGCTATGTTTACAAGCTAGCTAACCATGTGAGTGAATTACTAGCAAGCACAAGAGATATATGGAGGCCGTAATAGAGAGCAAGAATATATTTCATAATTTGAAGAGAAAGGTTATAAAGTATATGAAGAGTTTTCTAGAAGTAAAAGCCCAAATTTGGGGGATTCTCAAGATTGTTATTTGAGAGTCTAATGCATTGCTTTGGATTGAATTATTCTTTGGCAATGTCTACACAAGATTTAGGTAATTGTGGATTCCAAGGTTGGAAATTTTCAATGACTTTTGTGCATTATAGAGGGAACAATGGAATGCAATGAGGATTTTTCATGAAACTATAGTCCTACAGTCTAACAAGAAGACACTCAAAATTGAGAGATAGGAGAAGAAGTTAGCATTAATGTTTTAGATGGTGGAGGATAGAAACATATCCAACTTGAAAGAGAAAAGGATTAAAGAGACAATTCCTAGCCACTACATAACTTAGAGGAGACCCAAACATGAGGCATCAACACTCAATCCATGATGCACATACAACCCTCATAGCACAAGGTGATATAAAGATGAAAGTGGAATCCAACGTTTATCTGCAATGGGATCTCCCACCTCCTCAAACATCCACTTGGAGAAGTTGGCTACCCTCATAAATTCCAAGATGCCCCTCCAATGTAAGTATACCATCCTAATGTGGATAACTCAACCCATACAACTCTATGAATAACATTGATCATAAAGGCATATCTCGGGAAACTCCAACTAAGGTTAGATGGCATGCTGTTATCGGAGATGCCTTATTAGAGTCAGGTGGGCTAGACTAGTAATCCACAACATGCTTGAGGGAACTGATTCATCGTCCAAAAACTATCATAAGGCCTGAGGATAAGTAAGAGGGAATCGGAGCTACTTAGGGACATACATAATTTTAGGAATAGTTAGCCAGGCATAAGTCAAAGTGACAAATAAGAATACCATCAATGGATGAGGGAGTCCATCATCTAAGTATATGTTGATGAAGCTCCATTTGGTTGTGCCTTGAATGGTATAACAATGCAAACACAATAATCTAGGAGTCAATATCATCTGTGAATCATGGGTGCTTCGATAAAAATCTACTCCATTCTCCCAATTTGTCAGAAGCATTAGGAGGGCCTTCAGCTACTCCATTCTCCCAATGTATCAGAAGTATTAGGAGTTCCTTTAGCTGTTCCATCCTCCCAATGTAGTGGAAGCATTAGGAGAGCCTTCAGAACATAAATTATCCCATCGTAGGAGTTTACAATGTGCTTCATGAATAAGAAAAGCAACAAGTCCGTGTCAGAACTGTTTAGCATTAACCAAGATCATAAACATCCAACATAAACATGTAGACTAACACAAAGAATTTCAGGCCATTTCCTGGTCCTACCTACGTTACATCAAAGAAAATCCATACAATGTTGCATGTTGCACATTCTTGGATTTACAAATAGCTCCATCCATTGCTAGGATTTACTAGCAACTCTTGACCAATCTAAAAAGGAGGAAAAATGTGCATCACTACACATCCAAAAAAAGCATTCAAGAATTTGTAGGAAGCTCCAAACCATTCCAAGGATTTAGTGGTAGTTGCATATGAAATCATCAATCATGCATTTATCACTAGCTAGAAAATTTATGTGCCTCATCGTACAATTAGGGAGCCTGTACATCCATTGCACACCTAGGGAAACTTGCGCCTTCTCTAGACATGTAGAGTCTGATTGTTTTTCTTAACAATTCAACCAAGAACATGATTTACCAAGGAAAAGCCTCTGGACTTCTTACTCATTGAAATATGATTATTGTGGATATTTTGTCCATTCTTCTTCTAGGTGCTACAAGAAGCTTTATGATAATAAATGTAATCATATTTGATTGATGGCATTTTAGATACACTTCAAGAACAACTCAGATGACTATGGATAATCTCACAAAGCCTTTACCACTGGCTCAGTTGTTGTGAGCTCCCTGCAATAATGAACTTAGCAATATGAAGATTGGATCTCCTTCCTTTATGAACTTCTTTTGATAAACATCATGACCAGTACTCAAAAATTGCACTATTTTGGCTTGAGACAATCCTTGTATATTTTCTTCTTTTGATAAATTATATCACGATGTGCAGTCACAATTTGCACTGCACTTAGCCTATATATAGTGGCTCGAGTTTTTTCCCTGAAATCTCTAAGGGTTTTTTCATCCGATCCGTAGCCAGAGGGGTTGGTTTATGCGGGGGTGTTAGAGCTATATATATATCATATTGATCTATATATAGCTCACCCATACTCAACCCTTGTCCTCAACTATATATATGTGTATCTAGTACATAAATACAATTAATGTCTTGGGAGCATACATTGTCTCACCTCTCATAGTTCAACAGAAGAAGTACACTTTCTCTATTCAATCTGTGATTAATACCCCCTTTAGATGTTATCATTATGTATGGAAAAGATGTGCTAAAACATGTTTTTTTAAATCGCTTATTGAGTCAGCCCTCTCAAGCTTAAAGTAATATCGAGCTATTCAATAAATTTATATGGTGCATTTGTGTTTGTCCTAGCATGGATAAATCACATAAGTTTTGTGACTTGATCAAATGGCCCAAACTACATCACATCCTCTATTCGTTCAAGGCTAACCTTATGATAATGTCCATAAAAATGATTTCATATTTAGCACCAAGGACATAGTTAATCAAAAAATTCAACTTGATGTTTTCAAAATATAGAAATATAATTATGTTATTGATCATCCCATCATGTAATATGATATCATTAACTATTTCTAATAGAAATCATCCACTAAAAGAAGTAAGATGGATTTACAATCACGATCTTTATTATTTTCCTGAATAAGGCCCATTATAATAAAGTTCATACATAATGACTACTCTGTAAATTATTCTATTTTGGGTTAATGTTGTGTTTGTAGAGCTATACTTTTCTAAATCTCTGGCTCCTCCCCTTAGTTACACTCGTAGTTTCAACTCAATTTTTGATGCATGATTTAGTGGCACACTTGAGACCCATCAGAATGGAGAAGATGATGCTAATGATTGTGAATAATGCCATGTGACCACCATATAGTGTGCCCATACTTGGTATGTCGATGCTTTGATCTATTAGATTATATAGATGGTTGTATAGCCTTAATCCAAGGATGCGGTGAAGGAGCACCAGAGGAAACATGACAACCTACAAGATAACAAGAAAAATAGTGAGAATTTGCAATCTAAGCATGAATACATGCTATATATTTGTTCCTCTACTTTGCATTCAATCTCTTACTTGGTATGCGGTATGCAGGAAGTGAGAAATCTTGATAACATCAAAAATGTGGTCTAAGAACCAAGCACTATGCACTGAAGCCACTACACCATCGACAATTATATTTCCCATGAGAGTAAAGGGATTGTATAGTCCATGCTCCAATGTCATCATGATATCTACAAAGAAGAGAGGACAATCAACTTTAAACCATTGTGAAGCATTACCTGAGTTACTATTAATGCTTGGCCTTGAAAGACTAATCTATGATGAAAAAGCTTTGCTTCCTAGTATTAGAGTCCTCAATTCACCAAGGGGATGAATTTTATTATATGCACTCGTTTTCATGCATGGCCGGCGATGCTCCATAAATGGAGTCTGAGTTGTGCATGTAGAGAAAGTGTGTATTTGCATAGACAAAAGTATCTGTAGAGTGCTAGCTAGTTATCAATACCTGTAACAATGAAAGCTTGTGTTTCCTTGATATGATCACATGCAACCAACATGAAGTCACCAACATGAAAATCCTTTGCCCTTTTATAATGGATGTGCTTGTTCTCTAGAAAAGAAGGACAATAGAGGTCTCAAAAAGCATCAATGCATAAGAGAATTAATAATCCCAATGTTCCATGTTAAGGACAACACTATCTAAATTAAAGAACAAGGAGTCATCTTGTTAAATCAAATAAGACAAAGAGACCATGTATGAAGCCACACATACGTGCATGCAAACTAGGAGCAAGATGGTATGGAGTGAGCTTGAGTGTTCTAGAAGATGGACAACGGCTATTGCAATCAATGCTCTTGTTAATACAGTGCAAGGTAATCTTGATGAAGAGCGTCGTTGTGTTGGGGTCGGCATGTCCAAAAGCATAGATAGGGCTGAATGTAACATCCCCATTTGATTGCCTCACAGCTACCTACAGCTCATAATCAAAAACCTTTAGTATATGACAATTTCAACTCTTTTGTTTATTGTAAGATTAGTATGACTTACTTGATCTCCGAGCGAAATAAGAGACATTGGAATGGTGATACCAAGAGAGGTAGTAACGAGTGCATCACCTACAAATGCCAAAGGTATGTTTTTCTTAAACAGTGTCACAAGGTTTTTTTGGTTCTATTGTTTTCCTTTCCTATGACCATCTATTTATTGCAAAAGTAGGTCTCTCGAGAAGGAGATAGAAAAGTCATAAAAAGTGCATGATATAACTAACTAGAAACATCGTGAGCTCTAGGACATGAGATTGTTTTTTACAAATGTAACACATGACTTAGTGGGGAAAATTGGATCTTGTATTGCAAAAGAAGCCCATATAATGTTCATTCATTTAAAGACACATTTAGATAAACAATGCAGATAGACATGTACTAGTGGGTATTTATGATGACGCGATGTCTCCACCCCTCTTATGTTTTAATTTCCAATCCTACAATTCCCACCGAGTGGGATATTTTATTCCCTGTTGTATCTCTTTCTCTCATTGAGTAGTTCGCATGGATGTAAACCTCTGCGCAAACTTGCAGACCCTATACAAGTAGATTCATACCAGAGAAGCAACCAATTTTAGGCAAGGCAGCCGTGCACGCCGCCAACACACCGATCCCAGCTCCAATACCTGCACTGGAGATTACTGCGGCCGCATCGCAGAGAAGATTTACTCCTCCTTCACACATAAATATAGACACACCAACGCCAGCAATAGCGCCCGTTGTGGCTCCTGAAACAGGTCATTTCACATGAATCACAGGTTGGGACCCCATGAGCCATGATCCATACAACAAAAGCTGCATTCGCACCTTGAATGCCTTACCATCTACGGTTCCCTGGGTGAAGCAGTTGCCCAACAGTTTCCTGCCACCTCCCCCAGCTGTTGCGAGATCGCTGCTGTTACTGCTTGATGCTAGGTTGTAGGCATTGCTGATGTCGTCTCCCGTATCGAATAAGAAACAACCTAAGTCATTCGAATTTTGTTGCGCGCATACAAGCTGCAATGCATGCATGGCTTTTAGAAGCTGAACGCGATGCGCACTATTGACGAGAGAGACAAAGAGACAGCTCAGAGAGGGATTCGCTTACAGCGCTGAGAGAACCGTCATCGTCCTCTAGAACAGCTTCCAGTCCGTCCGAAGAATCATTTCCAGCAGCGCCACAGCCACCCAATGCTTGGATCTGCAACAAACAAACAAAAATGAATGTCACGCGCAGTGCAAAACGTGCATAACAACTAATTGGTCAACCCTGATGTGTATCTTTCTGATCGGTTCAAGATGCAGTTATATAAAGTCAATAGGAAGATTGATGGCAAGGCCATGGCACCTGCATGTTCCGAGACAATGCATTATCGCCGTATGTGATGGACGCAGGGAAGTTCTGCACACCAGTCTGAACGACCTGACTACAAACAGAAGTCACAGCCTCGCTTGGAATAGTTCCCCAGAGCAGACCTGGCGTGTTAGAGCCCAAGAGAGACGATGCGACTAGCGAGATTACGGTTGTGCCATCCGCCATATTTAGGGCTTGTTGAGGGGTGAGAGCAGTTATCTGAAGCTGGGCATCCGCATGATCGTGGAGGACACTAACCAGGAGCACAAGCCCAAAGGCAATAACATTGCGCACCCAAGTACTGCTACTCGTGCTGAATGCCATCACGTGATTTGTGGATGCCTGCAGCCTCTATCCCGATTTTCACTCTGCACCTAATAACGATTACTTGTGGCTGTCGAGCTCGCAGCTTGTTCTTATATAGGAGCGCCTGATTATAATACTGCGCGCTATACAGAGCGGCTGATTATAATACTGCCCTATATTATGAAGTAGAACGGTGCAGTATCGAAAATCCTAAAAACGGCGGTTCAAAAGAAGATACATCCCTGCCTTCGTGACAAGTGTCATGTATCTAAGGAATCTAAAGCTTTTAAATAAATAAGAAAGAACAAGAAAGATAATAAAATACATTCTCCCTTGAAATTATCTCATGCCCTTTCATACGTGCGTGGCTGACCCGACATATATCTAAGCTTTATATAAATAAGATAATACATTATCTCTTGAAATTATGTCATACTATTTCATACTTGCCAAACATTATGAAGCAAAATTTTCATGTGATTCCAAGATAAGGGGTGCTCACAAGCCGCAAATGGTTTCATGCATCAGCTCTCTTCTAGGAGGTCATTCTTGAGATCCCCAGTCAAATTCAAAGAGGAGGACGAGCACCTTCTTGTTCTTTGTCTTTCTTAGACATACAAGGGTTCTATTTATTTATATTGTTCTCTAAATTGGTCTCTATTAGGGTTGCCTAATTGGGAGGAAACATACCTTACAAAGTCCTAGCTCTAGTTAATGGATCCAAAGTACATATCAATATTTATTTCATGTACAATGCATCTTTGTATTCAATCAATTGTGAAAACTATCTTTATCTCATAAGTTTGATGAAGGATTTCTTGATGTTAGAAGCTGGTATAATATGTGTAAGCAATCCATTATATGTTTCCTTTCTAATTGCATGAGAGATATATTACCGGAAGCAAAAGTACTTCAAAGTAGAGCAAGTGCTTTAGTAGTTCACATAATTGTTATAAGTCATGAAGTGAAAAAGTTAGTTATAAGAGTAGGAGATCTGCATAGAGCTATATGTATAAGGAAATGTTCCAACTACAATAGAAAAAGGGAATGCAAACACTTTTTATGTTTTTGGTTACTTCTTGCTTGCTATTGTCAAAGCTATATATAGCTCGGCCAACTATATATACCTATGCACTTAAACAAAATCCACAACAAGACAAAGGAACTATAGACGTGCAAAATAGTGGGCGCATCTACAGGTGTAGCTAGAATAGTGAAAATATGGGCACATCTATTTGCACGTCTATTTGTGTATCTGTACTGTGAAATAGATGCGGATTTAGACGCCTTTATAGACACAGCACAGAGAATACAGAAAGCGATATTTTGGTGCAGGTTGATAAATGTGCATCACTGCTTTCCAAACATTGCCCACGATTACCAAAGCACATAATTTTAATAAAAATATCAATGCTTTTTGGCAAACCCACATATACAAAAATTAAGTGAGGTGAGGAGAATGAGACAATATGTAAAATAGTTTTGCCAATATCAATGATGGTGGGCTACGGTTCGATCTCATCCTCAATGAGATCAACCCTTGCCAAACTATCTACTTGAAAATCCAAACCAATGTTGAGATCTGCAAATACATTCAACCCACTACTACTTGTGCTACTCATGTGCTCATCGAAATCAACATCACCAATGGTAGCCTCGTCTTCATGGGTAATGGCCTCAATATGATCTGTATCTCCTATCTCATGATCATCCTTGTCTCTCATATCACGGTCATCATCCCCTCCATGGCCATGATCATCCTCCATATGCTCACTAGTAAATGTACGATACATCACTTTGGAATGTGGTGTAATAGGTATGACATGCCACCACCTATTATTATCCACCATTGGTTTTGATAAACAACATAATTCAAACACAAATACAATCATGTTATTTTCCTTGCATCAAATGTATCAAATATTTAAAAGTGAGTATTTTTTTATGTGTGGACAATACCTGGTCACATTGTTGTGGTAGTACTAGTGTGTCCTTCTTGTTTGCCAAAACGAAAGAGGGCCCTATCTCCTTGTCTTCTTGCCTTTGCATCCTTGTATGTTGTCACCCATCTTTTCACTACATCACTATTAAGCATGCAATAGAGGTTGATATTATTAAGCAACTCTGTGTCTATTACTTTGCTCCGTCCTTTCCCTTGAGGCATAATAGAGGTCATCCTTAGGTCTTCAACATCTCTCCATAGTTGTGGGAGAGAGCTATCCACATCAACAAGAAACTCAGAAATATATACAAGTGACTCTTGTAACAACCAACCCTCAGCCATGCTACCTTCGGGCCTTGCATTTTGCCTCACGAAGCCCTTCAAGGTCTTCATGAAGCGCTCGAGGAAGAACAACCATCGTGCATGTACAGTGCTGCATATAGCAATCTCATCCACCAAATGCACTATGAGATGTAGTTGGCTTGTGAGAATAGAATGTGGAAAGGTTTCCTCCACTAAACAAACTACCTCCACTGACATAACTCCATCATTCTCAAGCATGGTGGGATCTATTTCCTTTGAGCTCACATACCTAGAAAGAAAAAAGTACACCATATTAGCAAAATGAAAACCTTGCATGGAACATTGATACGCTTCACATTTTGTATGCTGTGAAGTACTTCACAAGCTCGCCCATCTTGTAAATACAATCCAGCTTCACATCCTTCAATGCAGTATGAGAAATGCTAGTAGGTAGTATGAACTAAGCACACGAGGAATGGTTGATTAGTTGCTTCTAATTCACTCACAAATTTAGAAGGAAAAAGATATTAGGCACATAAAATACTTCTTGGAGCATCTTGTGCCGATCATTAGATTTCAAGCCATATAATTGCTCTACACCTCTTTTCTTGCTCTTTGTGAAGGCCCCCTTCAAACAAGGAAGAGAAGCAATTTTGAAGAAGGACAAGAAGCTTCCATACCTCTATCCTCTATCCAAGGTAAGTCTCTTTACAGTTGATCTTCTTTGGAAGTTGCTCTCTTTATTTTTGTCCTTTGTCGTATCCAAGAAACGAATGATTTTGGTATCAGTGCTACACTTTTGTGTTGGGAGAAAGTCCTTTTCCACTTTTTAGAATAGTGCGTCTGTTGGAGTGCGTCTATAGACGAGTCTCAGAGCGCGTCTAAAACCGCATCTATAGACACGTCTAGATGCACGTCTAGCCTGTTTAGAGACATAGATAGCCGCGTCTATAGATGCACTATTAAACGCGAAAATAGATGCGCTAGTCAGACATGTCTAAAGATGCGCTCTGACAGTTTTAGAGGCTTTCCTTCCTTTCCCTTATCTTCTCTTCCCTTCCCTTCCCTTCTCTTCTCTTCCCTTCCCTTTTCTCTCTCTTTTTCTCTTCTTTTTCTCTTCTTTTTCTCTTCTCAACTAATCAGGAATGTTCTTTTTTTCTTTTTTCGAGTTCATCATGTGGCTAGGAAGCTCTTCAGGCTCACCTGATCTCCAGGAGTCTATTTTTAGGGAGTTATATAACCTTTTAGGACACCTTCCCAGTCCTACGGAGTTATACGAATACATGACGGGTACTCTAAACACCCCCCAGGAGTCAGCACTACAGACTCCAAACCACCCTAACCCCACACCAGCTGAGATTACCCCAATGGAGTCAACACAGCCTAGCCGGCTACACAGTCGAGGCCCTTCCCCCATGGTGTCTTATGTGCCTTCCCCCATGCCATCTTATGCCCCTTCCCCCATGCTATCTTATGCCCCTTCCCCCATGTGGTCAGGAGGTCCTTTTGTCTCGCAGAGCTATCGGCATACTCCTGTGCAGTCAAGACTTGGTTCTCTAGCTACGAGTGGTCTACATAGTCCCGTGTAGTCTCCAGCTACGAGTGGCCAATGCACTAGCTCGACAAGACACAGTAGTAGGCGTAGTAGCAGGGAGAACGGTGGGGGATGCATGGCACAATGCTTTGGGAGGGGTGGTGGTGGGGAAGATGATGATTCGGATGATTTAGACATGCCTCTAGGTGATGGTATGATCTTCTATAACATCACTTAGATAGGAGGCATCTTGATGGATGCACGAAGGAAGGACATGATGGCCTTCATGCACTCTATAATTGCTAACAATTACAGAGATTGCTTTATCAACAACAAAGACCAGTCAAAGAGGTTGGCTGATGAGACCCTCGCTACTATTCGCTCTAGGTATCCTAACCCCCCCAATCGTTAGTTCATAGATAAATGGGCCAAGTCAAAGATTGTTATGATACTTGGCAATAAAAGATCTTCACTTAAGAGGCAGGCACTAGCGGAACTTGCCAGGCTCGAGGGAGGTCAACCACCAAGGGGCCCGCCCCATACCACTCACAAGTGTGAGTGGAAGAAAGCAATGAAGTCAGCGAGGGAGGACCATAGTCCATAGCACGTGGAGGCAGGAAGGATCCGGATGGAGCAATATGGAAGCATGCATTTTGGAGCAAGGGGTGTTGAATCATGGGAGGCCCAATTTGTAAGTATCGATCTCAAATTTTATTGCTTATGTAGTTTATTAGGAGGTTGTTTCTTTGTACTAACCCCTCTACAAATTGTGTCGTCTTGCAACTTGATATCGTGGGCAAATACCCTACTCTTGTCGAGACAACCTAGTGAGGAGATACATGGAAGCACTTCTATCATGATGGGTTTATTACTGAGGAGCAGTATATCCGGGCTACTGGAGCGGCCCCCGAGGTATTTGAAAGTAATTAAATAATGTCAATATTATAAGTAAAGATTTGATTTTTCAAACATTGATATATGTTGTCCCTTGTTTACAAGCCCTGCGCAAGAAGACGAGGAAGAAGACGAAGAAGGAGGCGGAGAAGGGAGCGCACAAGGGAGTGCACAAGGGAGTGTGGAAGGGAGCGAGGACGTGGAGAACTTAGATTAGTCGTAGAAGTAGTGCTAGCTACTCTTTTTTGTACTTAAAGCCATTGGCTTGGCTTCATGCCTCTTGTATATACACTTCTCTTATTTTTTGTACTTGAAGCCACATGATGTGGCTTAGCTTCGTGCTATATGTACATACAAGCACTTTTTAAGCTTGCAATTTTCTTGTGCAATGTTCTATCAATTAATGCCTAGTTCAGTTTTGGAGTTGTAATGTTTTATTTGGAATTGTAATTGTCGGCTATAAACGTGCTTGCAAGAGTGCTAATTAAAATGCCATTGGCTATAAGAATTGAATTACACAATGTGGAAATGGGATTCATGTAACTACATAGCATACACAACATACATAGCATTATGTAAATTTAAAAAATATTATGTGTGCGCGTCTATCAGTGCATCTATAAGTGCATCTATATACGCATCTATCTGTTTGGGAATAAAAGCGTCTATAAGTGCGTCTATACATGCGTTTAATGATGCGTCTGTCTATTTTTAAAATTTTTGTAGCAAAGCATCTATTTACGTGTCTATATGCATGTCTATACGTGTGTCTGTCTGCCCGTGGGAGAAATCGATGGTGATTCTCATAGATGACCTTATTTAATGCATCTACCCATGAGGAAACTAGCAAAGGACTACAAATAAGACATGCATGGTAACCTGATGTAATGAGACCTGAATAATAAATGCAATTAAGAGTTCATACTAGGTTCAAGGTGCCACATCAATTGCCTACTCATAAGTAAAAGTTCAATGCTTACATGAATACTCGCCATAGCTTGGGATGTCATGCGTCATCCACATCAAGACTGCTTTGCAATTGATGTCTCGTGATGAGGGAGGCTTGCTCACATCATGCACCTCGATACGAGCTCGATACCTCTCCAAATTAGTATCTCTAGTTCATGCTCCGGATAAACATCAGGATTTTTGACTTTATGTTTACCTAGAATTACAAGGGATAACATAACATATCCTTTCTTAATCGTCATAGAGGGTGGAAGATTATAATTCACCAATATCACTAGCCATACACTGTAAGAGGTGCTTTTGAGACCAAATGGGTTCACATCATCCATACCTAATCCAAGTCTCAAGTTCCTAGGTTCTTCGTTGAAGCTTGGCCATGTGTCTTCAATATGCTTTCACGCAGGAGTGTCTACAGGAGTTCTCCACTTGCCATTGGTTGATCGATGGGAGGAATGCCATGACATGAGCTCTGCAATGGATTTGCACTTGAACATATGTTGGATGCAAGGGATTATGGGAAAATGTCGCAGAGCCTTACGAGGCACATCCAAAGTTTTAAGATCTACTGTATATCTTGCCTCTCCACAAGTAGGACACTCTCTTACATCCTTATGTGGTCCACAAGACAGAATGCAATGGTTGATGCACGCATGGATGCGCTTGTAATCCAATCCTCCAAGAGAGGTCACATGTTGCCTTGACATATCTCTTGAGGTCGATAATTTATTGTCCTTTGGAAGCATTTTACACAATATCCTGCATGTGAAGACCATAAATGAGAAAAAGCATTCGAGTAATTGACCCACTAGCATAATTCTCAAGTGTGGTGGGATCTATTTCCTTTGAGCTCACATACCTAGAAAGGAAAAAGTACACCATATTAGCAATATGAAAACCTTGCATGGAACATTGATACGCTTCACATTTTGTATGCTATAAAGTACCTCACAAGCTCGCCCATCTTGTAAATACAATCCTTCATGTCCTTCAATGTAGTATCAAAAATTCTAGTAGGTAGTATGAATTGAACACAGGAGGAATGGTTGATTAGTTGCTTCGAATTCACTGACAAATTTGGAAGGAAAAAGATATTAGGCACATTAAATACTTACTTGGAGCATCTTGTGCCAATCATGAGATTTCAAGCCATATAATTGCTCTACACCTCTTTTCTTGCTCTTTGTGAAGGCCCCCTTCAAACACCTCATGCATCTAGTGGGAGTACAAATTGTAGTGATAGCTCGGTTCACCCCGCCACCATCTCTAGCTTTAATAACCTCCATGGTGCACGAGGTACAAAGACACGCCCATTCAGTCTCTCTTGTGGCCAAGCCTTCACACATCCTCGCTGTGGTGTAGATCCTCCCTTATGCCTATGGATCCTCGTGTCCCATTGAATTGTTCCCAAATGGTAGATGCCATATTCTTGAAGATGTGCATGGGATTAAGCAGGTGATTGATCTTGAGGTGGGACCAATATGGTAGTTGATAAAAGACGGAGTATCTAAATGAGAGATAGTGTTAGCATGCAATCTTTAAGTCCATTCAATATAGCACACATTAGTTACAAACCTTACCGGCTCATGCCAAGTGGTGGAGGAGTAGTGGAACCATCCCAAATTCTCATGCAATCTCCTGCAGCGAGTGACCATGGGGAGACTTCATTCCAGGAGGCGACATATCTAGGATGATTAGGTGGGATAAATCGATGGTGATTCTCATAGATGACCTTATTTAATGCATCTACCTGTAAGGAAACTAGCAAAGGACTACAAACAAGACATGCATGGTAACCCGATCTAACGAGACCTAAACAATAAATGCAATTAAGAGTTCATACTGGGTTCAAGGTGCCACATCAATTGCCTGCTCATAAGTAGAAGTTCAATGCTTACATGAACACTCGCCATAGCTTGGGATGTCATGCATCATCCACATCAAGACTGCTTTGCAGTTGATGTCTCGTGATGAGGGAGGCCTACTCACATCATGCACCTCGATACCTCTCCAAAGTATCTCTAGTTCATGCGCCATATAACAATCAAGATTTTTGACTTTATGTTTCCCTGGAATTACAAGGGATAACATAACATGTCCTTTCTTAATCGCCATAAAGGGTGGAAGATTATAATTCACTAATATCACTGGCCATACACTGTAAGAGGTGCTTTTGAGACCAAATGGGTTCACACCATCCATACCCAATCCAAGTCTCAAGTTCCTAGGTTCTTCGTTGAAGCTTGGCTATGTGTCTTCAATATGCTTTCACACACGATTGTCTACGGGAGTTCTCCGCTTGCCATTGGTTGATCGATGGGAGGAATTCCATGACATGAGCTCTGCAATGGATTTGCACTTGAACATATGTTAAATGCAAGGGATTATGGGAAAATGTCGCAGAACCTTACGAAGCATATCCAAAGTTTTAAGATCTACTCTATATCTTACCTCTCCACAAGTAGGACACTCTCTTGCATCCTTATGGGGTCCACAACACAGAACGCAATGGTTGACACACACATGGATGCACTTGTAATCCAATCCTCCAAGAGAGGTCACATGTTGCCTATATATATCTCTTGAGGTCAATAATTTATTGTCCTTTGGAAGCATTTTACACAATAGCCTGCACGTGAAGACCATAAATGAGAAAAAGCATTCGAGTAATTGACCCACTAGCATCATTCTCAAGTGTGGTAGGATCTATTTCCTTTGAGCTCACATACCTAGAAAGGAAAAAGTACACCATATTAGCAATATGAAAACCTTGCATGGAACATTGATACACTTCACATTTTGTATGCTATAAAGTACCTCACAAGCTCGCCCATCTTGTAAATACAATCCTTCACGTCCTTCGATGCAAGTAGTATGAATTGAACATAGGAGGAATGGTTGATTAGTTGCTTCGAATTCACTCACAAATTTGGAAGGAAAAAGATATTAGGCACATAAAATACTTACTTGGAGCATCTTGTGCCAATCATGAGATTTCAAGCCATATAATTGCTCTACACCTCTTTTCTTGCTCTTTGTGAAGGCTCCCTTCAAACACATGCATCCACTAGGAGTATAAATTATAGTGATAGCTCGCTTCACTGCCACCATCTCTAGCTTTGATAACCTCCATGGTGCACGGGGTAAAAAGACACACCCATTCTGCCTCTCTTGTGGCCAAGACTTCACACATCCTCCCTGTGGTGCGTAGATCCTCCCTTATGCTTGTGGATTCTTGTGCCCCATTGAAATGATCCTAAATGGTAGATGCCACATTCTTAAAGATATGCGTGGGATTAAGTAGGTGATTGATCTTGAGGTGGGACCAATATGGTAGTCCATAAAAGATGGAGTATTTAAATAAAAGATAGTGTTAGCATGCAATCTTTATTTCCATTCAATATAGCAGACAATAGTTACAAACCCTTACTAGCTCATGCCAAGTGGTGGAGTCATCGTGGAACCATCCCAAATTCTCATCCAATCTCCTTATACCATGCGAGCAGCCACCTCAGCCCAATCGATTGTCGCTCCCATTGCCTCTTGCTCAATAAACCATGGCTTTGTTCCTATGCAAAACACGCATCACATATCGCATCACATCTCTGCATTTGTAGGAAGATGACCCATCGCAGCTTGCTGTGGACCCAATTTACAAGAGTTAGATAAAGTGCATGTAATATGTAGTAAAACAAATAGAACAATACATTAAATGAGAAGAAGTAGACTTACCACAGTTGCCTCAAATGCCAACCATCCGCCTGCACCAAAGTGTGAAGTACCTACAGTGTCCAGCCATCTCCTCGCAGCCCTCCTCTGACCCTCGAACATTTTGGGATGGTCCCTATCCTTCTTCTTGAAGAGCTTTCAATCAGCTTTGTCTGCCCAGCTGGGTTTAGCCATTTCCTTTGTGATGAAAGTATGCAAGGTTGATTTACGATGCTTCAAGACCACCAAACCCATGTGCTCTCACATGTAATTCTCATTGAACTCCCGATTTGGTGGGTTAGGGTATTTTCCTTTTAATTCATTGATGACTGCTTGCTTCTTTTGGTCAGTAGCAATGCCACTCTTGAAGTGGTGGCTCATCAACTACCTCATGGTGGCCATCACTACTTTGCCCTTTCTATCTTCTATTATCTCTCCGACAGCCATGATTTGATAGGAGAGGTCCTCGACTGGGTAAGGAGGACTCATGGTAGTGGCAGAGTCAGAGCGAGTGGAAGCTATGCAAATGCTTCCGGAGCAAGGAGTAGCAATGGGAGTAGGAGAGGGCAAGGGACCTAACTGATACCGTGTCTCGAGACTAAGTGGAGACCTGTAGGGATGTGAGTGTGATGACTCATCTACATCTCCCGAGTTAGCACAACATAAGTAGCCCCTCCTACTCTTCCTTCCCTTACGATAGGCATGCACAAGTGATGACCCCTCGGTTGAAGGGGCACGAGGGGATGGTTGGGTAGTAGGTCCAACCGTCGGTGTAGGAGAGGCAATTGCTGAGGTCCTCTGAGATAGTAGACAGAAGAATCTCGCTACCTCTTCATCCATCATCTGTGCTATAAACTCGTCGGAACTCTCGACAAAGCCATGGGCTGCTAGCAAAGGAGTTCCCCGAGGGGTAGTTGCAGTGCTACGTTTGAGAGGAGTCAGGCCAAGGGTAGTCGCAATGCTACATCCAAGAGGAGTCGGGCTAGGGGTAGGCCTCGGAGGTGTTGCCTGAGAGGAATCAAAGTCCTCTGAAGAATAGAGATCGTGATGTCTCCTCCTGCGAGGCTGTTCATACTCATCGGACGTGCAACGTGATCCCATGTCTAACGTAGACACAAACATGAAAAAAAACAAAAAGCAAACATAAGCATAGGCATAGGCATAGGCATATGCTTATGAAAAGAAGACAAAAAGAGAGGAAGAGAGAAGAGAAAGAAGAGAGAAGGAGGAAAAAAGAAGAGAAAGAAGAGAGAAGGAGAAGGAGAAGGAGAAGAGAAAAGAGAAAGAAGAGAGAAGGAGAAGGAGAAGAGAAAGAAGAGAGGAAAAAAGAAGAGAAAGAAGAGAGAAGGAGAAGGAGAAGGACATAGATAGGCATAAGAGAAAGAGAAAGAAGAGAGAAAGAAAGAGAAAGAGCATAAGCATAAGAGAAAGAAGAGAGAAAGGATATGCTTATTCTTATGCATGAGCATATGAGCATAAAAGAAAAAGAGATAAAGATTAAGCATAGGCAAATACATATGCTTATGAAAAGAGATCGAAAGAGGGGGAAGAGGGAGAGAAAGAGAGAGGAAAAGAGGAAAGAAGAATAGGAGAACGAGAAGGAGAAGGAGAGGGAGAGAGGAGAAGAGGAGAAGGAGACATATGCTCATGCATAAGCATAAGAGAAAGAAGAGGAAAAAAGAGCAAAAGCATAAGAGAAAAGGAAACAAAGCATATGCTTATGCTTATGAATGAGCATATAAGCATAAAAGAAAAAGAGAGAAAGCTTAAACCATAGGCAAATACATATGCTTATGAAAAGAGATTGAAAGAGGGGAAAGAGGAGGGGAAAGAGAGAGGAAAATAGGAAAAGAGGAGAAGGAGAAGGAGAAGGAGAAGGAAAAAGGAGAAGGAGAAGGGGAAATAGAGAGGAAAAGAGGAAAAGAGATTGAAAGAGGGGAAAAGGAACAGGGGAAAAGAGCATAAACATAAGAGAAGGAAGAGGGGAAAAGAGATTGAAAGAGGGGAAAAAGAAGAGAAGGAAAGGAGGGAAAAAGAGATTGAAAGAGGGGAAAAGAGATTGAAAGAGGGAAAAAAGAAGAGAAGGAAAGGAGGGAAAAAGAGATTGAAAGAGGGAAAAAAAGAAGAGGGGAAAAGAGATTGAAAGAGGGGAAAAAGAAGAGAGAAAAAGAAGAGAAGGAAGAGGAGAAAAGAGGGAAAGAAGAGGGAATAGGGGAAGAGAGAAGAAGAGAGGGTTCCTACGCCCATCACTACAGCTAGCGCTAGCTGCAGGCCAATGCAAATAACAAAAATAACAAAAGGAAAAAAGAGGAAGCACTTTCTTACTTGGAATAGTCCTGCTCGGTGTTTTGTGGACTGGCCCTACAAAAGAGAGGAAGCATACCATTTTTCAAATAACTAGTTAGAGGAAGGAGAAGTTTAAAGAAGCAACTTCTCAAACCAATTGGATTGAGGAGAAAAGCATAGACCTACAAACACAAAGAAAGCATCAGCCTACAAACAAGGAGAAAGAGGAGGAAAAGATACAAAAAAGACTAGAAGAGGTGAGTCTTCTTTCTTTCACAAAATCTCGTTTTTTGTCTTTAACCCTTGAAAATCAAGCATGAAAACTAGCACATAGCCTTAGCAATACAAGGAGAAACATGCTTCAACACTCACAAAACAAACCTCCATTGCTTAAAGAGACTCACCTTCTTGAAAAACTTATTTTCACACAAGCAAGGGTGGAGAGGGAGCACAAGTGTTAGGAGAGGGGTTGAGTAGTGGTGAGGAGTGGAGAATAGAGAGGAGGAAAGAGAGGTCGTCGAATATAAGGTGGGAGGAGAGATTGCTTTTCCCACAATAGAGATGCTAAAGAAAGTGCCACGTCATGGGGTTTCGGGTTTTAACCCACAGCATCGCTATATAGCAACGCTGGTCAGTCGCTATATATTGACATTTATATTTAAAAGCATCACTATATAGCGATGAAATAGAGCAAATCATCGCTATATAGCGACAGAATAGAGCAAAACATCACTATATAGCGACGTTTCAAGACACTTATTGTTAAAAGCTTAAAAAAAAGCTCATAAGTGGCTATTTTATTACTGTTAATAGATTTCGTTGCAACTTATGTTATGATTTTAGAAGTGTGCAGATGGAAGGGACAAGTGGAAGCTCGTCAGATGATGCGCCAATGCCCGGGAGCACAAAGTGGCTTACAGAGAGGTTGTATTGTCATTGCACTCATTGCAAGCGAGAAGTACAACATCAACATCATATTATCATGTGCCACTTGCAGATGTATGGGGAGGAGCCCAAACCAGTACCCACCATTGGTGTTGCATGTGTTGATGGATTATCAGTAAGTCAAAGCTATTTGAGTTCGTGGTTAATATTGGAAACCTTGAGACACGATCTTATATTTACATGAAATCTTGAAACAGGATGAGGAGGCTCACAAGGATACGCATATACCTTCACACTTTGAGCAAGACTATAGTCTCCTCGATGATGACAAGGGTATGGTCGACATGATGGATTCTATTTTTAGGAGCACTACATCTCATGTACATGTGATGTCAGAGTCTGAGGTCAAAATGTGAGAGTTGCAATCAACATAGTTGTACGAGGGCACTAGGATGTCTAAACTACGTGCTTGTCTCTCAATCTTGAATCTGCAAGCAAAGTATGGGTGGTCGGATACAAGTGTCTCGGCCTTAATGAGGTTAGCTCTTGCATTAATTTGATTCATTATTTGGATATTGTTTGTTTTGAGAATCATCATGTATGGATTAGTGTACCAAATCATCATTATTCGAAACCTATGTATGTTTGAATTGTGATAGGTTGCTCTAGAAGATGTTGCCTGCACCAAATACCATGCCCGCATCAAGAGATGAAGCGAAGAAGATGCTAACAACGGTGAGTATGGATTATGATACCATCCATGCTTGCCGTAATGACTGTATTCTCTTTCGTCATGAGCATGGAGATTTGGCTAGTTGTCTGAAATGTGGGGAACAACGATATAGAGATGACTTGTAGGGTGAGAAGATACCAGTAAACATCTTGAGACACTTTCCCATCATTGCAAGAATACAGCACATGTTCCGATGCAAATCCATAGCAAAGTTGATGACATTGCAACAACACAAAGCAACTATAGACACGCTTGAGAGATGTGCAAAATAGTGGGCGCGTCTATAGGTATTACTTGAATAGAGAAATTACGAGTGCGTCTGATAGCATGTCTAACAGCTCATATATTTGCAT
Source organism: Dipteris shenzhenensis (assembly GCF_047967505.1). Taxonomy (NCBI): domain Eukaryota; kingdom Viridiplantae; phylum Streptophyta; class Polypodiopsida; order Gleicheniales; family Dipteridaceae; genus Dipteris; species Dipteris shenzhenensis. The sequence goes on along the minus strand of NC_141618.1, from coordinate 27,669,758 downwards.
GTGTATTGACACGTCTATTAGCGCGTCTACACTGAGAAAATATGGGCCTATCTAACACTGCATTTACCAACGCGTCTATTTATGCGTGTATTAGCGCATCTACACTGAGAATTAGATGCGTATATAGACGCGTATTTAGATGCAAAACAGAGAATATAGAAAGTGAGATTTTGGTGTACATCACTACTTTCCAAACATTTCCCATGATTACCAAAGCACATAATTTTAACAAAAACATCAATGCTTTTTTACAAGCCCACATATACAAGAATTAAGTGAGGTAAGGAGAATGAGACAATATGTAAAATAGTTTTGCCAATATCAATGATGGGCTACATTTCAATCTCATCCTCAATGAGATTAACCCTTGCCAAACTATCTAGTTCAAAATCCAAACAAGTGTTTAGATCTACAAATACATTCAACCCACTACTACTTGTGCTACTCATGTGCTCATCGAAATTAGCATCACCAATGGTAAGCTCGTCCTCACAAGTAATGGCCTCAATATCTGTATCTCCTATCTCATGATCATCCTCCTCTCTCGTATCACGGTCATCATCACCTCGTGGCCATGATCATCCTCCATACGCTCCATATTAGTAAATGTACTATACATCACTTTGGAACGTGGCATAATAGGTATGACATGCCACCATCTATTATTATCCACCATTGGTTGATAGACAACCTAATTGAAACACAAATACAATCATGTTATTTTTCTTGCATCGAAGGTATCAAATATTTAAAAGCGAGTATTTTTATATGTGTGCACAGTGCCTGTTCACATTATTGTGGTAGTACTAGTGTGTCCTTCCTACTTTGCAAAAACTTTGTGGAGTCAATAGTTACAAAGCCACTTGCATGGTGTTTCATTATTGCATTAGGGCCTCTTTCCACCATGTCCTTAAACCATTTTACATCCAAAACGTACACAAAGAAGCGTCGAGAGTCAACCTTAATAATATCTTGGATTATGCCACAATAATCATCCATGGCTCCATTGGCTCCCTCAAAGCTAGCAATGATGCTGCAATCTTGAGTGTTTCTCTTATCATCAATCCGCTGTATTCGAAAATGCTTGCCCTCACACCATATAGCATTGAACATAGTGCACTATACCAAGAAAAAATCAATTAAATAAGCAATCTAAATTATTGAATGCTCCTAACTTATGCATAACATTCTATATACTGACCTTGCTCATGCATCCCCTAGCATACTCTCATTCTTCCATTGTGATATGCATCCCCTTGTCTTTCTCTACTTTCTCCATTTTGTCAAGTAGCCAATCCACATGAATATCCTTCAAAAGTGCTCTTAGATACCTAGGGTATGGCACACGAGATCCATGGTGTGTACGAAAGAGGGCCCTTTCTTCTTGTCTTCTCGCCTTTGCATCCTCGTATCTTGTCACCCATCTTTTCATCACATCACTATTAAGCACGCAATAGAGGTTGATATTATTAAGCAACTCCGTGTTTATTACTTTGTTGCGTCCTTTCCCTTGAGGCATAATAGAGGTCATCCTTATGTCTTCATCATCCCTCCATAGTCATGGGAGAGAGCTATCTACATCAACAAGAAACTCAAAAATATATACAAGTGACTCTTGTACCAACCAACGCTTAGCCATGCTACCTTCGGGTCTTGCATTTTGTCTCACGAACACAACAAGACAAAGCACCCATAGACACACGCACAGATGCGTTTCATGAACTAAATAAAAAACTTACGGGCGCGTCTATTTGCACGTCTGGAGACCCGCGTCTAATTGCGCGTCTATATATCAGACTTACGCGCGTATAGACGCGCACAAAGATGCATAAATAGATGTGCTTATAAATGCTTTTATAGATGCGCGTATAGACGCAAGTCAAATAGACAGACGCGAATATAAACACGTTTTTAAACGCACTGATAGACGCGCCTTTTTTTTTTTTTTTTTAAATAGAATACTGCGTATGTTGTGTATGCTATATAGTTACAAGAATCCCATATCCACATTCTGTAATTCAATTCTTACAGCCAACCGCATTTTAATTACAATTCCAAATAAAATATTACAACTCCAAAACGCAATAAAATTGAAAGCTCAAAAAGTGCTTGTATATACATATAGCACGAAGCTAAGCCACGTCATGTGGCTTCAAGTACAAAAAATAAGGAAGCTAAGCCATGTCATGTGGCTTCAAGTACAAAAAATAAGAGGAGTCTATATACAAGAGGCACGAAGCCAAGCCAGTGGCTTTAAGTACAAAAAAGAATAGTAGCACTACTTCTACGACTAATCCTCGCTGCCTTCCATGCTCCCTTCTGCGCTCCCTTCTGCACCTCCTTCCTCGTCTTCCTCGTCGTCTTGTGCATGGGCCTGTAAACAAGGGACAACATATATCAATGTATGAAAAATCAAATCTTTACTTATAATTTTGGCATTACTTAATTACTTTCAAATACATGGGGGGTCTGTCCAATAGCTCGGGTATACTGCTCCTCAGTAATCAACTTGTTATCATAGAAGTGCCTCCATGTATCTCCTCTGCGATGGTGGCGGTGGTAGGCTGTCTCCACTGGAGTAGGGTATCTGCCCACGATCTCAAGCTGCATGACCGCGATACACTTTGTGGAGGGATTAGTATAAAGAAACAACCAACCTCCTAATAAACTACATAAGCAATATAATTTGAGATCGATACTTACAAATTGGGCCTCCCATGATTCAACACCGCCTGCTCCAAAATGCGCGCTTCCATATTCCTCCATCTGGATCCTCCGTGCCTCCACGTGCTGCAGACTGGGCTCCTCCCTCGCTGACTTCATTGCCTTCTTCCACTCACGCTTGTGAGCGGTGTGGGGCGGCGGGCCCCTTGGAAGTTGACCTGCCTCAAGCCTGGCAAGCTCCGCTAGTGCCTGCCTCTTAAGGGAAGATCTTTTATTGCTAAGTATCGTAACAATCTTTGACTTCCCCCATTTATCTGTGAACTGGCGATTGGGGGGGTTAGGATACCTAGAGCGAACAGTAGCGAGGGTCTCATCAGCCAACCTCTTTGGGTGGTCTTTATAGTGGATAAAGCAATCTCTGTAATTGTTAGCAATTACAGAGCGCATGAAGGCCATGATGTCCTTCCCCCGCGCATCCATCAAGATGCCTCCTGTCTGAGTGATGTCATAATAAATCGTACCATCACCCGGAGGCATGTCTAAATCATCTGAATCATCCTCCTCCTCACTGCCACATGGCCCAAAGCACTGTGCCATGCATCCGCCACTGCTCTCCCTGCTACTACGCCTGCTACCCTATCGTGTCGAGCTCGTACGCTGGCCACTCGTAGCTGGGGACTGCAAGGGACTACGCTGACCACTCGTAGCTAGAGAACTGAGTCTCGACAGCTGGGAAGTACGTCGATGGCTCACCGAGACAGAAGGACCTCTTGACGGCATGGGGGAAGGGACATAAGACAGGATGGCAGAAGGGACATAAGACGGCATGGGGGAAGGGGCATAAGATGGTACGGGGGAAGGGGCATAAGACGGCTGTGCGGACTCCACTGGGGTGATCTCAGGCAGTGTGGGGTGGCTCGAAGTCTGTAGTGCCGACTCCTGGGGAGTGTTAAGGGTACCCGTCATATACCCATATAACTCCGCAGGACTAGGAGGGTGCCCTAAAAGATTATATAAGTCCTTCCAAATCGATTCCCGCGGATCAGGTGAGCATCTACAGACGCATCTGTGTGTGTCTACAACAAGCCAGACGCGTGGATAGACGTGCCTGTAGACGCGCTTTTAGACGCGCCCTGAGACGCGCCTATAGACGCACTCCAACAGGCGAGAATACTAAAAAGTCGAAAAGGATGTTGCGCCCGACAAAAGAACGTGATGCTCATACCTAGATCCTGCATTTCCTGGATGCGAAAAAGTACAAAACTGGAAAGAGTAAGCAAGAACAACTTCAAAAGGACTTACTTGGAAAAAGGTATGGAAGGATCTTTCTTTTCCAAACTTGTTTCTTCTCCTTGTTCGTACTCCTCCTCTCCTTTAGGCTTGGAAGCAAGTGTAGGTACGGTCCCTTTCTCTTGAGTGAAAGCTTGGAACTGTGTATGGGAGGCTCTCTCTTAAGCTTCGAATCTATGGAACTGCTAATAAAGAAGGAAGGAAGCCGCTCGCGAAGTTTAAGTAATGAAAAGAAAAGCAAAGCGAGCGGCGTGCCAAAAAGCAGGTTTAAAAGCCGCGTCTATAGTCGCGTCTGAATACACAGAGTAGATGCGTCTATAGTCGCATCTATTAGCGCATCTAAGGACGCGTTTAAATACAGAGTAGACGTGCATTTAGATGCGCCGATAGACGCGCTATTAGACGCAACTATAGACGCGGCGATAGACGCAACACAGAGTTTAAATTAAGCATTTGAAGAAGAGCAAATTTGGTGGGTTGTTTGTTTGTAGGATGTCTCCATCTTCAACAAGTAGCTCCAGTGAGGATGAATCCCTCCGTATCCACCATCGCAAAATGTGGTTGGAGCAAAAAATCAAATGTCTATGTGATCGATGTCGAGGAAACATGTATCGTGCACACAGGATTACGCTCAATCATATCTCAATTATGGAGAATGGGATGTGACCGTAAATAGGGTAAGGGTTTGTAAGTTAAGGTTGATTGAGATACCTACGGGTGTTCATATGTTTGAGTTATGATCCCGTTTTAATTTGATACAGGATGCAGTGCCACACCCGCACATGTTACCCTATGCCCGTCGTGAGGAGGCGAAGCGTCGGCGATATGAGGTGGGATCTTCAGGAGGGACCGTTACGGATGCATGGAGTGATGGTGATAGTAGCCCTCCGCCATTACCTCATGAAGCCGTGGAGGAGGAAGTGTTTGATGATATGGTGCGGGATTTATATGTCCATCAAGGGAGGGATAATAGCATGGAGTAGGATGATCTTTTTACCGCAGCATCGACTCCACTGTTTGAGGGGTGCACATTCTCTGTTCTACGTGCCTCCCTTGAGTTACTAAACTTGCAAACCATCTATGGATGGAGCAATGCAAGTTTGAATGCATTACTCAAGTAAGCTTTAAAGTCGATTTTGCAAACATGGTGAATTATGCGCGTGGGTCAATTACTCGAATGCTTTTCCTCATTTATGGTCTTCACGTGCAGGCTATTGTGTAAAATGCTTCCAAGAGAGAATAAATTACCGACCTCAAGAGATATGGCAAGGCAACATGTGACCTCTCTTGGAGGATTAGATTACAAGCGCATCCATGCATGTGTCAACGATTGCGTTTTGTTTCGTGGACTACATAAGGATGCAAGAGAGTGTCCTACTTGTGGAGAGGCAAGATATAGAGCAGATCTCAAAACCTTGGACGTGCCTCATAAGGTATTGCAACATTTTCCTATAATCCCTCGCATCCAACATATGTTCAAGTGCAAATCTATTGCAGAGCTCATGTCATGGCATTCCTCCCATCGATCAACCGATGGCAAGTGGAGAACTCCCACGGACTCTCCTGCATGAGACTTGGATTGGGTATGGACGGTGTGAACCCATTTGGTCTCAAAAGCACGTCTTATAGTGTATGGCCAGTGGTATTGGTGAATTACAATCTTCCACCCTCTATGGCTATTAAGAAAGGACATGTCATGCTGTCCCTTCTAATTCCAGGAAAACATAAAGTCAAAAACCTTGATGTTTATTTGGAGCCTTTGATTGATGAGCTAGAGATACTTTGGAGAGGTATCGAGGTGCATGATGTGATCAGGCCTCCCTCGTCACGAGACTTCAACTGCAAAGCAGTCTTGATGTGGACGATGCATGACTTCCCAGGCTATGGCGAGTGTTCAGGTAAGCATTGCATTTTTTAATTATGAATAGGCAAAGGACGTGGCACCCTAAACCCACCTTCCACTCTTAATTGCATCTATTGTTCAGGTCTCACTACATCGGGTTAGCATGCATGTCCTGTTTGTGGTCCTTCACTAGTTGCCTCACGGGCAGACGCATTGAATAAGGTCATCTATGAGAATTACCATCGGTTTCTCCCACCTGATCATCCTAGATATGTTTCCCCTTGGAATGAAGTCCTCCCACAATCACTCACCGCGGGAGATTGGATGAGAATTTGGGACGGTTCCACGACGACTCCACCACTTGGCATGAGCCGGTAAGGGTTTGTAACTATTGGCTGGAAGTAAAGATTGGCTATATTGGTTGAAAGTAAAGATTGCATGCTAACACTTTATTTTGTTTAGATACTCCATCTTTTATCGTTTACCATATTGGTCCCACCTCAAGATCAATCACCTGCTCGATTCCATGCATATCTTCAAGAATGTGGCATCTACCATTTGGGAGCATTTGAATGGGACACGAGATTCGGTAGGCATAAGGAAGGATCTACGTACCACAGGGAGGATGCGTGAATCTTGGCCTCAAGAGAGACCAAATGGGCATGTTTTTTTACCTCGTGCACCGTGGATGTTATCAAAGGTAGAGATGGCGACGGTGAAGCGCGCTATTACTACAATTCGTACTCCCACTGGATGCATGAGGTGTTTGAAGGGAACCTTTACAAAGAGCAAGAAAAGAGGTGTAGAGCAATTATATGGCTTGAAATCTCATGATTGGCACAAGATGCTCCAAGTAAGTATTTTATATGCATAATATCTTTTTCCTTTCAAATTTGTGAGTGAATAGCTATAAGCAACTAATCAACCACCTCCTCGCGGGTTCAGTTCATACTACCTACTAGCATTTCACGTAGTGCATCAAAGGACATGAAAGATTGTATTTACAAGATGGGCGAGCTTGTGAGGTATGTGAGCTCAAAGGAAATAGATCCCACCACGCTTGAGAATGCTTGAGTTATGTCAGTGGAGGCGGTTTGTTTAGTGGAGGAGACATTTCCACGTTCTATTCTCACAAGCCAACTACATCTCATAGTACATTTGGTGGATGAGATTGCTATATGCGGTACTATACATGAACGATGGTTGTTCTTCCTCAAGCGCTTCATGAAGACCTTGAAGGGCTTCGTGAGACAAAATGCAAGACCCGAAGGTAGCATGGCCGAGGGTTGGTTGGTACAAGAGTCACTTGTATATATTTCTGAGTTTCTTGTTGATGTGGATAGCTCTCTCCCATGACTATGGAGAGATGATGAAGACCTAAGGATGACCTCTATTGTGCCTCAAGGAAAAGGACGCAACAAAGTAATAGACACGGAGTTGCATAATAGTATCAACCTCTTTTGCGTGCTTAATAGTGATGTGATGAAAAGATGGGTGACAAGATACGAGGATGAAAAGGCAAGAAGACAAGAAGAAAGGGCCCTCTTTCGTACACACCACGGATCTCGTGTGCCATACCCTCAGCATCTAAGAGCACTTCCAAAGGATATTCATGTGGATTGGCTACTTGATGAAATGGAGAAAGCAGAGAAAGACGAGGGGATGCATATCACAATGGAAGAATGGGAGTATGCTAGGGGATGCATGAGCAAGGTCGGTATATAGAATGTTATGCATAAGTTATGAGCTTTTTATAATTTAGATTGCTTATTTAATTGATTTTTTCTTGGTGTAGTGCACTATGTTCAATGCTATATGGTGTGAGGGCAAGCATTTTCGAACACAACGGATTGATGATAAGAGAAGCACACAAGATTGCGGCGTCATTGCTAGCTTTGAGGGAGCCAATGGAGCCATGGATGATTATTGTGGCATAATCCAAGATATCATTATGCTTGACTTTCGACGCTTCTTTGTGTATCTTTTGGATGTAAAGTGGTTTAAGGACGTGGTGGAAAGAGGCCCTAATGCAACAATCAAACGCCGTGCAAGTGGCTTTGTAACTATTGACTCCACAAAGTTTTGGCAAAGTAGGAAGGACACACTAGTACTATCGCAACAATGTGAACAGGTACTGTGCACACACATAAAAATACTCACTTTTAAATATTTGATGCAAGAAAAGTAACATGATTGTATTTGTGTTTGAATTAGGTTGTCTATCAACCAATGGTGGATAATAATAGGTGGTGGCATGTCATACCTATTATGCCACGTTCCAAAGTGATGTATAGTACATTTACTAATATGGAGCGTATGGAGGATGATCATGGCCATGGACGTGATGATGACCGTGATACAAGAGAGGAGGATGATCATGAGATAGGAGATATAGATATTGAGGCCGGCATTACCCATGAGGACGAGCCTACCATTGGAGATGTTGATTTCGATGAGCACATGAGTGGCACAAGTAGTAGTGGGTTGAATGTATTTGTAGATCTAAACACTTGTTTGGATTTTGAAGTAGATATTTTGGCAAGGGTTGATCTCATTGAGGATGAGATTAAACTGTAGCCCCACAATTGATATTGGCAAAACTATTTTACATATTGTCTCATTCTCCTCATTTCACTTAATTCTTGTATATGTGGGCTTGCAAAAAATTATGTGCTTTGGTAATCATGGGCAATGTTTGGAAAGCAATGATGTACACCAAAATCTCACTTTCTGTATTCTCTGGAGCGCGTCTATTTACGCGTCTAAACGTGCGTCTGAGTCTTAGTGTAAATGCACAAATAAATGCGCAAATACACGCGCAAATAGACGTGCTAATAAACGGCATGTTAGACGGGCCCGTATTTTCTCAGGTTAAACGCGCAAATAGAAGCGGTGATTTACGCGCAAATAGACGAGCGTTTAGTCGTGCCTATAGACACGCCCATAATTTCTCTACTAAAGCAACGCCTATAGATGCGCCCGCTATTTTGCGCATCTACCAAGCACGTCTATAGTTGCTTTGTGTTGTTGTGGAAGCCCTTCAAGGTCTTCATGAAGCGCTCAAGGAAGAACAACCATCGTTCATGTATAGTATGGCATATAGGAATCTCATCCACCAAATGCACTATCAGATGTAGTTGGCTTGTGAGAATAGAACGTGGAAATGTCTCCTCTACTAAACAAACCACCTCCACTGACATACTTGAGCATTCTCAAGCATGGTGGGATCTATTTCCTTTGAGCTCACATACCTAGAAATGAAAAAGTACACCATATTAGCAATATGAACACCTTGCATGGAGCATTGATACACATCATATTTTGTATCATGTAAAGTACCTCACAAGCTTGCCCATCTTGTAAATACAATCTTTCACGTCCTTCGATGCACTATGAGAAATGCTAGTAGGTAGTATGAACTGAACCCACAAGGAGGTGGTTGATTAGTTGCTTATAATTATTCACTCACAAATTTGAAAGGAAAAAGATATTATGCACGTAAAATACTTACTTGGAGCATCTTGTGCCAATCACGAGATTTCAAGCCATATAATTACTCTACACCTCTTTTCTTGCTCTTTGTAAAGGATCCCTTCAAACACCTCATGCATCCAATGGGAGTACGAATTGTAGTAATAGCGCGCTTCACTGCTGCCATCTCTAGCTTTGATAACCTCCACGGTGCACGAGGTAAAAAAACATGCCCATTTGGTCTCTGTTGTGGCCAAGCTTCACGCATCCTCCCTGTGGTACGTAGATCCTCCCTTATGCCTACGGAATCTCATATCCCATTCAAATGCTCCCAAATGCTAGATGCCACATTCTTGAAGATATGCATGGGATCAAGCAAGTGATTGATCTTGAGGTGGGACCAATATGGTAAATGATAAAAGATGGAGTATCTAAACAAAAGCTGGTGTTAGCGGGCAATCTTTATTTCCAACCAATATAGCACACAATAGTTACAAACCCTTGTTGGTAAACTGAAAGGAAAGAGTAGAGTGAACACAAACTCAAAATATTTGCATTATGGAATGAAGAAGAGTGAGGTCCTTATGTAGGCACCTCTTACATGCTCACTGACATCACTAATGACTTCAGAGCTCCACAATCATCTCCTCAATCTACTCCTAGATTCTCTCAATCATCCTATGTGGCTTTCCACCACCTAACTGTGCTTATGTGCTTATGGGCACCCAATTGTGCCTCTAGCACTCACACATAGAAACCAAGGTGTGCCTGAGGCATACACCTTGAGATATCTCAACAAACCCCCCCTCAAGGGAATGCCTCAGGCTATGTCAAGGATACAGCTAGCATAAGGTGTCTCATGCCATCTCATGGTGGTCATGGATCTATCAATGGCTAGGATCTCAAGCTAGCAAGGGTTCCCTTGGGTGTAAGGTAAACAAAAGGGATACAAAAAGACCTTCCAATGGTTATCTCCACTGCATGTACATGCACACAATGTCTGCCGGAGGTACCATGGAGCAAAACACATACACATGTCCTACATCATAAGGTGACCAAAGGTATTTACAAAACACACAAAACACAATAGTTTATTTCATTCACTTTAGAGGAAGTCTATCCAGGCTGAGTACCTTGACTCAACATAAAAACAGAGATCTGGAGCATACATAGAGATGATTTAAAATGCATAATCTTCAAAGGATGCCTCATCTTGTGGAGGCACATCAATTGAAAGTAGATTGGCATTTTCAGTCTTCGAAGTTGCTTCCTTTTTGGCTCTGCAAAACTTCTCATGATGATTGTTTTTGCCACAGTGTTTGCATGGATTGATTTTGAAACAGTCCTTTGAAAGGTGATTTGTCTTTCCACAATGATTGCAAGGTGTAAACTTGCCCTTCTAGATTTTTATAGCATAAACTGTGTCATTGCCTTTCCTGAGCTCCATGTGCCTTTCTTCTTCTTGGAGAGCAGAGATAATACCTTCAAGATTAGGATTAAGAAGATTTTTCAAAGTGGTAACAATATGATCATAATCTTTAGGCATACTCTTAAGCAACACTGCCATAGCATCATCTGTAGTGATAGGAGAGTTGATAGAAGCAAGCTGAGTCATAAGACTCCGCATGCAATTGACATGGGCTACCAAAGGAGTGCCACTAACCATCTTCAATTCAAAGAAAGAGATTTTAAGTGATAATTTAGAGATGTCAGAGCTAGCACCAAAAATCATGTTAAGCTTCTGCCAAGCTTCTGAAGGAGACTCTAAGTCAGAGATATGATGAATATAATCATCTCCGAAAGCAAGAGCAATGATACCATATGCTTTCTCCTCTCTAGTGGGATCCCTTACAGGGAGTGTCGGAGCTGAGGATTCTCAAGCATTGGAGGCTGTAGAAGAAGAAGTTGAAGTCGGTTTGACAAGTCCCCAGAGGTTTTCCCTCATCAATGCAAATTTCACCTTCATCTGCCATGTGTGGGAGCCCTTTCCATTGAACTTATCTGTATTCAATATGGTAGCCATGAGAGGGTCTAACCTAGGTATTGGGCAGTGTCTTCTCTCTTATAAGGCTAGAATAACAACTAAAAGGCTTCCAAATATAAGCTTTTAATGTAGCAAAGACTAGTGACCAAAATTCAATCAATGATGCTTTTTCTTACATGCTTTATAGAGGTGGCTAAAATGAAAGCTTTCCAATCAAAACCAGGTATAACAACTCAAGGCAAAGCTGAAGCCACAATTGTACTGATGTTATTGAAAACTTCAAAAAACTTAGAAATGCTAGAGTAGCATTTTATGTAGCATCATCTTCAAAAACTTGTCAAAACTGTCAAAATCAAAAGACTGAACTTGGAGGGCTTGTATCTCACTCTTCAAAGCAAGGAAAAGAGGGCTTTCTGAAGCAAAATAAAGCTCATATACCAAAGAAGATCCAGCACAGAGGTTGGGTGAAATGGCGCATCGTTTTGCCCGAGGGAGTTGCTGCAAGCTGAACCTGAGTTTTGACGATTTCTCCTTCGTTACTAAACCAAATGAGCTGAAAAATGACTCACAATGTTTGTCTTGAGGTCGCCCATCTACTCCTAAGAGGGCTCGAGCAATAGCATAGCAAGCAAGGAGTATTTTGCAACAAAAGAATGACGAAAAAATGCGCTGTTTGGAGAATGGCAGCCAACAGAGACAGTTTTTTTTCAATTGCTTGCAAGTGGAGGTTCGCCCAAACGAGGGGTATCTCCAACAGGAAGGGCTTGGAGAATGGTGGAGAACTGAGGGAGAACAAGCTTTAGCAAGATTTGGGAAGAAAGAGGAGAAATGGTGAAGATGAAGAAGAAGAAGATGATGATGATGTGGTAGAAATGGGCTCAAGGAGGATCAAAGGGCTCTGATACCATGTTGGTAAACTGAAAGGAAAGAGTAGAGTGAACACAAACTCAAAATACCTGCATTATGGAATGAAGAAGAGTGAGGTCCTTATGTAGGCACCTCTTACATGCTCACTGACATCATTGATGACTTCAGAGCTCCACAATCATCTCCTCAATCTGCTCCTAGATTCTCTCAATCATCCTATGTGGCTTTCCACCACCTAACTGTGCTTATGGGCACCTAACTGTGCCTCTAGCACTCACACATAGAAACCAAGGTGTGCCTGAGGCATACACCTTGAGATATCTCAACCACCCTTACCGGCTCATGCCAAGTGGTGGAGGAGTCATGGAACCATCCCAAATTCTCATCCAATGTCCCGCAGTGAGTGATTGTGGGAGGACTTCATTCCAAGGGGCAACATATCTAGGATGATCAGGTGGGAGAAATCGATGGTGATTCTCATAGATGACCTTATTAAATTCATCTACCCGTGAAGCAACTAGCGAAGGACCACAAACAGGACATGCATGGTAACCCAATCTAGTGAGACCTGAACAATAGATGCCAATAAGAGTTAAAGGTTGGTTCAAGGTGCCACATCGCTTGTCTACTCATAATTAAAAGTGCAATGCTTACCTGAACACTCACCATAGCCTAGGAAGTCATGCATCATCCACATCAATATCCACATCAAGACTACTTTGTAGTTGAAGTCTCGTGACGAGGGAGGCCTGCTCACATCATGCACCTCGATACCTCTCCAAAGTATCTCTAGCTTGTTAATCAAAGGCTCCAAATAAACATCAGGATTTTTGACTTTATGTTTCCCTAGGATTAGAAGGGACAACATAACATGTTCTTTCTTAATAGCCATATAAGGTGGAAGATTATAATTCACCAATATCACTGGCCATACACTGTAAGAGGTGCTTTTGAGACCAAATGGGTTCACACCATCCATACCCAATCCAAATCTCAAGCTCCTAGGCTCTTCATTGAAGCTTGGCCATGTGTCTTCAATATGCTTCCACATAGGAGAGTCTGGAGAGTTCTCCACTTGCCATCGATTGATCGATGGGAGGAAACAAAACGCAATCGTTGACGCATGCATGGATGCGCTTTTAATCTAATCCTCCAAGAGAGGTCACATGTTGCCTTGCCATATCTCTTGAGGTGGGTAATTTATTCTCCCTTGGAAGCATTTTACACAATAGCCTCTGCACGTGAAGACCATAAATGAGGAAAAGCATTCAAGTAATTGACCCACTAGCATAATTCACCATGTTTGCAAAATAGACTTTCAAGCTTACTTGAGTAATGCATTCAAACTTGCATTGCTCCATCCATAGATGGTCTGCAGGTTTAGTAACTCAAGGGAGGCACGTAGAACACAGAATGTGCACCCCTCAAACAATGGAGTCAATGCTACGGTAAAAAGATTGTCCTGCTCCATGCTATCATCCCTCCCTTCGGATTGATGGACATATAAATCCCGCACCATATCATCAAACACCTCCTCCTCCATGGCTTCATGAGGTAATGGTGGAGGGCTACTATCACCATCACTCCATGCATTCGTATCAGTCCCTCCTGAAGATCCCACCTCATATTGCTGACGCTTTGCCTCCTCATGACGAGCATAGGGCAACATATGCGGGTGTGGCATGCATCCTGTATCAAATTAAAATAGGATCATAACTCAAACATGTGAACACCCATAGGTATCTCAATCAACCTTAACTCTTTAACACTTACCATGTTCACGATCGCATCCCATTCTCCATACTTTGAGATGTGATTGAGTGTAATCCTGCATGCATGATACATGTTTCCTTGACATCGATCACACATACATTTGATTTTTTGCTCCAACCACATTTCGCAATGGTGGATACAAAGGGATTCATCCTCATTGGAGCTACTTGTTGAAGATGAAGACATCCTACAAACAAACAACCCAAAAAAATTTTCTTTTCTTCAAATATTCAATTTTAAAACTCTATGGCGCATCTAAAACCACGTCTGTCTATTCTATGGTGCACATCTATAGGCGCGTCTAAAACTGCGTCTGCTCTATGTATTTAGATGCACAATTACATGCGTATTTAGATGCGTGTATAGACGTGTCATTAGATGCGGTTTTCAAATCTACTTTTAGCGTGCTTGAGTTTCTTTTCTTCACATAAGCTTCATGCGGCTTGCTTGCTTTGCTATTAACAGATCCACAGTCCGACACTTAAGAGGAAGGCACCCACACTTACTTCCAAGCTTACACTTAAGAGGAAGGCACCCACACTTACTTCCAAGCTTACAGGAGAAGAGGGTGAACAAGGAAGAGAAGCAAATTTGAAGAAGGACAAGAAGCTTCCATACCTCTATCCAAGGTAAGTCTCTTTATGGTTAATCTTCTTTGGAAGTTGCTCTCTTTGGATTCATCCTTTGTCATATCCAAGAAACGAATGATTTTGGTATCAATGTTCTCCTTTTGTGTCGGGCGTATGTCATTTTCCACTTTTTAGAATAGTCCGTCTGTCAGAGCGCGTCTATGGATGCATCTCAGAGTGTGTCTAAAACCGTGTCTATAGGCACGTCTAAAGACGCATCTACTCTATTTTCAGAAATAGATAGCAACATCTATAGACACATTGATATACAAAAAAATAGATGCGCTTCTCAGATGCGTCTATAGACGCGCTTCGACTGTTTTAGTCCCGACCCTTCCCTTCCCTTCTCTTCTCTTCTCTTCCCTTCCCTTCTCTTCTCTTCCCTTCCCTTTCCTTTCCTTTCCTTTCTCTTTCCTCTTCCCTTTCCCTTTCCCTTTCCACTTCGACTTCCAAGAAAAGGATTTGCTCTCTTTTCTTCTATCTTTTCCTATATTTGCCTCTCTTTTATTCCTCTCTTTTTGTGGTAATTTTTCTCTCTCTTTTTCTCTTCTTTTTCTCTTCTCAGCTCATCAATAATCTTCTTTTTTTCTTTTTTCCAGTTCATCATGTGGCCAGGATGCTCTTCAGGCTCAGCTGATCTTCGAGAGACTATTTTTAGTAAGTTATATAACCTTTTAGGGCACCCTCCCAGTCCTGCGGAGTTATATGGCTACATGACAGGTACTCTAAATACCCCCCAAGAGTCGGCACTACAAACTCCAAACCACCCCAACCCCACACTAGCGGAGATTATCCCAGCGGAGTCAGCACAACCCAGTTGGCTACACAACCGAGCCCCTTTCCACATGCCGTCTTATGCCCCTTCCCCCATGCGATCAGGAGGTCCTTCTATCTTGCAGAGCCGTCGGCATACTCCTGTGCAGTCGAGACTCGGTTCTCCAGCTACGAGTGGTCCACGTAGTCCCGTGCAGTCTCCAGCTATGAGTGGCCAGCGTACTAGCTCGACACGACACAGTAGCAGGCATAGTAGCAGGGAGAGTGGTGGGGGATGCATGGCACAGTGCTTTGGGAGGGGTGGTGGTGGGGACAGTGATTCAGATGATTTAGACATGCCTTCGAGTGATGGTACGATCTTCTATGGCATCACTCAAACAGGAGGCATCTTGATGGATGCACGGGGGAAGGACATCATGGCCTTCATGTGCTCTGTAATTGCTAACAATTATAGAGATTTCTTTATCCACTACAAAGATCATCCAAAGAGGTTGCCTAATGAGACCCTCGCTACTGTTCGCTCTAGGTATTCTAGCCCCCCCAATCTTCAGTCTCGAGGGGGTCACTATGTATAAACCCTCTATATCACGTGCGTTCAAGGCCTATATTTAAAATCCCTTATCTGTAAATTTTTTCATTAATAAAATGTACCCCTTTTCTATACAAATCTGTAAAATTTTTCCAAAACTATTTTAAATAGTCCCTTATGTATATTTATTTCTGTAAATTTTAGGAATAAAAAATATCCTTCTGTTGAACTCGCGTGATAGGGTTACATATGATGAGTGACCCCCCCGAGTCTTCAGTTCACAGATAAATGGGCTAAGTCAAAGATTGTTGTACGATACTTGGCAATAAAAGATCTTCGCTTAAGAGGCAGGCACTAGCGGAGCTTGCCAGGCTTGAGGGAGGTCAACCACCAAGGGGCCTGCCCTACCCCACTCACAAGTGTGAGTGGAAGAAAGCAATGAAGTCAGCAAGGGAGGACCCTAGCCCGCAGCACGTGAAGGATCCAAATGGAGCAATATGGAAGCATGCATTTTGGAGCAGGGGGTGTTGAATCATGGGAGGCCCAATTTGTAAGTATCGATCTCAAATTATATTGCTTATGTAGTTTATTAGGAGGTTGTTTCTGGGAGGTAGCAAGCTAAGGGTGTCCACTTCCGGACCACTTTCGGGTGAGTGTGACACCCGCTCGAGTGAAAATACAAAGGTTTTGCTTCGGTCTCCAATACCTCGATCGAGGTATAAGCTCCAATGAAAATCACACACGAGCACAACCGAGCCAAGCCAATACCTCGATCGAGGTACTGCGCTTTTTCACCGGACCGAGCCTCTACCTCGCTGGCAAGCCAGCTATACATGCCACATCTACCTCGTTCGAGGTATCGTGGCAATCCAGCTCAACCTCGATCGAGGTCAGCAGGTGGCATGTCCAGCATACCTCGATCGAGGTATGTGCCATCCGACAGGGCAGCCAATAGGGCGGATGACATACCTCGATCGAGGTATGCTGGACACATGACTTGGCATCCCGCTTCTGCCAACATACCACGATCGAGGTATCGTGGCATGTCAAAACCTCCATCGACGTGGATGTACCGAGATGTATGGGCATGTCACAATACCTCGATCGAGGTATTGTGGCATGGCAATACCTCGATCGAGGTAGATGTACCGAGATGTATGGGCATGTCAAGAATACCTCGATCGAGGTATCGTGGCATGCCAATACCTCGATCGAGGTAGATGTGCCGAGATGTATGGGCATGTCAAGAATACCTCGATCGAGGTAGCTAAACCCTAATTTTTCTTATAAAAGGAGAGCGACCCCCCTCATTCCGCATACCTCGATCGAGCTCCTCCTCATCCACCGATTTCGGATTTGCGGGACTTCGACGGAATTGCGCGAGCGACGGAGAGCCACCAACGGACATCGACGGAGATGGACGGCGGGAGAGTCCAAGTAGGGTTTTTTTTTATGTAGCATTTTCTTTTTGGTAGAATTTGATTAAATTTTAGTTTATAAGAAAAATTATAAAATGCATTTTAATGTTTTTCTGAAATTTATGAATTACGAGATTTTTTATTTAAAATGTGAAAATTAAATTATTTTTTTTTAATAGAGCTTTTTTTAGTAAATAAAAAAACATTCATATTAATAATTATAAAATATTTATAAATTTGAAATGCATTTGTAAATTTTTTTTTTTTAAGTTTTTAAATTACGACATTTATAATTTAAAATGTGAAAATTTTAAATTTAAAAAACGTTTAATGAGGCATTTTTTATTCAAAATGTGAAAATGTTCAATATTTCTGTTTTTTTTATGTAGCATTTTCTTTTTGGTAGAATTTGATTAAATTTTAGTTTATAAGAAAAATTATAAAATGCATTTTAATGTTTTTCTGAAATTTATGAATTACGAGATTTTTTATTTAAAATGTGAAAATTAATTTTATTTTTTTTAATAGAGTTTTTTTTAGTAAATAAAAAAACGTTCATATTAATAATTATAAAATATTTATAAATTTGAAATGCATTTGTAAAATTTTTTTTTTAATTTTTAAATTACAACATTTATAATTTAAAATGTGAAAATTTTAAATTTAAAAAACGTTTAATGAGGCATTTTTTATTCAAAATGTGAAAATGTTCAATATTTCTGTTTTTTTTATGTAGCATTTTCTTTTTGGTAGAATTTAATTAAATTTTAGGTTAAAAGAAAAATTATAAAAAATTTCTAAATTTCAAATGCAATATAATATTTTTTTGAAATTTATGAATTACGACATTTTTTATTTAAAATGTGAAAATGAGATTTTTTTTTTTTAATAGAGCTATTTTTAGTAAATAAAAAAACGTTCATATTAATAATTATAAAATATTTATAAATTTGAAATGCATTGTAAAATTTTTAAAATTTTTGAATTACGACATTTATAATTTAAAATGTGAAAATTTTAAATTTAAAAAACGTTTAATGAGGCATTTTTTATTCAAAATGTGAAAATGTTCTATATTTTTATTTTTTTTATGTAGCATTTTCTTTTTGGTAGATATTAAATTTTAGTTTATAAGGAAAATTATAAAAAATTTCTAAATTTATAATGCATTTTAATGTTTTTTTGAAATTTATAAATTACGACATTTTTTATTTAAAATGTGAAAATGAATTTTTTTTTTTTAAATAGAGCTATTTTTATTAAATGAAAAAACGTTCATAGGAATAATTATAAAGTATTTATAAATTTGAAATGCATTTGTAAATTTTTTTTTTAATTTTTGAATTACGACATTTATAATTTAAAATGTGAAATTTTTAAATTTAAAAAACATTTAATGAGGCATTTTTTATTCAAAATGTGAAAATGTAAAAATTAGGTTTTTAAAAATCATCTTTGGAAAAAAAGAGATTAAAGTTATTTTTTTAAATTAGAGCTATTTTTATTGAAATAAAAAACGTTTAAATCTTAGTTTATAGGAATAATTCTAAAATATTAATAAAATTGAAATGCATTTGAAAGTTTTTTTAAATGATTTTTGGAATTACGTAATTATTTATTTAAAATGAGAAAATGTAAATATTTTGTTTTTAAAATCATCTATTAAAAAAAAGAGATTAAAGTTTAAATTAGTGCTATTTTTATTAATATAAAGAAACGTTTAAATTTTAGTTTATAGGAATAATTATAAAATATTTTTAAATCTGAAATGCATTTTAAAGTTTTTTTAATTATTTTTGGAATTATTTTTAGTCTTCAAAACCATCTTTTAAAAAATCATCATTTATGTGGAATATTATAGATTATATAGTTGGTTAAGAGTTGTTTCATAATTTAGGTAGAGTAAGTAGGCTGTATAAAACACCACATGGGCATTATCCCTAAAACACCACACCACATGGGCAAAGACCCCAACACTAGAGTGGTTAGATGCATAAGCATATGGCTAATTGGATCTTGTAAATGCACCAGTGCATCGAAAACACATACGTAATTTATGATTGTCCAAAGGTCTCTCTCCCCAAGCATGGGAACCAAGTGATGATCTATAGGAATGGCCACTAGTTGAGGTGGATTGCCCAACCAAAATAGATAATATTGAAAAGGCTTAATTATTTTCTCAAAGTTCTCGCTTTAAAAGGTCTGTAGTGTGAACCTGCTCTCTTTTTTAATATGTAGTCCGAGAAATACTAGATGCGCCTTGCTTGTGTATCGTTCAAAGTAATGTATTAGGTATCCTTCTATCTCCTCCATATCTATTGCAAACCCAAGGCAGTAAAGCATTCAAAGAAGGTCTTATTAACCAAACCTCTCCACTATCTGTCCTTAGTATAGGGGCCATAAGTGGACAATGTGGTCCTTACACCACATGTGGAAAAGTTTCATATTGGATAAAAAGTGAAAAAAGGGAAACATATACGGAAAAAATATTTGAGACATCTAAGTTTAAAAATGCAATAACTAGAGTGAAAAAATTCTAATCAAAATTAAGAATTATTAATAATATTGATTAATATTGAGCCACACATTTGGCCCATCTACCGGTAGGTGCATAGGATCTACCTCATCAAGGAGTACGTACAAATAGTTTTCATTACGTAAATAGATTATAAGTCATATTGAATAGAATATTATTTTCATTACCCAAATAGAATATTAATTTCCATGTGTTTTTTTTGTGCATGCGCCAGCCAGCGCACAGGTTCTAGCACCACTATTCGTATGCAGATAGAGATGCTGAGAGCTGAGATAAGGGCACTGCAGGATGCTAGGGCACCCCCTCACTTGGTTGCGAGCCTGGATTTAGTTATTGAGGCTCTGAGTCGATTGGACACAGTTGAGGACGTTGTGGATAGCTTTCAGGCACAGGCTGAGGCGGAGATCACTGGTGGTGGCTTGGATTGGAGAGCCATTCGACAGTTGTTTGAGCGTGAGTCACATCACAGGGAGGCCTTGGAGGATATGTTTTGGGATGGTCACACCGAGGCGATGCGACCACGATCAGGGCTCCCCTTGCATATTTTACGGTGTAGGCACCCCATCATAGCAGCACACATTTATCCGAGATATCTCGCTGCGAATGGTGGTCGATTGCCTCACAACCGCCAGATAGCCAGGTCGTTTGCCATGCAGCTTTACGCTGAGTTTGTCCTTGGTCATCGGGTGGACTACCTTAGTACCCGTCCAGGATCAGGAGCGGGACGTGGTAGGATGGGGCGTCGGGAGCGTCAGATTGTAGGTGTTCGGCGTTGACGCGAGGCACCAGAGTTGCACACCATCCCTGCACCGGCATTGCGAGCGGTGGGAGAACAGATTAGGGGGGATGTTCATTCAGTGGCATCATCCTTGCAGCACATGGTCTCTACCCTATCGAGATCTATTGCGATTCCACCTCCCCCACCTCGATCATCGATGGAGCATCCCACATCTACACCACCTCCCACATCTACGGCGCCTCAGCACGAGTTGGAGGCTCGAGACACACGGATTACAGAGTTGGAGGCATTGTTGGCCGAGTCTAGGGACGAGGTTAGTTATTTTGATTATGTTAGTTTATTTTTTTGTAGCGTGTTTTGAACTGAAGTTTTTTGGTTAATTCTCACCATGTACGCGACATGTTTGCATTGCAGGCACATCTATTGCATCAGGAGATGGAGTCTCGCGTACGACTGTTACAGACAGATTTGGAGGAGCAGAGGATTCGGACACGCATAGCATACCATTGCGCAGAGCACTATATTTTGCAGTTGAGGCATATTAGTCGTGATCCATCGTGCCATAGGATCGACCCCAGCATGGCCCTATACCCTGCTCCTCCTGTAGATGTGCCGACTAGGACACCCATAGACGCAGCAGTCATAGCGAGGCTTCCTACTGCCACTTGTGTCCTCTGCCACGAGGAATTTGACACCATAGGGTGGTTTGGACTAGGGTGCGGCCACATCGCACATCTCCATTGCATGACTCGCCACATGGTGGCACATTCAGTGTGCCCTGTATGCTTTGCTGACATTGATGTGGCGACATACAGAGGACTGGGCATGGATGATCTATATCCTGGTCATCGTCAGGCTGTTGATCCATTCGCCCGTGTAGTCTTGACAGAGCACTACAGGGAGGAGGCACAGAGAGCGTTGCTGATGCAGGAGGGTGCTGATACATCGGTGGTTGCATCATGCATTCCACGACGCTTTTCGTACGGTGATTTCATGCCAGGTGATGAGGCACGAGCGGAGGAGGCACGCCGGATTGAGCAAGAGGCAGAGCTACAGACATCATTGCAGCAGTGGGTGGAGCAGCAGCTAGGGCGGCAGCGTCTTTCACATGTAGAGACAATTACTCGCGCTGGATTTGAGGCACGAGTATTCGCAGATGCACGGCTATGGGAGCTGAGACGCGCGTACATAAAGGAGGCGAGGGAGGCAGAGATGGCAGTAGTGGCACGTGCAGCATGCCCTCCTCTTCATCAGGATGAGGCTGGCCCATCTCATGCAGGTGATGAGGCTGGCCCATCTGAGCCGGCTTTGCCTGAGGGCACACAGCGGACGGTTGGGCAGCGGGTCATACAGGAGCCACGTCAGCGTTCCACTAGAGGATCATATGTAGAGTTATCAGATTCGGATTCAGATTGATTGTTTAGGCTTCACACGTTTCTTATATAGGGATGCACTTTTGCAGCATGATGATGATGATGTACAGATTCATTTTGGTACTTTCATGATATTGTTCCCACTTTTATGATGTATGAGCATTTTCGTACTTTCATGATGTTCTTCACACTTTGTTTATCTCAGTTTATCTCAGTTTATAGTTTGTTTAATACATAAGGTATTTAAAAAAGAATGCCATGTGAAGTAATTGTAAACATTAAACATTAATTGTAAACATTAAACATTAAACATATCAAAATTCATCTTTTTTTGGATGAAATTTTTATTTTGCTGATAAAAGTTTTTCATTTTTTAAACAAAAATTTTATTCTATTCATGTTTGTCAATAAAGTGTGTTTCAAAATCCAAATTTTCATCAATTTTTCAAAAAGACAACTATTGTCATATTCATGCTTCCAAATCTAGCCTTTTTAAACTAAAATCTATATTTTCAAAAAGGCTGGACCTCTCAATCAAACCAACATGACGAAATAGAGTAAAATGATAAATTGTAGTGAGATTGTAGTAATCATGATTGTTTACAGTTTGATCTTTTTAATCGTTGGGTTTCTATCTAAATCTAGAGACATGTTTGCTTTGAATAGACCTCTTTTATGGTCGTGGACTCCATATATGCCTTCCCATCTTAATATCAAAATATGTTGAAATTCAACCATTTGATAAACTAATTTGTATAAAAAGAAAATTACTTTTTTTAGACAATGCCATAGCCCAATGTAAAATTGTTTCATCAAATGAAATTAGATATTAAAGTAACATCAATTTTACCAACTTTCAATTTATGCTATTTACAAAAAGTATTCTAGAAATGTATATTGGTACAAAACTTATCCATGACTCCGAGGGCAATGTTGTTACCTATGTGTAAATCAATTGATAAAAAATTCTTTCAACACCAATGAACTTGAGGGAATGTGTGATCTAGAGATACTTAAACAACATGACAAAAGGAAAAAATTCGAGAAATCACCAATGTGTGGACATGCTTAGTTTGTAGGGTGTAGAAATTCTTGTATATGGATTTGATATGGGCACTTGCATAGAAAACAATTGGTATTTCAAAGAAAAAGCTCTAGCAACTCTCTTAGTTGAATGAAGCAGTTTCTTCTCCTTTGCAATTTGTCATGTTTTTTAAATTAAAGGAGAGAATACTTTTTGCAAATGATAATACTAGACATTTTTAGGTTCTACAATAAAATATAAGTAATATTTTATGCATTCTTTTTTCACAATTCTAGTTTTTTAATATTATTGACATGAAGCATATATTTTGTCCCTACAATTTTTAAAAAATATAAATTTTTTGGGGATTTTTTTCAAAAATGGAGTTAGACTTGTCCTTTGCCTGATTTTGCTGTTATTTATTATGACTCAGTGTTTAATTTGTCTCTTATTGTTAACAATACTTGTGCTAATAACAAAACCTAATTATTTGTCATATTCGAACCACAATCACATGTGCCTTCCAAATCACAATCGCATATGCCTTCCAAGTTTCTAAGGACTATTTCAATTTCCTTAATATGACATTTGCCAATGCACCAATCTAATTATTATGCATGTATAAAAGATAATGAACATAAAGAAGAGAAATCAACACAATTGGCAATTAATGCATGTATATGGGAATACAAGGAAGGTGTGGCATGCTAGCCCACCATTTTATTTCACTATTTTCTTTTGCATTTAGTGGTTTATGTACAAGAGAAAGGATTGGCGGTTGGTATAAGGAAAAGTGTTGGTATTTGGTTTATGTAAAAAGAAAGGGTTGTTGTGGCTATGCACCAAAAAAATATACACATATTAACAATCCCACTTCTCCCTCTTAAACTCTACTCATGTATGGGAGTACAAGGAAGGTGTGACATGTTAGGCCACAATTTAATTTTACTATTTTCTTTTGACTTTGGTGGTATGCTGACGTGTATGGGAGTACAAGAAAGGTGTGGCATGTTAGCCCACCATTTAATTTCACTACTTTCTTTTGGATTTGGTGGTTTACGTGCAAGAGAAAGGATTGGTAGTTGGTGCAAGGGAAAGTGTTGGTGTTTGGTTTATGTAAAAGGAAAAGGTTGGTGTGGCTATGCTAGTAAATTTCTCCCTCTTAAACTTACTTTGGTCTTGTAAATTTCAAGATGTTAAAAATAATATTGACTATAGGTGATTTTGCGACAATTGATATCTAACGCTGGTCATGTTCAAGTTCCAACTTTATCATTTTGAATATCATATTGAATTTCGTATATATCAATGCTTGCAATTATTACACTAAACCTAAGAGCCGTGCGAAGTTTCATCCCCATGTGCGTATTTAAAATTAAGAGTATGATTTTGAATTTCAAATATCTCAATTCACACATCTAATACATAATGTATTTTAAAAATAATGCCGTGTATCGTAATTGTAAACATTAAGCATTGAAAAGGTGCTTGCAAAAATGCATGCACTTCGATGTTATACTTCACCCAATCCGTATCATGCACAACCTTCTTTACTACATGTGAGATTTTGGATTAGTCGTGCTAGTACGAATTGCTTCTACGTGGTGCAAACCAAATCAGTTGGAGACCAAATCTTGCGTGGATGTACGTCTAGGGTAGCCTAAGAGGCGTGTGAAGTTTCGTCCCCAACAGGGTTTAGGATTTAGGGTTCAGGGTTTAGGGTTTAGGGTTTAGGGTTTAGTCGTGCTAGTAGGGATTGCTTCTACGTGGCACAAACCAAATCAGTTGGAGACCAAATCTTGCGTGGATGTACGTCTAGGGTAGCCTAAGAGGCGTGTGAAGTTTCGTCCCCAACAGGGTTTAGGATTTAGGGTCCAGGGCTTAGGGTTTAGGGTTTAGGGTTTAGTCGTGCTAGTAGGGATTGCTTCTACGTGGCGCAAACCAAATCAGTTGGAGACCAAATCTTGCGTGGATGTACGTCTAGGGTAGCCTAAGAGGCGTGTGAATTTTCGTCCCCAACAGGGTTTAGGATTTAGGGTCCAGGGTTTAGGGTTTAGGGTTTAGGGTTTAGTCGTGCTAGTAGGGATTGCTTCTACATAGCGCAAACCAAATCAGTTGGAGACCAAATCTTGCATGGATGTACGTCTAGGGTAGCCTAAGAGGCGTGTGAAGTTTCGTCCCCAACAGGGTTTAGGATTTAGGGTCCAGGGTTTAGGGTTTAGGATTTAGGGTTTAGTCGTGCTAGTAGGGATTGCTTCTGCGTGGCGCAAACCAAATCAGTTGGAGACCAAATCTTGTGTGGATGTACATCTAGGGTAGCCTAAGAGGCGTGTGAAGTTTCGTCCCCAATAGGGTTTAGGATTTAGGGTCCAGGGTTTAGGGTTTAGGGTTTAGGGTTTAGTCATGCTAGTAGGGATTGCTTCTATGTGGCGCAAACCAAATCAGTTGGAGACCAAATCTTGCGTGGATGTACGTCTAGGGTAGCCTAAGAGGCGTGTGAAGTTTCGTCCCCAACAGGGTTTAGGATTTAGGGTCCAGGGTTTAGGGTTTAGGGTTTAGGGTTTAGTCGTGCTAGTAGGGATTGCTTCTACGTGGCGCAAACCAAATCAGTTGGAGACCAAATCTTGCGTGGATGTACGTCTAGGGTAGCCTAAGAGGCATGTGAAGTTTCGTGCCCAACAGAGTTTAGGATTTAGGGTCCAGGGTTTAGGGTTTAGGGTTTAGTCGTGCTAGTAGGGATTGTAAAAATGTATGCATTTGTCCTTCCACGTGGCGCATACCAAATCAGTTGGAGACTAAATCTTGCGTGGATGTACGTCTAGGGTAGCCTAAGAGGCGTGTGAAGTTTCGTCCCCAACAGATAAGTCCACGTGCGTATTTCATTAGTACGTGCGCCATTTTTCATACGTAGTCGTGCTAGTAGGGATTGTAAAAATGTACGCAACTGTCCTTCCATGTGGCGCATACCAAATCAGTTGGGCACCAAATCTTGCGTGGATGTACGTCTACAGTAGCCTAAGAGTCGTGCAAAGTTTCATTCCCAACAGATAAGTCCACACGCGTATTTCGTTAGTACATGCGCCATAGCTCATACGTAGTCGTGCTAGTAGGGATTGTAAAAATGTACGCATTGTACCTTCCACGTGGCGCATACCAAATCAATTCAGACCAAATCTTGCGTGGATGTACGTCTACGGTATTTGTTTAGTACGTGCGCCATTTTTCACACGTAGTCGTGCTAGTAGGGATTGTAAAAATGTACACATTATACCTTCCACGTGGCGCATACCAAATAAGTTGGAGACCAAATCTTGCGTGGATGTATGTCTAGGGTGGCCTAAGAGTCGTGCGAAGTTTCATTCCCAACAGATAAGTCCACATGCATATTTCGTTAGTACATGCGCCATAGCTCATACATAGTCGTGCTAGTAGGGATTGTAAAAATGTACACAGCTATCCTTCCATGTGGCGCATACCAAATCAGTTGGGCATCAAATCTTGCGTGGATGTACGTCTACAGTAGCCTAAGAGCCGTGCAAAGTTTAATCTCCAACAGATAAGTCCACATGCATATTTGGTTAGTACGTGCGCCATTTCTCACACGTAGTCGTGCTAGTAGGGATTGTAAAAATGTACACATTATACCTTCCACGTGGCGCATACCAAATAAGTTGGAGACCAAATCTTGCGTGGATGTATGTCTAGGGTGGCCTAAGAGTCGTGCGAAGTTTCATTCCCAACAGATAAGTCCACACGCGCATTTCGTTAGTACATGCGCCATAGCTCATACGTAGTCACGAGTGCTAGTAGGGATTGTAAAAATGTACGCATTGTACCTTCCACGTGGCGCATACCAAATCAATTCAGACCAAATCTCGCGTGGATGTATGTCTAGGGTGGCCTAAGAGTCGTGCGAAGTTTCATCCCCAACAAGCAAGTCCACACGCGTATTTCGTTAGTACGTGCGCGAATTTTCT
The DNA here is from genome assembly GCF_047967505.1 of Dipteris shenzhenensis. Lineage (NCBI taxonomy): Eukaryota > Viridiplantae > Streptophyta > Polypodiopsida > Gleicheniales > Dipteridaceae > Dipteris > Dipteris shenzhenensis. The sequence goes on along the minus strand of NC_141618.1, from coordinate 27,642,867 downwards.
TAGTCACGTTTTTAAAATGTCCTAAAGCACAAAACAAATTACAACATTACTACTAATAAACAATTTTTTGTATTACAAACACAACAAATCCCATTGAGAAGACATCGAACATCATGTTAAAAATAGAATCTAATACAATGATGTGTATGAACGTGTATACAGCCATCATAGTGAAATACAAAATATGAGTCCATGAAAATTACAATGGTACGGTCACACAGTGAGCCTATACATATTGAATACAAAAAAGTGTAATCAACTAGTGATACCCAATAAAAATCAATCTGATCAACTGATGATCCCAAAAAATATGATATGTAATGTGCTACTCCTTAGGATCAGCTCTCATGCCAATAGTTGCAAGTATGCTCTCGTGATCCGCCACTGCAAGGCGCCATCGTGGAGTGGATGTCGCCTTGCGAGTGCGAACACGACTCAAAGTAATCTTGATCCCAACAACAAGATGAGAATACATGTATGCCTCCTGATCCGCCATGTACTCCTGGAACTCAATATAGCGACCACGCCTCTGTATCTGCTGAAAATAGTGGCCACCTACGATCATGCTATGAGCATTGAAGTGCATCCCATGCCCATCCACTGTATCCTCATTCAACACACTCTTCAACATAGAGCATCGCAACAAGTAATAATCCACACCCTCCTCATTGCCCTCCGAAGCAATAACCGCGAAGATATCACCAATACGCAAAATATCTGTAAGTTGGTCATAATCTCTAGAGGAACTGAATCCCGCATCCTGATCATCATGTATCTCCTCCCAAGGCTGGAAGGGAGAAAGCACTCGCCGTACCCATGGATCGGCCCATGGTATCATGGAGCACCCTCCCCAATCATCACATTAGGAAAAAAGGGAGCTCATTTTGGGGCCTTTTACGGTTTGGAAAAATAAGCTCTCAACCAATCAATAGAAGGCCAACGTAACGTTGAAAATTCACGAAAATAAGAGAAAATAGAAAAAAGAAACAATACTTTATGTAAGTACAAGCATGCTACATTAATGAGGAGATTGGTTTTTTATTCTCAAAAGATCTTTGGACAAGAAGATAGAATCTAAACTGACATTTTATCTGACAAGATCCTTCCCGCTTCCACCTTCCTTTGAATTTTCAAATGTTGTGCCACCTTTTGTGCGAAAGGTCTACCATCCTACACCATTGCCTCATTGTGCAACAGCCTTTCTTTTCCAAAACTGCTCCCTTGATCCTGTTTGGCGTAGAGTAAGATGTTTCTCGTCAACTGTCTGTTTGCCCACTTTCTCTTTCTTGAAACTTCAAATTGTTATCTTAGTTACATTACTTTGCTATTGTTACAGATTCAGAAAATCTCCATGGTGAACCAAAACCACGGCCGTTCTTGTGGAAGACGCTCTGTGGATGATAATGCTACGAAGGCAGAATTATACCAAACATCCTTACCCCGTCAACCTGCTTCTTCTATTTCGTCGGTAGAGAATTCAAGTACAGTCAAAACGGAAGGAACTTGGGAAAGGTTTAGTGTTTCGAAAGGAGCATGGGTGCTCATGCAACCTAGCAAAAGAAAAAGACCCCAGACAAAAAACATTTTCTTGGCATCGTGGAAGGGAAGAGTACGAGATTTTAAAATCACCAAAGGGAAGATATCCGTGAAAGAAGTTTTGATTCAGCACGTGTACATGCATAAAGAACTTGTCTTGCGAGACTATCCAAAAAATCTTCCGCAACACAGGCCTAATTGTATATTTTTCTATTGTGGTTTTTTTCTTCATGAGGTGTATGGATTTTTAAGATGAAACTTTCTCTCTTAGCTTATTGACATTCTTGTGTTGTTTTATTTCAGATTTATATCCTTCATCGTATGAGACATGGCAAAACATCGATTGTATTCTGGGATTTATAGATATTCTGCATGGATCGATAGGAGAACAACAATACCAAGGTCGATGTGCAACAGAGCTAGCTCAATCGGGTATATTTTTTACTGATCATTTTTATCAGTTGCTGGACAAAGCTAACACACATGGTGTATTAATAAAACAAGACCTTCCGGCGTGGAATTTGGTGGATTGGCCTCACCCACATTCTAGTGTTACAGAGGCATATAGGGCGAAGCTTTTTACAGAAGTACAGAAAGCTCTGAGGCCCAATATTGCCACTAGGATAGTAAAAATTTCTTTGTGCATGCCTCTCACAGTTTTTGTAGACTTGTTTAATACCTTTCCAGTAAAGGTTTCAAAAACAATGTTCACAGTTAAAGCAACAAATTCGGCATGCATGCCATAATTTTTGGATAAAGGTTGGGATAAGAAGACATGTAGTTCAGTGTTTTGTGAGGTGGTCCAACCTTCTATGCAACTGAAGTACATGGTTGCATCACAAAATTTTATTTTCTCTTTTTATTACAAGCGCAGTCGAATGCTAGGCACAAAGCTTGTCCCAATGGATCAAGATGAAGAGTCTTTTGGTGCAAAAAATAAACTTATTGATATTGATGTTGTTGAGAATGGTGATGTGGTAGCCAATATCTCATTAAGAGAATGTTGCTCCCTAGCTCAATTGCGCAGCTCAATTGCGCAGTGACATTCTGTTTGAGACTGAAGGTTCTATCTCAAACGACTTTTTATTTATCTACAACAACAGAAAGGTACACCATCTGATTTATCCTAGTCTCATTAAGCATTGCTATTAGTTTAATTTACCACTCTAATTCATATTGCTTTTTTGCAGTTACTCAGAAGAAGAGAGAGCTCAGTTAAATGCAAAGACATAGAAAATTTTAAAATTGAGATAACACAGACTCCATAAAGAAAGGTTTTGTATTCAATCAAGTAAGATTTTGTACAGAACTGTTTAGCTGAATCTGTAGAACATATTTCTGACATCCATTTTCTATTTATGTACAGTTTCATCCAGAGGCTGCTCTACATTTTCTGGAGGATCTTCTCTCTATTGCTCCATCCTGTCCGTGCTCCATCCTGTCTCCTCCACTGCCCCAGAAGCCTCTCTTTGCTGCTTCTCCACCTTCTCCTCAACATCAGCAGCAGGTCTTTGCTCCTGTGTCTGCTCCTCCTCAACACTCTGTGATTGCTCCTGTGGCTTCTGGTCCTCAGCATTAGGTGCTTCATCTGTGGGATCAAGGTGTATGACACCTTCTTGTACTTTAGAGCTTTCACCCAGCTCCACAGTAGCTGGTACAATAGGTTTGGGGGAGGCATAGCTCAAAAACCTCCAAATTGTATGAGCTCTAAAATTATGTACATAGTTGGGGCTGAAGCTATCCTCTTTCATCTGCAATGGCAGAGGATAATTTAGAACACTTTGTATCATTATGAATTATCTTCAAGCTAAATGAAAAGTATTTTTCCTTACCAGATCTGGCTGTTCCTTCTCAAAGTAGCTTGAAAGTGTATATTTTGCATTAATCAGCACCCTCCATCCACAGCTACTTGAATCATTTGTTGTGGTGCCTGTACAGTTAGAAAAAAATGTTAGAAACTGTGAGCATCAGCACAAAACAAAATTATTCAATAAGTTCAAAGACATAGCATTTAATAGACTTTTTACCTCTAGACTTATTGGCTCTATTGAATCCAAAAGAGAGACATTTGGAGGACAGTGATCAATGCATCTAATAGCCTTCTAATACAACTGCAATATGTATAATTTAGTTAGTATGGTATCAAAATAATGAAGTCTAAAGTTCAAAAAGCACACACAGCACTTACAATTTCAGCTCTTTGTGTGTGTTTTTTAGAGAGTTGAATAGAAAGCATTGCTTCTGCTGGATGTCAATAGACACAAAACTCCAGTGGTCACTGCATAAGGAAAAAAGCATAAGAAAATGAAAGGCTACAAGAGTTCCCAATATTAAAGAAGAATCTTCAAAGAAGTAGTCACCCACATACCTGCTATGGTATGGAAGTAGCAAAATATCAATTACTTCAAAATTGCAGTGTTTGAACCAGCTGGAAATACTCATGGGAGTCTCCTTTGCATCTCTTAATCTAGAAGAAATGGTTGGATCAACAATATGGACTGTATGCTGTACAGAGGGGTGAAGCCAGCTTCTCATCATGCTGCATAGGATCAGAACATAATTAGGGTAGGTTATAAAGGAGTTACAAGGAGGATTAATTTGCAAAAAATGTAAAATTTATAGACACTTACTAGAGCATTGCAAGAATGATAGTATCTGAGCAATACTCATTCTTGTTAGCCAATGCTGCTAAGCATTGTTTTGTCAAATCAAAATCATTGACTGAAACTTCATCCTCAATATGTACAACTACATCAGGGCCCAGCTCCTTCAACCTTCTATGTATGTGTAGCTCCTTCTTTCCAGTCTCCACATCTATAATAGATTTTGTTTCTTTTATTTGCTGCTTTAGTGAGTCCTCATAAGCAGCCTTCCCTCTGGTGTTCTTTGAGTGTGTTACCTCAACAACCTTTACCTCATCAACCTTCAACTTCCTTGTAGGTGGAATTAGCAATATATCTCTCATTTTGATGTCCTGCCATTCCACAGGATGAACCAGCTTGTCATACCTCCATCTCACTCTGGACAAAGTGTTGAAGTCTTTGGCCATCAAAGTCACCCTGTGAGCATGGGCTGCTACAAGCATTGCATCCTCAAAATATTTCTCCAGGTAATCCTCTGCCATTTCCTGTAAGGAAAGAATGGCAGTTCTATTCCACCTGAACCCAAGGTTCCAACTGTCACAAATTTCTCTCACCAGTCTTTGAAAGGGTGCTTTGGGTATTGCAAAGCCTATAGCTTTCTGTTGCCTCCTTATCTCCCTTAGCACACCTGCACCCTTATTCAATCTTTTGGCCTTTTGCTTGGGCAAGCTCATTGGCTTACCCTTCCTGCCATGTGGAGCTCTTCCCTTTGGAGGCACACTAAACTTCTTGGTACCTGCCCCAGCTGCTGTTGCTGCAAGACCTGGTCCTTTGCCAACTTTCCTTGTAGTTGACTTGGTTCTTGCCATCACTCTGAAAAACTGCATACAAAGGATTGGAAAGAGATCACAGACATGGAGAACATGTTCTAACAAAGAAAAGGCAATCACAGGGGTGGAAGAAGCCAAATAGAGAAATTTGCAATAAAATGCGATATGAGCAGTTTGGAATTTCAAACAGGTCCACATCGCATTTTGCTGCAAATTTTTGAAATGACATGCTGGCGCACTCCTACAGTGATTTCTATGTTTCTCCAACCAAATACAGTATGAATGGAGTTTATGCAAGAAGATTACAGCTATGGAAGTCACAAAACTAGAACATGTTCTAACAAAGAAAAGGCAATCACAGGGGTGGAAGAAGCCAAATAGAGAAATTTGCAATAAAATGCGATATGAGCAGTTTGGAATTTCAAACAGGTCCACATCGCATTTTGCTGCAAATTTTTGAAATGACATGCTGGTGCACTCCTACAGTGATTTCTTTGTCTCTCCAACCAAATACAGTATGAATGGAGTTTATGCAAGAAGATTACAGCTATGGAAGTCACAAAACCAGAACATGTTCTAACAAAGAAAAGGCAATCACAGGGGTGGAAGAAGCCAAATAGAGAAATTTGCAATAAAATGCGATATGAGCAGTTTGGAATTTCAAACAGGTCCACATCGCATTTTGTTGCAAATTTTTGAAATGACATGCTGGTGCACTCCTACAGTGATTTCTATGTTTCTCCAACCAAATACAGTATGAATGGAGTTTATGCAAGAAGATCACATGCAAATATCACACTTGAAGATCTGCATTCCTACAGTGATTTCTCTGTCTTGGTTTGAGTCTATGCATTTCCATGCAGGATGTATTTTTTCTATTTTAGGCAAGAAGATTGCAGAGACTAAGGGGAGAACCCATTGTTACTGACCTGGAATCTATCTGTGGATGTGCTGTGCTGCTGAGGAGTAATCTGTGCTGAGGATGAGCCTGTGCTGCTGGACAAGATGCTGATGATGCAGAGTATGGAGGTAGGGAGGCAAGAGAGCAGAGACTGGAGGGCAAGAGGTCTAAAATAGGATACCACAAATAAGTGCAAATAGAATTAAAGAATCACTAAATCCCACACGTGTGGAATGTAGTTGTTTTTCACACGTGTGGATGGGACCCAGATCTCTTGGAGTTTGAAATTTGGCACGTGTGAAAGTACACTTTATTCCTTGGAACTTGTGCCATTCATGATTTCATCATCAATACCACAACCACTTTTCCCTCCCCTGGATCCAATCTTTCATCCCTGCCACGACCCTCGCATCTTCCATTTCCTTCTCTCTGATCCTTTCCTACCCAGCACACTCCATCCAGACTGCAACCTGCCTGAAGACAGTACTGCCAGATCTCCAGGTTACCTAGAGTGCAAAGTTCAAGCTAGAGAAAGAGCAGGAGATTTACCAGTGCAACTCAATCAGCATGGAAAAGGAAAAAAAAGGTCAGAATTCTAGTTTGGTTTCAATGTTTTTCAACATTTATTTCTTCCATCCATTGGATTTTTGATGTCCCAATGTCTTCACTCAGCTCCATCCTTCTTCTTACATTTTCAATTAATACTGTTCAAGAATGTGGTAAATCACCCAGAAATTAGATTGTAGGTTGATATGAATAGAAACAAGAAATTTGCAACAAAATGCGAGGAGAGTGGTTTATAATTCTCTAAACAGCCCATATCGCATTTTGCTGCAAATTCCTGTTGTTGACTCCTTCCTCATGAAAAGTTTCACTCATTCCATTATTTCTCTTGCATATGAGATCATAGTGTCCAGGAATCACTGAGATGAACCAAGTGCTTGATTTGACATGCACATGAACAGAACTTGAGAATTTGCAACAAAATGCGAGGAGAGTGGTTTATAGTTCTCTAAATAACCCATATCGCATTTTGCTACAAATTCCTGTTGTTGACACATTCCTCATGAATAGTTTCACTCATTCCATTATTTCTCTTGCATATGAGATCATAGTGTCCAGGAATCACTGAGATGAACCAAGTGCTTGATTTGACATGCACATGAACAGAATTTGAGAATTTGCAACAAAATGCGAGGAGAGTGGTTTATAATTCTCTAACCAGCCCATATCGCATTTTGCTGCAAATTCCTGTGTATTATTTGTTTCTCACTTCTACCTCATTAATTTGCTATCTTTAGCCCCGTGGAAATCTTCCTTGATGATGAGAAATGTTTTTGTTTTGGAACAGCTGGCTTCCAGGCCCCACCTTTCAAGAGGAAGCTGGACTTTTCTGCTGCTATTATTAGACCACAGCAATCACCAGGTGAGTCATGAGATGTCATGAAGGAATTATCTAGTGATATACAATGCATTCACTGATTGCATATGTCAGCATATAGAATTCATAGTATATAAGTTTTTGAACAGGCAAAAAGAAGAGGCTGGAGCAGAGTGCTGATTCTTCCATCAAAAAACAAATGGAACCAGAAGAGGACAGTTCTCCAGATTTGCTCCTATTTGAGTTTCTTCACAAATGCAAGGCTCAGAGTAACTTCCATATATACCACAGTATTTTCAACATGGAGTTCACAATGTTGGAACACTGAAAGGAAAGAGTAGAGTGGACACAAAATCAGAATACTTGCTTATAGAATGAAGAAGAAATAGCTCCTTAAGTAGGCACCTCATACGAGGTCACTGACATCACTGATGACCTCAAAGCTCCACAATCATCTCCTCAATCTGCTCCTAGATGCACTCAATCATCCTATGTGGCTTTTCCACCACCTAACTGTGCTTGTGGGCACCTAACTGTGCCTCTAGCACTCACACATAGAAACATAAGGTGTGCCTGAGGCATACACCTTGAGATATCCCAACAAACCCCCCCTCAAGGAAACGCCTCAGGCTATGTCAAGGATACATCTAGTCTCATAGTTTCTCATGCCATCTCATGGTGGTCAAGGATAAATCTATGGCTAGGTTCTCATGCTAGCAAGGGTTCCCTTGGGTGTAAGGTAAACAGAAAGGGATACAAATAGACCTTCCAATGGTTATCTCCCCTACATGTACATGCACACAGTGTCTGCAGGAGGTACCATGGAGTAAAACATACACATGGCCTACATCATAAGGTGACCAGAGGTGTTTACAAAACACAATAGTTTATTTCATTCATTTTGGAGGACTATCCAGGCTGAGTACCTTGACATAAAAAGAGAGATCTGGAGCATACATAGAGATGATTTAAAAATCATAATCTTCAAAGAATGCCTCATCTTGTGGAGGCTTATCAACTCTAATAGATTGTCTTTGAAGTTGCTTCCTTTTTGGCTCTGCAAAGAAACATTGGTGTCAACTATGGGCTGTGTGAGCATCACCATGTCCATTATGTCTTTGGCAGTTGTATCATAGACACCACTAGAAAAAGTAAGAACACTTTCTTGAAGACCATCCATTATAGCTTGGCGCTGCTGTGCGACACCCATACCAGCTAGATACTTGGACTCTGCTTCACCTTCTGCCTATTTTACTTGGAGAATCTTCTCAGAGTCTCCTTTATACTTAGATGCCACTCGTAACCTTTGAGCGGCAGTGATTTCATTCATAGCCCGCCTGACTGCAGCATCAACTATCAAAGTCTGTTCTATGCTGTAACCGTATGCACCCATCTCAAGCTCTTCTGAGATAGCTTTAGCAACTTCACGCTTTTGCTCAAAGAGATAATCTAAATTCATTTTCGGTACACAGGCTCTGACAACATTAAACACATATGCTTCACATGCGACTACTTTTGTAAAAACGAACTGCAGTAGCTTCTTGTGCTGTAAGGCGGATGTCAGGAAGCTTTTGGAGCTTGGGCGATCACAGAAGAGTTGACAGGGTCATACAGATATTGAAGCAATGATAGCTGTCTACGAACATCCCCCTCTAATGCTTGAGCGATAGCATCGCTGTTGTGCCTTCAACTGTTGCGTGCACATGTGTAGCAAAAGAACATATGTTTTGAACAATGTTCAGCATAGATTTATGCAGTCTTAATGGTCTCGCTGAGAATCCAAAAGCAATGAACACTAACAGTCTTCAATGGAACAACTCAAGAATGGTGATGCCACAATAGCCAGGATAGGGTGCGTGGGGCTCAGGAGCGACTGCGTGGGCAGCAAGTGAGCAGGGTCGCCAGGAGAAGCGTGGGTAGATGCAGCAAATGCCAGCTAAGTGACGATAAAGATCATGCAACTGAACAAATCAAATCCAGAAATGTGCGTAGATCCATGAATGGAACGAGTAGTTGGAGAGCAGCAGGAGCTCACGGACAATTAGCCATTAACGTTAAGTATCTTTTGAGTTGTTCTTCCACGTTGGATCGTAGGAAGCTCTTGAATCAAGCTCTTGAAGGCGACGGTGAGTAGAGGTAGCATGGATGACAGGCTGAAGAAAGTGAATGACGGGATGTTGTACGTAGGCAGCTCAAACTATGGGTTCCTTCTAAGGAGAAGGAAGGATAGAGGAGAAGCACTCAAGGTGCACAGGCTGAGGATGAGGGAGGCTATGGAGGGTAGTATGGCTCTGATACCATGTTGGAACACTGAAAGGAAAGAGTATAGTGGACACAAAATCAGAATACTTGCTTATAGAATGAAGAAGAAAGAGGTCCTTAAGTAGGCACCTCATACAAGGTCACTGACATCACTGATGGCCTCAAAGCTCCACAATCATCTCCTCAATCTGCTCCTAGATTCACTCAATCATCCTATGTGGCTTTTCCACCACCTAACTGTGCTTGTGGGCACCTAACTGTGCCTCTAGCACTCACACATAGATACATAAGGTGTGCCTGAGGCATACACCTTGGAGACACCTTGAGATATCCCAACACACAATGAGCTCTGTACTGGAGCAGCACAAAGATTTTCTTTCAGACTATTGGGATGCCTTCAAAGAACTGACAGAGGCAGGAAGAATTGTGGGAGGAGAAAAGGTTTTTGTGCACCTAAATCATATTGTCTCCAATGACGGGCTGAGGTACCATGTGAACAGAAGATTTGACAGCCTGCCTGATCACTATAAATTCAACTGTACTTTGCACACCAGAAAGTGCAGAGTGCTGGAGGAGAGCATGGCATTTCTTATGTACATTGTCTTCAGTCAGGAGTCTTTGGATGAACAAGGGCAGGAAATAGAAGAAGAAGACACATCTGAAGCTTCTGAAAAGGAGGATGTTTCTTTGGTCATAGAAATGGCAGAGCAAGAAGAAGATATCAACCTTCAGGATGAGGGGCTGCAAGTGGCTGCTCTTGACCTTGTTCAACTGAGGACAAAAACTCTGAGGGGAGCAGAGCCAGTTGAACATTTTGATGTTCAGAGCAGCAACTATGCAGTGCCCATGCTTCCAGGTGTGTTGATTGGTGGAAAGGATTATGTTTTCCTCCATGATATAGAGTGTATGTTTGATTTGAGGGAGGACTATGCCATTTCCCTTATTGCCCAGGCTTCAAGGCTTGACAAGGAGGTTGGCATAGAGGATGACCATTCACTATTGGCTTTGGAAACAATGTTTGATCCCGTAGAGGCCCTTTCATTTTGTTTCAAAGAGGCTGAAAAGTTCCAAGAGCCAGATGAAGCTGCCTTCCAGCTCACACAGGAAGCTATGAATCTCTCAGCACTATACACAGAAAAGCCTAAAGAAGAGGCTGGACAAGAAGGGAGAGGGATAAATCTTTGGAAAGATGAACTGCTTGTTGCTGATGAAAATGAGAAGGTACTTCAAATCATATACTTTGACTTCTGCTTAACTTTGTTTTTGTAGGTTGTGTATTGTCTCACTCCAATCCTTTGATATGTTGCAGCTACAAATTGAGGATGACACATTCCTCCAGAGAACAAGTGGAAGCAGGCAGGTTGGGTTTCGTAAAATGTCAGGCCTAGCTCATTATATTCATGATCTAGGTAGTGCCAAGATCTTGATTTACCATAGGCAGTTGAGCAACAATGGAGAAGCCATTGTTTACTTCCTAAAATGTTTGTCCAGGGCTTTAGGTGGACATGTTCTTTCATGGCAAAAGGAAAAGATCATTTTGATAGAGAGGTTGTCTGCCATAGATATATTTGGAGATTATGTGAATAAGCAGGCCTCTAGGGCCGCTTACTTTTTGTCTTACACTTCTTATGCATTAGCATGTGGTGTTAAGGAGCCCAAATATCTGGAGGGCTATGGAAAACACCAACTCGTAAGGTTTCAAGAGCCACCCATGATTGCATCAGGCCACACAGTCTAAGAAGAGGAATAGGTGGAGAGAGCTGAAGAAAAGGATAAAGAGACAGTCGACATCAAGCCAATAAAGAAGAAAAAGACTCCAATCAAGATCAAAAAGAGAGTTCCGATCGGCAGGCCCTGGGAGAAATAGGATTTAGTCATTGAATATAGCACAAACATTATATTAAATTTGAACTGATTTGTATAAAGTCTTTGATATCTGGTATGATCTTGTATAAATGACTAATAAGTTGATGATGAAATGATTTGTACATTTACATAGAGTGGTGTCGTTAAATATTAAATGAACAATATATTGAAATTGTAACAAATTGTATTAATTTCAGATCATATGTTTCACATTGAAATACTTTTCATGCATAACACCAAGAGTCACTTGTTCCACTAAAAAAATTTCTATTGAATGAGTTTGAAAACATGTGGACATAACACCAATAAGTTACAAATGAGTCCTATTCATGTTTACTTGTCCATTTATGGTTTCTAAATATCTTCGATTCCCTCCATTGTCTATGTCTCTCTGCTGCAATTGAATTGTCTAGAGCTTGTCTTTGTCTTTGCTTTTGGGCTAGAAGAAAAGCAAGCTTGATTTTGGAGCTAGCAACTTTTCTTTTAGCATGCAGCCTCTGTAGTATGCCTCGGTAAAACCATTGGAAGACTTCCTTCAGACTATTCGCCGTCTGACTCCCTCCATAGTGTTGTGTGTGTCTAAAAAATGCATTACGTGCCATGTAGTGAGACTTCTCCATGCCTTGGGTAGACCAAATAGCTGGGCATCCATACTTTTTGACAAAATAGGGAAGGTGGTTGTATATGATATGCTGTAAGACATAAGAATGCATAGTAAGTAATTAAAAAAAAGAAGATCACACTTAAGTAAAAGAAAAAGACATAACCTTACCATGTAGTGAGTTATATTGCAGGCTGTCCACGCGTCTTTCACTCGGGGGGGTCACTCATCATATGTAACCCTATCACGTGAGTTCAACAGAAGGATTTTTTTTATTTCTAAAATTTACAGAAATAAATATACATAAGGGACTATTTAAAATAGTTTTGGAAAAAATTTACAGATTTGTATAGAAAATGGGTACATTTTATTCATGAAATTTTTTACAGATAAGGGACTTTAAATATAGGCCTTGAACGCACGTGATATAGAGGGTTTATACATAGTGACCCCCCTGAGGTCTTTCATTGACTTTCCAAAATGTTTAATTGCCTCCTCAAAGTTCTTGTAATCACTCTTTGTCCATGTTACTTTGTCACAGAACATGAAGAGTTGATCAAGAGACCTCCACACCTCTGCCTTCCTATTTCGTGCTTCCCCATCTGCCTCATGATCTTTCACAGCATTATGGACTTGCTTCCACAATCCATAATTAATCTTTGAAACTGCTCTACCTTGCCTTACTTGCTTACTGTGTTTGGGTCGAGACAAGAATCTTCTTGCCTTAACACCACCAATAGAGGGCTTGATTGGTACCTCCTTGCCATTGGTAGACTTTTTAAAATCCTTTGTGATTTGAACATCTCCTCCATGTAGACCTATATCGGATAACACTTTTTCCAATGCTTGAAGAGCATCCTTTCTATTTTTTTCGGGACGGAGTTTCCAAGCAAATCCAATATATAAAAATACCAATTTCTCAATAATTCGACATAGACCATGCAATGTGCAGATGTGAACATTACATAGTGGAATGTCCAGAATGGCCTTGAAGTCAGGGTCAACTTTATCTCTATTAGGTGCTCTCTTCCACCATTTTGAATCCATTACTTGAGCTGATTCTTTGCAGTAAAGACAAGGAGACTTTGAGTTGCCTCCTTTACTAATGTTATACATGCACTTAAGTGTTTTAAGATCCCCGGCCATGTGCCACTCTACTTGAAAATCACCTTTTCCTGCAACATGGAGATTCTCGCCTTGCACTTGTCTTTTGATTATTCTTGGTATTTCCGTGTGGTGAAACACCCAATCTAGTGTTTCATGGTCTTCGGTCTTCACCTGCGAGATTATAGAAAACAAAAGTATTACTATATCAGATTTGAAAACAATGACCAAAATCAAGTATAAAACAACCCATGATCATACCTGGAACGAGCCTAACCACCATATGTGTTTCTCTGACTGCACACTAAAATACTTCGAACTCGCTTCAGTCAATGATGTATCAATTGCTCCATTCATCAATGTAATAGTAACTCTTTCCATTTTCTTTTCCTTTACAACCTCACACTCATCCAGTTTGATAACAAATTTCAAAATGCCTTTGCACTCCTCAAATGTTATTCCATAAAACTCGACCATTCTTTTTTGAAGTTGTTGCAGATCTAAAAATATATTGTTCCAAGGATCATACACAGTGGTTCCTTTAACACCATGAAATATTTCTTCAATATGGATATGTTGCCCAATAAATTCATCTATACTTTCATTCAAATGACCTCTTATCCTCCACACGGTTGCTGGATTTGGCAGTAAAACTCGTTTAATCCTTTGATCTTTCAAAGTTGAGGATATCGCATGGAAAATCGAACTATATCCCTTCCTGCTAACTCCACTAACATCAAGAGCCTCTTGGATTATAGTGCCATCAACTTGATTATTGGATACAAAGTCCTCTACAACATTGCGTTTGACTGTTTTGTATTTTTTTTCCTCAATCAAACCTTTTGCTACACCGCAAGAAAGCAATCCTTTCATTTGTTTAACAGGAAGAAGGTTCGGGTCCATATTTTCTTTTGTAGGCTCCAATAATTTCTTGTAGTAACAACACAATATGACTATATTATTCAGCACCTCCATTCTTATTTTGCGACAATCAATGAAATAGATATAGTCTGGAAGAGAGCCTTTTTGAGTATACAAAATGATAAATTTCAATCTAACCTTGCTTCCTGAATTCGTCGCTTGCATCCACCAGTCCCAGCCTTCAAATTTGCAATGTTTTTAATCTTCCTACTACGTAGTCTGTCTCCAAGCACGGTTCTCTTCTTTCTTGCTCTTGTCAACTCTTTTTTACTCTTTGAATGCTCCTCAATTTCATTCTGCAACTGCTGCTCCAATTTTGCACGAATGGCTATCTCCTCCATCTTGGCCCCCTTTTCTTGTAGGTACATCATTTTATACGTTTTCGCAAATGCAGACTGTGCTGAAATATAACCAAGAAGTCCATTTTGTCCATCGTCGGCAAACCTCAGTAATGTGGTGGGATTGACAAATGGAGGTGTAGAGTTTTTTACTTGACATTTTGGATATATGCTTCCATTGCACCATAAGTCAATATGTTGAAGCCCTTCTCTTCTCATATTTTCCCGCTGTTGAGCATTCAGCACCGTATCCTTTCGTCTTTTTTGTGCTGGAGCATATTGTTCTTCTAAGTCGATGTGAAGATGGTGTAATCGCTTCTTCTCAGATAGTGACTCACTAGTATCGGCCATTTTTTGTGCTTCTTAGGTTGCGAAGTTTAATTTTCAATCTCATAGTCGTTTTGTAACATGAATCGTGGAAGTGTGGCGGTATCCATGTGAATATTTTGAAAACTTGCAATCACTAAGTTCAGTGATGGACTCTTTATGAAAGGCCTGCACACGTCGGCCAAAGAGATGCGGAATCTTTAGTAAACAAAAAAAAATCTAAGAGGATATTTAATACAAAATCGTGTTAGTCAGACAAAAGATTATCTTATTCCTTTTTGAATTGACAGTTCTGTAGTCCTTACTGACAATTCTGAGCCACGTTTTCGTATTTTACTATTTTTGAGGTCTTTTAGGAGAGAAATAAATCAAAAAATAGTGAATTTCTTACAGGGCCCCAAAATGAGTTCCCTTTTTCCCTAATGTCAATGCATGCAGAGCAAAAACATGCAAACCGTCGAGAAAAGATCGCGGGGTGAGACTCACCTACGCTCTTGATGGAATGGAAATCAAGAGTGCCAGGCACAGAACGATAATCAAAAGGCCTCGTCCGATGAAGACTCCTAATGTCCACGCACCAAAAATACCGGCTCACCACCCTATCGTCACGCGACTGAAACAAGGACGTAGCATTAGTGGTGCACCACCGCACCACATCATGTGCATCCTTGAAGCGATCGGCACTGTGACGCAACTGGTATCGACGCAAAGCACGCTTCACGCAAGCACCTACACCATCGTGCTCTCCCTTACCGTGCCCTGTCTCGAAGTAGCTCCATGTGATCGGAATGCCTGTCTCACGGTGCCATCTGCAGAACCAATAAAACTGTCTAGCAGATTTGAACTGACCACCGCAACCGTCTGACCAGATCCAGCGCCGCTGCCATGTGACACCATGATCCCTCAAGAAACTATCATGCAAAGTGAAGCAATGCTGCACAAAATGGGCATCATGCGATCGATCATCACTAATGTAGAAGTGATACTCTCGCACAATGATGCGTGAGTCCATGGTGCTATCAATGCCATCCACATGAGCCTGTGCATCGCGATAGCTAATGTGCACAAATATAGCAACCTGCAATATGGCATTGAAAAAAAATATGACTATTGAAATAATTCAATATAATGAGGCAGGGAAAAAATCAATACTCAATCACACGTCACCTGTTCGGAGAAATAATACTCCGATTGGATCTCATGCTGTGATGCAAAGGTGTAATTCTCCGCAAAGTCCACCACTGAGACAACCACCCCTATAGGAAATGTCCTCAAACATGCACGAAACTGACGATCCTCCCATTTCGCAGTGTGCGAGTGGCGTATGTAGCGGTACAGCTTCCCTCGAAAACAGTCAATGAATACAACACGTGGTGTCTCCTTCCCCACAAGCTGCAACCTCCTCGACTGTGCACCACCATCTAATGTCAAGGTACAGTACTCATACTGCTGCCAACGAACCATCTGCACATCACAAGTATCTAGTGCAGCTCGTGGCACTCTAGCAAAGTCACCACACAAAGTACACGTGCCTTCCACACAATCAAGGGAGTGGAATAAAGCATCACCATCTCATGTACACAATATGGAATGAATGAAGTCGCGAGGGCTAGTAGGAACCACTCCCCTATGACCATCAAGGGAACGGAATACATCATACATCAATCCAAAATCCACATGGTAGCGACAACAGCATGTGTCACGCTCCTGAGAGCATCGCACAAACCATGGCCTGCATCGCTCAAATGACCTCTGCCCAATCTTGAACTCCGGGTGCGCCTCTACAAACTGAGTGTACAACTCAGTCTGGGTACACTCCAAAAAACATGCACCATGCTCAATGTACACACCGCGTGACACCCTCTTCCGCAATGCCTTCTTGAACACCGGGGATGCTCTGCAATGCTCCTCCCAAAACTGTTGTATGAAGGACCTAGTGGAATCATCCAACAATCGATCGCTGCGAGGTGCACGACCACTCAAAGCCCAAAGAGCATCAGTCTCACTATCCTCTAGACTCTGCCTCCTAATGATGCCTGCTCGCAATGTGCGCGGTGCAATCTGAAGAAGACGTGAAGCGGTACGCACATGGCCTATCATATGAGGTCTACTAATGGCAGCCACAATAGCACGACGTGCTGCCAAGGCATCACTGGAGTTCCTATGCTTAATAGAAGCATAGGAACGTCGAACACTGCTAAGGACCTCGCTAGATACAACCCTATCTCTACGTGCACCAAGACCAGCAAGCCTCCTACACTCTACCAAGTCAAGGTGATCAATCAGGGACGTAAGAAGAGAAGACTGCGAAGCTGGCGTGAGGTCACAAAAAAAAGACTGCACAATCTTGCTAGTACGACGACGGATAGTGGACTTCGGCAAGTCACGTCGTGAAGCAACACTGCTGCTGCAAGGTGGGGCAAGGGGATCAATGGGAGATGGTAGGGTGGACGGGGGAAGGGAGGCACCAAGCGGAGCGGGGGGAGGGGGAGGGGGAGGGGGAGGGGGGAGGGTGGAGGGGGAAGAGGTAGAGGTGGAGGCCAAAATGTAGGTGGCTAGGGGAAGGGCGGAGGCTAGAGATAGGGGAGCGGCGAATGAGCATGGGGGGACAATGGAGGTGGGATGTAGAGGTAGAGCTGGAGGTGGATCAGTGGTGGCATCGCGAGCTCGAGCTCTAGAGGCTCTCTTGCACTCACGAGCCTTCCGCTTGCGCTCCTCGTCAATGAGATTTGGGGGGGGGTTCCTACATCTTTCACGTCTACTAGCTCTACGGCTTTGAGAACCCATTCTCAATGAAAGTAGGATGGAAGGTGTGACAAAGTGATGAGGAGGCAAGAATGACTAAGAATGGGTGAAATGAACCAAAACATGGTGTCTTATAGAGAGCCTCAACTCATCCACTAGATTGCTCTTCATTATTATTGGTGGAGAGGTGCTAAGATTGATACTAATTGGCTTAGTTTTGGTGGAGAGGTCTGCTATGCCCAGAGCCCCGATCATATACCTTGATCAGACCTTATACCTCGATCGAGGTATTCAGTGCATTACGCATTTATGTATGAACCTCGATCGAGGTATCTCTAGGTGTCCTCGGTCACATACCTCGAACGAGGTATTGTATGCCTCACCCAGGTTATATACCTCGATCGAGGTATTGTATGCCTCGCACATCGTCATGTGTATACATCTGGCTGATGTGGCACCATGCATGGTCATGATGTGGTAATATAGTCTCTTCCTGCATGGTCATGATGTGGTACTGGGCCTCTTCGATGACATTGAAAGGTGATGTGGCATGATGAGTTGGCATTCATGAGGTGGTAGATTGACATGGCAAATTGAGGTGGAGGGATTGGTGACGTGGCAAGGTTGAGGAGGTATGCCAAGGTGGCATTGTGTGATCACATGGCTGATGATGTGGAATGATGAGGTGGCACATGTGGCAGCACGTGTGGCAATGTAAGGTGACATGGCAAGGAGTGATGTCACATCTGCTTGATGAGATGGCACCACGTGGTCTAACAACGTGGCATGGTTTTGATGACTCAGCCTTCCACATGGGCAGCATGCAGACTCCAAAGGCTTGCCACTAGGGTCGGTGATGCTCCTAGCCTACCTCACCAAGCCTAATACCAAGCCTACCTTGTCTTGGTATTAGGCTTGGGTGGCCCTTTTTCCCCCACAAAAGGGAGATTTAACTGTTGGAGGCCATATCGTACGTTTCCCTTACTCAAATTTAACCAAAATTTTTTCCTCTTATTCATCATGCAGAGGACTAAAAATATTGACATTTTTGAAATGTTTGGTTATGTTTGAGAATTACTAGATTTATTTTTAATATTCTTTGTTGATCCTCTAAGGAGTAAAAGTAAAAATTAAACTTCAATCTTCCTAAATCTAACCGTTGGATTTGGGATTTGATGATTCAACCACACACCCTTATGTGCCTACTAACCTTCCACCGAATTGGATTTGCTTAATTATTCAAAATACTAAAAAAATGTGGTGTGCTACTAAAATGCATGTATTTTATGACTTTATTTATTATAAATAATTATTTATAATTAGATAAATCATTCAAAAAATTACCAATAAATCAAGTTAAGCTCTACATAATGCAAAGAGACCACTTACAAAGTTTCAATAACATTTAATCTAAAATGAGTGAGAAATTTAGAATTTAATATGACACTCTTTGTTCGTGACAAACGTGTGACCACCCTGGAACCATGCCGTGTGACACAAAGAAATTTTTTGTGTGTGCATCGAATTTTTGATCAGACTATACGATTGTGTGCACAATAGCAAGTGTGATGTTGTGTCAGAAGACTTCAAAGACTAGATCCATAGGGAAGTAGGTGAGATTTGCATTTTTGTGTGCTAAAAAGCTTGTTTTTCCACCTCCTAAGGATTGGGGAGTGAACAAAAAGTGGACACCCTTAGCTTGCTACCACCCTTCTTTGTACTAACCCCTCCACAAATTATGTCTTCTTGCAGCTTGATATCGTGGGTAGATACCCTACTCCTATCGAGACAGCCTACCACCACTACCATCACAGAGGAGATACATGGAAGCACTTCTATCATGACGGTTTGATTACTAAGGAGCAATATATATGGGCTAGTGGAGCGGCCCCCGAGGTATTTGAAAGTAATTAAATAATGTCAATATTATAAGTAAAGATTTGATTTTCCATACATTGATATATGTTGTCCCTTGTTTATAGGCCCCTGCACAAGAAGACGAGGAAGGAGGCAGAGAAGGGAGCGCAAAAGGGAGCGTGGAAGGGAGCGAGGACATGGAGAACTTAGATTAGTCATAGAAGTAGTGCTAGCTACTCTTTTTTGTACTTAAAGCCAGTGGCTTGGCTTCGTGCCTTGTATATACACTCCTCTTATTTTTTGTATTTGAAGCCACATGACGTGGCTTAGCTCCGTGCTATATGTACATACAAGCACTTTTTGAGCTTTCAATTTTCTTGTGCAATGTTTTATCAATTAATGCCTTGTAAACTAAATGTTGTGGAGTTGTAATGTTTTATTTGGAATTGTAATTGTCGGATATAGACGTGCTTGCAAGAGTGCTAATTAAAACGTGGTTGGTTGTA
Source organism: Dipteris shenzhenensis (assembly GCF_047967505.1). Taxonomy (NCBI): domain Eukaryota; kingdom Viridiplantae; phylum Streptophyta; class Polypodiopsida; order Gleicheniales; family Dipteridaceae; genus Dipteris; species Dipteris shenzhenensis. The sequence goes on along the minus strand of NC_141618.1, from coordinate 27,623,110 downwards.
AGAATTAAATTACATAATGTGGAAATGGGATTCCTGTAACTACATAGCATACACAACATACACAGCATTCTGTAAATTTAAGAAATATTATGTAGCGCATCCATCAGTGCGTTTATAAACGCATCTATATATGCGTCTGTTATTCAAGGAGCGTTTATTTGCACATCTATAAGAGAGTCTACAAGACTGTTTATAAATGCATCTATACACGCATTTAACGATGCATTTGTTTGTTTTTTAAATTTTCTAGTAGAGCGTCTATTTATGCATCTACATGCGCATCTATACACGCATCTGTCTGCTATATAGACATGATGTTAGACGCAGGTCTCTAAACACGTAAATAGACGTGTAAATAGATGCGCCTGTAAGTTTTTTTTTAGTTCAGTAAACAAGTCTGTGTGCATGTCTATAGGTGCTTTGTCTTGTTGTGCATGGCATGCATCTCATTGGTCCACTGATGACACATGGAGGATTCCCGTAGATTGTGTAGCTTGGAAGCACATAGACAATCAGTGGCCGGACTTTATGAGGGAGCCACACAACTTACATCTTGGGCTCACCATGGATGGCATGAATCCTTTCGGGTTACGCTCGACATCTTGGTCGACATGGCCCATAGTCATGGTGAATTACAATATCCCACCATGGCTAATAATAAAAAAGGGACACCTCATGCTTGCACTACTTGTGCCAGGGAAGTACAAGGCAAAAAATATGGACGTGTACATGGCAGCTTGGATAGAGGAGTTACAGATATTACGGAGAGGAGTGCGGGTCTTTGATATTTCTAGAGCTCCTAGACATACCAATGATATTTTGGTTAGGGGTATCTTGATGTGGACCATGCATGACTACCCAGGATATGCAGAGTGCACATGTATGGTGTCTCTACATATATTATATAGGATTATGCTCTTATGACTCTCTTTCCGGGTTTGAAATTGCTTGCACGATACTCCAAACATATGAGAAAAAATGTTTATGAAATTCATGCTCGTCACCTTCTGCTAGACCATCTCGCGCATGGAGGTTGACTTGATCCACCACCATCATATTTGAAGGCAAGTGACTGGATTCAGGCTTGGAGGGAAAATGGAGAGGAACCTCCTCCTGGTATGAAGAGGCTATCGATCTTTCATGAGCTTCCTTATTGGGGTCAGTTACAAATCAATCATGTCTTGGATCCCATGCAAATCTTCAAGAATGTGGGGGCTACTATTTGGGAACACTTGATTGGCTCCAAAGACTCGAGAGAAGTGCAAGAAGACTTGCATGCTATTAATAGGATGTCTCGTTTGTGGCCCCAAGTGCATGCTTCGGGAAAAGTTATCCTCCCAAAAGCAACGTGGATTCTCTCTACAAGGGAGGAGGCAGCGATCAAGGCGGACATTGCCTCTTTTCAAACACCCATAGAGTACATGCATTGCTTGAAAGGAGCATTTTCAAAGGACAATAAGCTTAGTGGGCTCATATCCCATGATTGGCACAAGGTCTTACAGCTATTCTAAGCTGTAGGATTAGTGTATCGATAATCATGGTGCATTAGCGTAATTATGATTATGTTATATTGTTGACATGACTTCTTTGCTGATTTGATAGTTCATCCTCCCAATTACAATAAAAGGGTGCTTACAAGAAGATGTTAGAAATGCTATATTCAAGATCAGTGGTATTGTGAGGTATGCTTACTATCAAATCGCATTGATTGCATTTTCTTCAATTTAAGCTGAATAATCTATAGATTGATTATGAAAATATCTTACATGGGCATGTGAAATAGGTGGATATCTCAAAAAGAGATATCCATATCGAGCATCGAGAAGGCTAGGGTGGAATCCATCAAAACTGTATGCTTGCTTGAGAAGCACTTTCCCTCGAGCATTATGACAACTCAAGTATACTGGCTTGTGCACATAGTTGATGACGTGGCTATTGCAAGTAGCCTTCATGGTCGGTGGATGTTTTTTCTCAAGCAGTTTATGAAAACTTTAAAGGGATTTGTAAGACAAAGAGCAAGACTAGAATCAAGCATGGCAGAGGGATGGCTTGTGTGTTGGGATATCTCAAGGTGTATGCCTCAGGCACACCTTATGTTTCTATGTGTGAGTGCTAGAGGCACAGTTAGGTGCCCACAAGCATAGTTAGGTGGTGGAGAGCCACATAGGATGATTGAGAGAATCTAGGAGCAGATTGAGGAGATGATTGTGGAGCTCTGAAGTCATCAGTGATGTCAGTGAGCATGTATGAGGTGCCTACTTAAGGACCTCACTCTTCTTCATTCCACAAGCAAGTAATGCAAGTATTCTGAGTTTGTGTCCACTCTTTCCTTTCCTTTCAGTTTACCAACATGGTATCAGAGCCCTTTGATCCCCCTTGAGCCCATTTCTACCACATCATCTTCTTCTTCTTCATCTTCTTCTTCTCCATTTTCCTCTTTCTTCCCAAAATTTTTGAGAGCTTGGTTCTCCACCTACAAATGACCATTGCCCAAAACTTCTGAGTTGGAAACTCCTCCAAACCTTCTGAGTTGGAAACTCCTCTAGTATGGGCAAACTTCCACCTGCAAGCAATTGAAGAAAAAACGTCTATGGTGGCTGCCATTCCCCAAACAGCGCATTTTTTGCCATTTCTTCTACTGCTCAATACTCCTTGCCTGCTCCGCCATTGCCTGAACCCTCTTAGGAGTAGATGGGTGACCTCAAGACGAAGATTTTGAGCCATTTTTCAGCTCATTTGGTTCAGTAACAAGGGAGAAATCGTCAAAACTCAGGTTCAGCCTGTAGCAACTCTCTCGGGCAAAAGTGCGCACCATTTCATCCAACCTCTGTGCTGGACCCTCTCTAGTATATGAGCTTTCTTTTGCTTTAAAAAGCCCTCTTTTCCTTGCTTTGAAGAGTGAGCTACAAGCCCTCCAAGTTCAGCCTTTTGGTTTTGACAGTTTTGGACAAGTTTTTTGAAGATGATGCTACATAAAATGCTACTCCAGCATTTCTAGTTTTTTGAATCTTTCAATAACTTCAGTACAAGTGTGGCTTCAGTTTTGTTTTGAATTACTAGACCTGGTTTTGATTGGAAAGTATTCATTTTAGCCACTTCTATGAAGCATGTAAGAAGCATCATTGATTGAATATTGGTCACTAGTCTTTGCTACATCAAGTGCTCATATTTTGGAAGTCTTTCAGTTATTTTTTGCCTTGTAAGAGAGATAGACACTGCCCAATATCTGGGTTAGACCCTCTCATGGCTACCGTATTGAATCTAGAGAAGTTCAATGGAAAGGGCTTCCACACATGGCAGATGAAGGTGAAATTTGCATTGATGAGGGAGAACTTATGGGGACTTGTCAAACCTACTCCTACTACTTCTTCTACGGCCTCCAATGCTGGAGAATCCTCAACTCCGACACGACCGGCAAGGGGTCCAGCTAGAGAAGAAAAAGCATATGGTATCATTGCTCTTGCTTTAGGAGATGATTATATTCACCATATCTCTGACTTGGAGTCTCCTTCAGAAGCTTGGTAGAAGCTTGACATGATTTTTGGTGCTAGCTCTCACATCTCTAAACTATCACTTAAAATCTCTTTCTTTGAATTGAAGATGGCTAGTGGTACTACTTTAGCAGCTCATGTCAACTATATGCGAAGTCTTATGACTCAATTAGCTTCTATCAACTCTCCTATTACTCCAGATGATGCTATGGCAGTGTTACTTAAGAGTATGCCTGAAGATTATGATCACATAGTTACCACTTTGAAAAATCTTCCTAATCCTAATCTTGAAGGTATTATCTCTGCTCTCCAAGAAGAAGAAAGACATATGGAGCTCAGGAAAGGCAATGACACTGTTTATGCTGTAAAAGTCCAGAAGGGCAAGTATACCCCTTGCAATCACTCTGGAAAGACAAGTCACCTTTCAAAGGACTGCTTCAAAATTACTCCATGCAAGCACTGTGGCAAGAACAACCATAATGAGAAGTTTTGCAGAGCCAAAGCAAAGACAGAAAATGCAAATCTACTTTCAGTTGATGAGCCTCCACAAGATGAGGCATCCTTTGAAGATTAAATGCATTTTAAAACATCTCTATGTATGCTCCAGATCTCTCTTTTTATGTCAAGGTACTCAACCTGGATAGTCCTCTAAAATGAATGAAAATAAACTATTGTGTTTTGTGTGTTTTGTAAACACCTCTGGTCACCTTATGATGTAGGCCATGTGTATGTTTTGCTCCATGGTACCTCCTGCAGACATTGTGTGCATGTACATGCAGGGGAGATAACCATTGGAAGGTCTTTTTGTATCCCTTTTGTTTACCTTACACCCAAGGGAACCCTTGCTAGCATGAGAACCTAACCATAGATTTATCCTTGACCACCATGGGATGGAATGAGAAACTATGAGACTAGATGTATCCTTGACATAGCCTGAGGCATTCCCTTGAGGGGGGGTTTGTTGGAATATCTCAAGGTGTATGCCTCAGGCACACCTTATGTTTCTATGTGTGAGTGCTAGAGGCACAGTTAGGTGCCCACAAGCACAGTTAGGTGGTGGAGAGCCACATAGGATGATTGAGAGAATCTAGGAGCAGATTGAGGAGATGATTGTGGAGCTCTGAAGTCATCAGTGATGTCAGTGAGCATGTATGAGGTGCCTACTTAAGGACCTCACTCTTCTTCATTCTACAAGCAAGTAATGCAAGTATTCTGAGTTTGTGTCCACTCTTTCCTTTCCTTTCAGTTTACCAACATTGTGCAAGAGTCATTAGTATATATCACAGAGTTTCTTACATCCATGGATCCCGATATGCCGCAAGCTTCACATAACAAGGATGATGATCGCATGGTTGGCAAGGTTCCCCAAGGAAAAGGGATTGAAAGAAAGATGAGCAAAGAGCAAATGGAGAAATTCAATAGGTTTTCTATCCTGAATGACAAGGAGATGCAAAAGTTGATTGAGAGATATAATGAAATGGCCAAAGCAAAAAGAATAAATACAAGGACAAGATGCATAGTAATGTACAGAAAATTGCAACCATATCCATGGGATCTGGCTCTTCTCCCCACTCACATGTCACTTGATTGGCTACAACTGTCTCTACATAAAGCCGAATGCGATGGAGAGATAATAAACGAGCGCGAGCAAAAGTTATCATCTGGATGTATGATGCATGTAAGTTTGTTACCTCTTGACATAATTAAGTAATTATTTGTGGCAATATACACTATAAAATAGATCCATCTTCATTGTTTTAATGATGCTCTTTTATAGTACAAAAAGTACAGTGCATTATGGTCATATGGATGACATTTTCACATGGAACACATCGATTCAAAGAGAGTCACGTGTGATTGTGGAGTCATGGCTAACTTCACACAAGATAGCCGAGCAAGTGCTTCGGATACCAATCTTCTCTCCTCATAGTTGGATTATTATGGAACCATACTGGAAATCTATGAAGTTTATTTCAAGAGATTTAGTATTTTCATTCTTGATGTAAAATGGTTTAGAACTATTTACAATGGTCCCCATGCGACCGTGAGACTCCACCTAACTTTGGACCAATGAAAGTGATACTTTTGCTCTTCTTGAGCACTATGAGCAGGTGCATACTAATGATTTAATTAATTGAAGCTTTCATTTTCAAAGATCCATTGATACATTTACTTAAGCATAATTTCATATATATAATTGACGACATTTGGCACCCATCTTCAATATAGGTGGTTTTTCATCCGGATCATTTTGATCCAAGATGGTGGTACGTGATCCAAGTTGCACCACGAAGTAAGCAAATTTTTGAAGATAGAGATGTGGATATGGAGATGCCACTACCAATGCCGGATCCAATTTATCCAAATGAATCTAGCGAAGAAGATGAAGATCACAATATGAGCCAAGAGGAAGATGCACATAATGACATCGCACAGGAGGAAGATGGAGATCACGATATTGAGGAAGAAGACAACGATCATCAAGAATCACCACACTTTATTGAAGAAGATGATCAAGTACTTTTAGGTGAACGTACGATGCTAGAGTATGATGATGATATAGGAGATCAACTTAGTATAGAGTTAGAGATAGACTTGTTTGGTGTGTTAGACTTGGCTCAAGATGAAACCGTTGTTGTAAATGCTCTTCATTGATTTTTTTCATCTCATACACAGGCCTCTAATGATACTGTTTTATTTATGTTGATGTGCCTATTGATTTTGAACATGGTTCTACTCATGATTGTGTTGATGACTTTGAAATCATTGATCATGCAGTGGTTGCTCATTAAGACCCTAAGAGTCAATGGCAAGAGGCAATGGAAGCTGAATATGATTCTTTGATCTCTAAAGGTACATGGGTTCTTATTGAACTACCTCCTGGTCATAGTCCTATCAAATGTAAGTGGGTTTATAAAAGCAAAACCAAACTGATGGTTCTTTTGACAAGTTTAAAGCTCGTCTAGTTGCAAAAGGATACTCACAAATTGCAGGAGTTGATTATCATGATACTTTTTCACCCATTGTTCGTAGCACAAGTATTCAGGTACTCTTGGCTTTTGCTACTCAATTTGATTTGGAGATTCATCAAATGGATGTGAAAACTACTTTTCTTAATGGAGATCTTAAAGAGGAGATTTATATGGAGAAACCAAAAGGGTTCATACTTCTCAGTTAGGATCATCTTATTTGTTGCCTTCATCATGCTCTTTATGGTCTAAAACAAGCTTCCCATTCCTGGTACATTAAAATTGATCAGTTTCTAACATCTCAAGGTTTCAACTCTTGTTTCTCTGACCCCAACTTATATGCCAAATGTGATGGTGCTCTTTTTTTCATTCTTGCTCTTTATGTGGATGACATCATACTTGTTTCCAACAATCTCGATTTCTTGCAACATGTCAAGAAAATCTTATCCTCAGCATTTGATATGGTTGATCTTGGTGACATTCATTCATGTCTTGGTATTCAAGTACAGTGATTTTGTCACAACAGAATTTTGCTACTTCGACAAACAAAACTCATTCAAGATGCAATTCAAAAGTTTGGCTTGACAAATGCTCACTCTAGGACCACTCCTTGCCTTGTGAGCTCTGTCAAAAATACTCTATTGACTCATGATGTTGAGGTTTCACATCAACCTTATGCCCATCTTGTTGGCTGCCTTATAGTTTGGCAGTTTGAACACTCGACCAGCTATTCTTTTTACTGCCAATTTTGTAGGTCAATATTTGGCTGCTCCCTCAATGGAATATTGGTGTGCAGCAAAACATGTTCTAAAGTATTTGAAAGGCACTTCTGATTTTGGATTAGTTTATCAATGTCATACAGAATCATCTTCTGTGATTTCTCTCGATCTTTTGGGATATACAGATGCAGATTGGGCAAGCTCTCACTTCTTTGTGCGGTCTACAAGCGGTAATTGCTTCTTTATCAATGGTTGCTTGGTCTCTTGGGCAAGTAAGAAGCAATGTTGTGTTGCTGTTTCTACCATAGAATCTGAGTATATAGCAGCTTCTCTAATAGCTTGAGAATTGGTTTGGCTATGACAATTGCTTGCAGATATCGGTCATCCTCCATCATCCAGTACTCCTCTCAGATGTGATATCAAAGTGCCATAAGTTTGGCTAAAGACTATGTTTACCATAACAAATTAAATCCAAGCATATTGTTGTTCATTACCATTATGTGAGACATGAAGTGAAGAAAGGGATGATAATGATTGAGAATTCTCCCACTTCTCAAATGATTGCAAATATTCTCACTAAAGGAATTAGTGAGACACGCTTCACAGTGCTATGATCAAAACTTGGAGTTCTTGCAGCTTCTCTCTTCCAACATTAACACACCTATGAGTGACCTTTTGTATATAAATGCACATTTGCATTACATACTTGTAAATAATTGTACAAAGGATCAACTTGTTTTATATATAGGAGCTCGGATTTTTCCCTTGTCCTCCCCAAGGGTTTTGTCATCCATAGCTGGAGACCTTTCTTTGAGTGGGGGTGTTAGAGCTATATATAGCTTGCCTTAACTTGAACTAGGTCTCACCTATATATGTGTAACTAGTGATCAATATGAATCAGCAGTCTTTGGGAGTCTATCTGGTGTGTCTATCATCTCTTCTTCTTCTCTCTCAACAAGGGGTGTCTCTACTGCTTTCTACTAGCCTATCTCGACTCCACATAAGTAATCTCAGGTGGTATGGATGTGGGGTGGTTTGGAGTCTATACTCTCGACTCATAAGGGGTGTTTTGAGTGCCTATCATGTATGTATATCACTCCTCTGGAGTGGGAGGGTGACCTAAAATGTTATATAATTGCTGTAAGAAGGCATCTCGAGGGTCAGGCAAGCCTTATGATGAGCTTCCTGGCCACATGATGGAGTGTAGAGAAGAAGAGAAGAAGATTAGAAGACAAGAGAAGAGGGGTTGAAGATAAGAAGAGTAGAGAAGAAAAGAGACAAAAGAAAGAACATATGAACATAAGTTTCCATCATGTAATCCCTTATTTTCATCATGCATGCCCTCTTTCCCTATCCCGCCCTCATACTTTATCCCAATTTCCCTCATGCAATCCCATGATTTCCCTCATGCAATCCTGTGATTTCCATCATGCATGCCCTCTTTCCCTATCCCACCCTCATGCTTTATCCCAATTTCCCTTATCCCAATTTCCCTCATGAAAAGACAGTGGCAGCTTCTTTGCAATAGTCTCCACCAAACTTTGGACTAATGAAAGTGATACTTTTGCTCTTCCCGAGCATTATGAGCAGGTGCATACTAATAATTTAATTAATCAAAGCTTTCCTTTTTAAAGATCCATTGATACATGTACTTAAGCATAATTTCATATATATAATTGATGGCGTTTGGCACCCATCTTCAATATAGGTGGTTTTTCATCCGGATCGTTCTGATCCAAGATGGTGGTACATGATCCAAGATGCACCATGAAGTAAGAAAATTTTTGAAGATAGAGATGTGGATATGGAGATGCCACTACCAATGTCAGATCCAATTGATCTAGATGGATCTAGCGAAGAAGATGAAGATCACAATATGGTGTGGGATTTATATGTCCATCAAGGGAGGGATGATAGCATGGAGCAGGATGATCTTTTTACTGCAGCATTGACTCCACTGTTTGAGGGGTGCACATTCTCTGTTCTACGTGCATCCCTTGAGTTACTAAACTTGCAAACCATCTATGGATGGAGCAATGCAAGTTTGAATGCATTACTCAAGTAAGCTTTAAAGTCTATTTTGCAAACATGGTGAATTATGCTAGTGGGTCAATTACTTGAATGCTTTTCCTCATTTATGGTCTTCACGTGCAGACTATTGTGTAAAATGCTTCCAAGGGAGAATAAATTACCGACCTCAAGAGATATGGCAAGGCAACATGTTACCTCTCTTGGAGGATTAGATTACAAGCGCATCCATGCATGCGTCAATGATTGCATTTTGTTTCGTGGACTACATAAGGATGCAAGAGAGTGCCCTACTTGTGGAGAGGCAAGATATAGAGCAGATCTCAAAACTTTGGATGTGCCTCGTAAGGTTCTGCGACATTTTCACATAATCCCTCGCATCCAACATATGTTCAAGTGTAGAAAAGAGATGTAGAGCAATTAAATGGCTTGAAATCTCATGATTGGCACAAGATGCTCCAAGTAAGTATTTTATGTACATAATATCTTTTTCCTTTCAAATTTGTGAGTGAATAATTATAAGCAACTAATCAATTGCCTCCTCGTGGGTTCAGTTCATACTACCTACTAGCATTTCACAAAGTGCATCGAAGGATGTGAAAGATTGTATTTACAAGATGGGCGAGCTTGTGAGGTACTTAACTTGATACAAAATATGATGTGTATCAATGCTCCATGCAAGGTGTTCATATTGCTAATATGGTGTACTTTTTCATTTCTAGGTATGTGAGCTCAAAGGAAATAGATCCCACCACGCTTGAGAATGCTCAAGTTATGTCAATGGAGGTAGTTTGTGTAGTGGAGGAGACATTTCCACATTCTATTCTCACAAGCCAACTACATCTCATAGTGCATTTGGTGGATGAGATTGCTATATGCAGTACTATACATGCACGATGGTTGTTCTTCCTCGAGTGCTTCATGAAGACCTTGAAGGGTTTCGTGAGACAAAATGCAAGACTCGAAGGTAGCATGGCCGAGGGTTGGCTGGTACAAGAGTCACTTGTATATATTTCTGAGTTTCTTGTTGACGTGGATAGCTCTCTCCCACGACTATGGAGAGATGATGAAGACCTAAGGATGACCTCTATTGTGCCTCAAGGGAAAGGACGCAACAAAGTAATAGACACGGAGTTGCATAATAGTATCAACCTCTATTGTGTGCTTAATAGTGATGTGATGAAAAGATGGGTGACAAGATATGAGGATGTAAAGGCAAGAAGACAAGAAGAAATGGCCCTCTTTCGTACACACCACGGATCTCGTGTGCCATACCCTTAGTATCTAAGAGCACTTCCAAAGGATATTCATGTGGATTGGCTACTTGATGAAATGGAGAAAGCAGAGAAAGATGAGGGGATGCATATCACAATGGAAAAATGGGAGTATGCTAGGGGATGCATGAGCAAGGTCGGTATATAGAATGTAATGCATAAGTTAGGAGCTTTCAATAATTTAGATTTCTTATTTAATTGATTTTTTCTTGGTGTAGTGCACTATTTTCAATGCTATATGGTGTGAGGGCAAGCATTTTCGAACACAATAGATTGATGATAAGAGAAACACACAAGATTGTGGCATCATTGCTAGATTTGAGGGAGCCAATGGAGCCATGGATGATTATTGTGGTATAATCCAAGATATTATTAAGCTTGACTTTCGATGCTTCTTTGTATATGTTTTGGATGTAAAGTGGTTTAAGGACGTTGTGGAAAGAGGCCCTAATGCAACAATCAAATGCCATGCAAGTGGCTTTGTAACTATTGACTCCACAAAGTTTTGGCAAAGTAGGAAGGACACACTAGTACTACCGCAACGTGAACAGGTACTGTGCACACATATAAAAATACTCGCTTTTAAATATTTGATGCAAGGAAAATAACATGATTGTATTTGTGTTTGAATTAGGTTGTCTATCAACCAATGGTGGATAATAATAGATGGTGGCATGTCATACCTATTATGCCATGTTCCAAAGTGATGTATAGTACATTTACTAATATGAAGCGTATGGAGGATGATCATGGCCATGGACATGATGATGACCGTGATACTCAGGGGGGTCACTATGTATAAACCGTCTATACCACGTGCGTTCAAGGCATATTTCTAAAATCCCTTATCTGTGTAAATTTTTCATTAATAAAATGTACCCCTTTTCTATACAAATCTGTAAATTTTTTCCAAAACTATTTTAAATAGTCCCTTATGTATATTTATTTCTGTAAATTTTAGGAATAAAAAATATCCTTTTGTTGAACTCACGTGATAGGGTTACATATGATGAGTGACCCCCCCGAGCCGTGATACGAGAGAGGAGGAGGATCATGAGATAGGAGATACAGATATTGAGGCCATTACCCGTGAGGATGAGCCTACCATTGGTGATACTGATTTTGATGAGCACATGAGTAGCACAAGTAGTAGTGGGTTGAATGTGTTTGTAGATCTAAACACTTGTTTGGATTTTGAAGTAGATAGTTTGACAAGGGTTGATCCCATTGAGGATGAGATTAAACCGTAGCCCATCATTGATATTGGCAAAACTATTTTACATATTGTCTCATTCTCCTCACCTCACTTAATTCTTGTATATGTGGGCTTGCAAAAAAGCATTGATGTTTTTGTTAAAATTATGTGCTTTGGTAATCATGGGCAATGTTTGGAAAGCAATGATGTACACCAAAATCTCACTTTCTGTATTCTCTATTTTGCGTCTAAATATGTATCTAAGTCTCAGTGTAAACGCGCTAATAGATGCGCTAATACATGCGCAAATAGACGCGCTGATAGATGCAATGTTAAATGGGCTTGTATTTTCTCAGTGTAGACGCACAAATAGACATGTTAATACAAGCGCAAATAGACGAGCTGTTAGCCGCACCATTAGACGCGCTTGTAATTTCTCTATTCAAGTAACACCTATAGACGCGCTCGCTATTTTGCACGTCTACCAAGCGCATCTATAGTTGCTTGGTGTTGTTGTGCTTCATACTAGTTTTCGGATCAAGACATTAACAGATTTGTATATAAAAGGGGTACATTTTATTAATCAAAAAATTTATAGATAAGGGATTTTAAATATAGGCCTTGAATGCACATGATATAGAGGGTTTATACATAGTGACCCCCCCAAGGCATTGAGTGTGGCATTCATCATGAATATACTATTCCATACTCTCCTCAACAAAAAGCTCATGCAGAGCATAAGAATCACACTTCTCTTGATGCTATGCAATGTATGCTCCATTCTGCATTATCTCAAAGCTTTTGAGCAGAAGCACTTTTGCCAACCATCTTTGTGCAAAATCATCTTTCTACAACTGCACATTCTGGTCATATACCAATCATAGCTTGGATAGGGGAGACTCCTTTTGTATCACATTTTTGAACTTTTGGTTGCATTCCTTATATTCATGTACTAAAAGAGACACGAAAAGAGCCAGATTTTTCTGGCAGAAAGGTCATATTCATTGGATATTCTCCAAATTCTAAAGGTTATAAATTTTATGATCCTTTTCTAAGAAGGTGATAATCAATCATGATGCCATATTCAATGAGTAGTTAATGGAAGGGACATGGTCTATCGAGCATGTAGAGGACACTGAGACCTTACTTTTTGTCTTTCCTTTTCTATTTGATAATGAATTCACTTCTGATGTCATCATTACTCATTCATCTGATGGCATCACTGCTTCTCCATCTACAAAGCAATGTGTTGACAATCTTGATTTGCATCCTACACATACACAAGCCTCTGATGATAGTGTTGATATTTATGTGGATCTGCCTATTGATTTTGAACATGGTACTACTCATGATTGTGTTGATGACTTTGAAATCATTGATCATGCAATGGTTGCTCATGAAGCCCCTACTACTTATACAGAAGCTATCTCTTTTGCACAAAAGAGTCAATGTAAGTTAAATATGATTTTTTATCTCTAAAGGTACATGGGTTCTTATTGAACTACCTCCCGGTCACACTCCTATCAAATGTAAGTGGGTTTATAAAACCAAAACCAAACTGATGGTTCTTTTGACAAGTTTAAAGCTCGTCTAGTTGCAAAAGGATACTCACAAATTGTAGGAGATAATTATCATGATACTTTTTCACCCATTGTTTGTAGCACAAGTATTCGGGTACTCTTGGCTTTTGCTACTCCATTTGATTTGGAGATTTATCAAATGGATGTGAAAACTGCTTTTCCTAATGGAGATCTTAAACAGGAGATTTATATGGACCAACCAGAAGGGTTCATACTTCTCAGTCAAGACCATCTTATTTGTCGCCTTCATTGTACTCTTTATGGTCTAAAACAAGCTTCCCGTTCTTGGTACATGAAAATTGATCAGTTTCTAACATCTCAAGGTTTCAACTCTTGTTTCTTTGACCCCAACTTATATGCCAAAGTTGATGGTGCTCTTTTTGTCATTCTTGCTTTTTATGTGGACGACACCATACTTGTTTCCAACAATCTCGATTTCTTGCAACATGTCAAGAAAATCTTGTCCTCAGCATTTGATATGGTTGATCTTGGACGTGACATTCATTCATGTCTTAGAATTCAAGTGTAACGATTTTGTCACAAGGGAATCCTACTACTTCGACGAACAAAATTCATTCAAGATGCAGTTCAAAATTTTGGCTTGATGAATGCTCACTCTGCGACCACTCCTTGTCTTGTGAGCTCTATCAAAAATACTTGATTGACTCATGATGTTGAGGTTTCACATCAACCCTATGCCAATCTTGTTGGTTGCCTTACAGTTTGGTGAGAGGCCAAATGGGCATGTCTTTTTACCCCCTCCACCATGGACGCTATCAAAGAAAGAGATGGTGGCGGTGAAGCGGGCTATCAGTACAATTCATACTTGCACTGGATACATGCGGTGTTTGAAAAGGGCCTTCACAAATAGCTTGAAAAGAGGTATAGAGCAATTATGCGGCTTGAAATCTCATGATTGGCACAAGATGCTCCAAGTAAGTATGACTTGGCATAATCTCTTTTTCCTGCCAAATTTGTGAGTGTTGAAGCAACTAATCAACCATCGCTCACGTGTTGATTTCATACTACCTACTAGAATATCTCATTGTGCATTGAAGGATGTGAAAGATTGTATTTACAAGATGGGCGAGCTTGTGAGGTACTTCACACTATACAAAATTTGAAGCGTATCAATGCGTGATGCAAGGTTTTCGTATTGCTAATATGGACTCAAAGGAAATAGATCCCACCATGCTTGATGATGCTCAAGTTATGTCAGTGGAGGTGGTTTATTCAGTGGAGGATACACTTCCACATTCTATTCTCACAAGCTGACTACATCTCATAGTGCATTTGGTGGATGAGATTGCTATATGTGGCACTATACATGCACGATGGTTGCTCTTCCTCGAGCACTTCATGAAGACCTTGAAGGGTTTTGTGAGGCAACATGCAAGACTCGAAGGTAGCATGGCTAAGTGTTGGTTGGTATAAGAGTCACTTGTATATATTTTTTAGTAGCTCTCTCCCACGACTATGGACAAATGAAGAAGACCTAAGAATGACCTCTATTTTGTCTCGAGCAAAAGGACAGAGCAAAGTATTAATGGACAGGGAGTTACTTAGTATTCTAAACCTCTACTGCATGCTTAATAGTGATGTGATGAAAATAGGGGTGATAAGATGCAATAGCAAGAAGACAAGGAGAAACGGCCCTCTTTTGTACACACCATGGATCTCATGTGCCATACCTTGAGCATCTAAGAGCACTTCCAAAGGATATTCATGTCGATTGGCTACTTGATGAAATGGAGAGAACAGAGAGAGATGAAGGGATGCATATCACAATGGAAGAATGGGAGTATGCTGGAGGATGTGCATGCAAAAGGACAGTATATAGGATGTTATGCATAAGTTAGGAGCTTTCAACAATTTAGATTTTCTTATTCAATTGATTTTGTATTGGTGTAGTGAACTATTTTCAATACTATATGGTGTGAGGGAAACCAATTTCAGACACAACGGATTGATTATATAATGTGTCTAAATGCACGTCTATTTTACAGTGTTGATGCGCTAACACTATTCTACTAGTTTATTGATAGCAAATAGCAAGAAGAAATAACCATAACTTTCCTACCTAAAATTAGAATATAGTGATCCAACTAGTCAAAATAACTGGTGCATAGACTTCGAACAAGCTCTCGCAAGATGTTTTCATCAATCATGATCACAATGCTAATTTGCGATGCATCTTTGATAACTTTTTCATATTAACTCAAAACCTAGCGATCAAGTAGTCGAAACGATGAATGATTTCATTGCCAGATTGACAAAAAACATGTCTATTTCTCCTTACAGTAATGCTAGAGCATAGCCAGGCTCTGATACCATGTTGAGAGATAGAGAAAGAAGAGAGAGATGAACACAAGATTTGCTCCCAAAGAAGTGATTCTATTCATAGATCATAGGAATATATATAGTTGAGGAATGGGCTGAGTTAGGGCAAGCTATACAAACCCTTGCCCTCAACTATATATATGTGTATCTAGTACATGAATACAATTAATTCCATAGGAGCATATGTTGTCTCGCCTCTCATAGTTCAACATAAGAAATATACTCTCTCTATTCAATCTGTGAATACCCCCTTTAAATGTTATCCTTATGATTAATTCTTTGGGAGATTATGTTGTCTTGCCTCTCATAGTTCAACATAAGAAATGTTGAGAGAGAAGAAGAAGAGATGATAGACACACCAAATAGACTCCCAAGACTAATTCATATTGATCACAAGTTACACATATATAGGTGAGACCTAGTTCAAGTTAGGGCAAGCCATATATTGCTCTAACTCCCCCACTCAAACAAAGGTCTCTAGCTACGGATGAAAAAGCCCTTGGGGAGCACAAGCGAAAGACACGAGCTCCTATATACAAGTTGATCATAGAATTAAAGTGATGCATTTGTACAATTATTTACAAGTATGTAATGCTGATCACAAATTGCAAGCAATGCAGATGTGCATCTATACACAAATGTTAAAAGTCACCCATAGGTGTGTTAATCTTGGAGAGAGAAGCTACAATAACTCCAAGTTCTGATTGTAGCACTGTGAAGTGTGCCTCACTAAGTCCTTTAGTGAGAATATCCCCAAGCATCTGAGAAGTGGGACAATGTTCAATCATTATCATCCCTTTCTTCACTTCATGTCTTACATAATGGTAATGAATAGCAATATGCTTGGATTTACTGTGCTGAACATAGTCTTTAGCCAAAATAATGGCACTTTGATTATCACATAAGAGAGGAGTACTAGATGAGGGAGGATGTCCAATATTTGTAAGCAATTGGCACAACCAAACCAATTCTCGAGCTACTAGGGAGGCCGCTACATAATCAGATTCTATTATAGAGACATCAACACAATGTTACTTCTTACTTACCCAAGAGACCCAAGCAACCATTGATAAAGTAGCAATTACCACTGGTAGACCGCATAGAGAAGTGAGAGCTTGCCTTGTCTGCATCTATATATCCCAAAAGATCAAAAGACATCATAGAAGATGATTCTATATGATGTCGATAAACTTATCCAAAGTCGAAAGTGCCTTTCAAATACTTTAGAACACGTTTTGCTGCAGACCGATGTTGCATTGAGGGAGCAACAAGATATTGATCTAGAAAATTGGCATTGAAAATAATATCTGGTTGAGTGTTCACAAACTACAGGCAACCAACAAAATTGGCATAGGGTTGATATGAAACCACAACATATGAGTCGATCGAGTATTTTTGATAGAGCTCACAAGACAAGGAGTGGTCATAGAGGGAGCATTCATCCAGCCAAACTTTTGCACTGCATCTTGAATGAATTTTTTTTGTTGAAGTAGCAGAATTCCCTTGTGACGATATCACTAAACTTGAATACCAAGACGTGAATGAATGTCACCAAGATCAACCATATCAAATGCTGAGGATAAAATTTTCTTGACATGTTGTAGGAAACCAAGATATAGCACCATCACGTTTGACATATAAGTTGGGGTCATAGCAACAAGAGTTGAAACCTTGAGATGTGAGAAACTGATCAACGTTCATGTACACCAAGAACAAGAAGCTTGTTTTAGACCATAAATAGCACGATGAAGGCAACAAATAAGATGGTCCTGACCATGAAGTATGAACCCTTTTGGCTGCTCCATATAAATCTCCTCTGTAAGATCTCCATTAAGAAGAACAATTTTCACATCCATTTGATGAATATCCAAATCAAATTGAGTAGCCAAAGCCAAGAGTACCCGAATGCTTCTACTACCAACAATGGGTGAAAATGTATATGATAATCAACTCTTGCAATTTGTGAGTATCCCTTTGCAACCAGACAAGCTTTAAACTTATCAAAAGAACCATCAGCTTTGGTTTCAGTTTTATAAACCCACTTACATTTGATAGGAGGACGACCAGGAGGTAGTTCAGTAAGAACCCATGTAACTTTAGAGATTAAAGAATCATCTTGCCATTGACTCTTTTGCATATAAGAGATAGCATCTATATAAGTAGTAGGGTCTTCATGAGCAACCATTGCATGATCAATGATGTCAACGTCATCAAAAATCATGAGGAGAACCATGTTCAAAATCAATAGGCAAATCAACATAACTATCAACACTAACATCAGAAGCCTCTGTGTGTGACGGATGCAAATCAACATTGTCAACACATTGTTCTGTAGATGGAGTAGTAGAGATGCCATGAGATGAAGGAGTAGTAATGACATCAAGATAAGAATCATTATCAAATATAAAAGGTAAGAAAGTAAGCAAGGACTTAGTATCCTCTGCATCCTCGGTAGACCATGTCCCTCCCATTGCTCATTGAATATGGCATCACGGCTGATTATCACCTTCTTAGAAGAGGGATTATAGAATTTATAACCTTTAGAGTTAGGAGAATATCCAATGAATATGACTTTCAATCTAGGAAGGTCTAGCTTTTTCCGTGTCTCTTTTGGTACATGAATATAAGCAATGCAGCCAAAAGTTCAAAAATGTGATACACAAGGAGTCTACCCTATCCAAGCTGTGATTGGTATCTTACCAAAAGGTGCAGATGTAGGAAGATGATTTTGCACAAAGATGGCTGTTAGAATTGCTTCTATCCAAAAGCTCTGAGATAATTTAGAATGAAGGAGCATACATCACATAGCATCAAGAGAATTGTGATTCTAATGCTTTGCAGCCCCATTTTGTTGAGGAGGGTATGAAACAGTATATTCATGGTGAATACCACACTCAAAGAAATAATCATCAAAAATATTAGAAATATATTCTCCACCATTGTCACTACAAAGGGTCTTGATACCAAAACCAGTATGAAGTTCTGCAGTAATAACTTTATATCGCTTGAATACTAATAAAGCCTCTGACTTATGTCGCAAGAGAAATACAATTGTATACACAACAAGGCAAAGCACCCACAGACATGC
Organism: Dipteris shenzhenensis; assembly: GCF_047967505.1. Lineage (NCBI taxonomy): Eukaryota > Viridiplantae > Streptophyta > Polypodiopsida > Gleicheniales > Dipteridaceae > Dipteris > Dipteris shenzhenensis. Next base: position 27,604,426 of record NC_141618.1, on the reverse strand, counting down.
ACACAGACGTGTTTCCTTAACTTTAAAAAAAACTTATACATGCATCTATTTGCACATCTACAGCATCTATATAATAGTAGATAGATGCGCCTATAGATGCACTTTTAGTAGAATTTTTAAAAAAATAGAAAGATGCGTACATAGACATGCTTATAGACTCTCTACAAAATCCTTTTTTAAATAAAAGCAGAATTTTATGTGGTTGAATAGAATACTGTGTATGTTTTGTATGCTATGTGGTTACAAGAATCCCATTTCCATATTGTGCAATTCAATTATTACACCCAACCACATTTTAATTAGCACGATTCCAAGCATGTCTATAACCGATGATTACAATTCCAAATAAAACTTTATAATTCCAAAATGTTTAGTTCACAAGGCATTCATTGATAGAACGTTGCACAAGGAATTGAAAGCCAAAGAAATAATAGGAGTGTACATATTAATTCATACCCCAAAAAGTGCTTGTATGTAAATATAGCACAAAGCCAAGCCATGTCCTGTGGCTTCAAGTACAGAAAGCAAGAGGAATGTATATACAAGAGAGGCACAAAGCCAAGCCCATGACTTTAAGTACAAAAAAGAGTAGCTAGCACTTCTTCTATGTAATCTATGTTCTCCGCATCCTAACTCCCTTCTTCACTCCCTTCTTCGCTCCCTTCTTCCTCATCTTCTTCCTTTTGATCAACCATAGGGCCTTGTAAACGAGGGACAACATGTATCAATGTATGAAAAATCAAATCTTTATTTACAATATTGACATTATTAAATTACTCTTAAATACCTGGGGAGGTGCTCCAATAGCCCAGATATACTACTTCTCAGCAATCAACCCATCATCATAGAAGTGCCTCCATGTATCTCCTCTGTGATGGTGGTGGTGGTAGGCTATCTTGATAGGAGTAGGGTGCCCATGATATCAAGCTGCAAGATGACACAATTTGCGGAGGGGTTAGTACAAAGAAACAACCTCCTAATAAACCACCTAAACACAATATAGTTTGAGATCGATACTTACAAATTGGGCCTCCCATGATTCAACACCCCCCGCTCTGAAATGCACATTTCCATATTGCTCCATTTGGATCCTTCGTGCCTCCACGTATTACAGACTGGGGTCTGCCTTCACTGCCTTCATTGCTTTCGTCCACTCACATTTGTGAGCAGTGTGGGGCTCGCCCCTTGGTGGTTGACCTCCCTCTCTCTTGACAATCTCTACTAGTGCCTAGCTCTTAAGCAAAGATCTTTTATTGGCAAGTATCATAACAAACTTTATCTTGGCCTATTTATCTATGAACTGAACATTGGAGGGATTGGGATACTTAGAGCAAACAGCAGTGACGGTCTCATCAACCAACTTTTCTGGTTGGTCTTTGTAGTGAATAAAGCAATCTCTATAGTTGTTAGCAACTACAGAGCGCATGAAGGCCATGATGTCCTTTCCCCGTGCATCCATCAAGATGCCTCCTATCTTAGTGATGTCATAGAAGATCGTAGCATCACCCTCTAGCACATTTGCATCATTTGAATGATCCCCGCCCCCACCATTACCCCCCTCAAAGCAATGCATCCACCATTGCTCTCCCTACTACTATGCCTCTTACCCTGTCGTGTTGAGCTAGTACGCTGACCATTTGTAACTGGAGAAGTAGGAGTACGCTAGCCACTTGTAGCTAGAGAAGTGACTCTCGACTCCACGGGAGGACGTTGATGGCATCACATTGATATATTCATGCTCACACATGCACGTACGCATGATGCCATCCATGCCCATGCGGTATGGTTGGCCTATACTTACCTGATATGGTGATGTGTCCTTGATGAGTTTGTGGGCTCTATCCCTCTTGAAGGCCTTGTTTAGAGGCAATGTGTTTGCTAGGTAGTGGCCTATTTTGGCTATCCATTTTGCTCTAGAGGCTTAACTCTGTCACGTGGTTTTGCTTCCACCCTTACTTCCTACACTGATCTGGGTGTAAGCTACTAAACCAAAAAGAAAAGGAGTCACCTTAGGTGGATTCCTAGTAGACTGCTAGAAGTTCAAGGCTACTACAAAGGCAATGAGTATATTTGGGTACCTAAGGCCCACCACATAGGTACTCTTCCCCCCTCGAATGGCAAGGCAATAATAGTCACACAAGAACCTGCCTCTAATTATCCAATCCTAAACCGCCAATAGGACTGCAACCTGCAATCAAAAAACAAGAACACATTAATAATACAATGAGACATTCAAAACCCTATTGCCATCATTGCCACAATTCACGAGTCACTATCCTCATCATGTTCGTCATCAATGTCCTCATCTTCAGACCCATGTGGAAGGCAAATATTATTTCCTTCATCTTCATCAAATTCATCCTCTTCATCACTATACTCCTCAGATGTTCCACCATCAGTCCCAATTTCATCCTCTTCTTGGGGTTTTGGAATCTGCAATGATGGGACTACTTCAAGTTGTATAGCATCAAGTGGAATATCGTAGTTCCATTTTGGAACTTTCTCATCATATCCCACATCTCCTAATGTTTGGCATAGATGTATACTAACTTCTCAACCTGATCCTCTAGAAGTCTATTTCATAAAGTACTATGAATGTACTTGTAATGACTCCAGTTTCTTTCTGAGGCCAAGTTTGAGCACGTTTGAGAAAATGAAATGTCTCTATAAGAAAACTCTTATTTTTCACCAGAGATTGCAAAGTGTAGAAGTACATAGCAAATATCGTGGTTACTGGCAATTGCAACATGGTAGATTCATCACGAGACATAAAGATTGCTTCGAGATGTTGCTTCAATCGTACTAACTTCATGATGTCTCGAGCCTCACAAACAATCTCTTTAAACCATGGCACTTGTTTATAACAATATTTCAATGAAAGATTTAAAGTATGCGTACAATACAAAGACGCATATAGATTGGTATACTCCCTCTACAATATTCTAATCGCCTTTTTACAATTCTTAGCATTATCCATGACAACCTGAACAACCTTTTTAGGGCTAACTCTCTTATAAACTTTGATAATACACCAGCCATATATGTCCCCGACTTCTTTACATGTGAGGCATCAATTTATGTGTGGAAGGCCTCTCCACATGGTGATATAACCCCATCACATTTAATAAAGCATGGTGTTTTATGCTTGTCCACCCATTTGAGACAATTGTGCATCCAGTGTTATGCAGTTGCTCAAAAATGCTACGATTTATGTGTTCTTTCTCTTGTGCATATGCCTTATCTAACAATGATGTACTCAATGTGTGGTAAGAAGGCAGCTTGAAGCCCAGCCCATAGTTAGCAATGCAATTCCATGCAGCTCTCATATCATCATTATCGACCATACTCAGTGGATATTTTGACCGCAAGTTTGATCTACCAAGTACATACTGTGCATTCTCCAAATCTTGAATCCGGATGCTCTCAACTATCATGGGTTGCCTCAAGTTAGGAGTCGCAGTTGCCAATCTAGCTTCATGAGCCATAAGTGGTGATCTATCTTGCATGCTAGTGTCCACATAAGAAGTTTTGGCATGGGAGCCTACAACACTTGTACTTCCATCACCATGTATGCTTACAGACTCTACTCCACTTATACCTTGACTTTCCCAAATTGATATTCTTCGTATTTTTCCAAAAGCTTGCAACTTCTCTATCAAGGTGCAAGCTACTACAGTAGCTCCTGGGGCTACACAATGCTAAATGCTCTTTCTTGAGTCACCAAGCAAGTGGCCCCTTATGCAAGGTTCTCACCCAAATTTTTGTATTCCACAATACTTGCATTTCCACTCAATGTAGTCACGAACATTAATGAGACAAAGTCCCACTCTAGACTATGTGACTTACATTTTTCCCCTTGTGCACGTGGAACAACTCTTTGAGAGGATGGTGACACCCACATAAATCCTCTCCCCATATCTTGGTTAACAACCTCACAGGGTGGATCAAGCATTCGGGTAGTGCCTATTATAGTAATGAGATCCTCTTCTGTAACTCCTTATTCAACCGTGGGAACATTTTCAGGCATATGAATATTGGCATGGGCATCACTCGATGCATCCATAGTTTGCCTAGTCACAACTCGTCTTGAAGATTGTGGATGACATTTCTAGTTTCAAGCAGTTATGATTGTGCATTCTCGCAACACGTGCCCTATTTTTGCTCAAATCATCATTGCCATCTTGTCCCCCCCTTCTCTCTATACCTAAGGCCCTTAGCTTAAGAGTCAAGACTCCTCACTAACAAACGCATTCATTGGCACTCATGATTGTGGTCCACATGTTCTCCAAAATGCAAGGAGTCGGAGTAAAGACCACCTCAAGAACACACAACAAACACTCACATCCATTAGCCCTTGTGTTCAAGGTCTACAATTTCCCTAAGATGTAAGGAATCGGAGGAGCAAACCACACCCACAAGTATAATGAATGTTGACTCACTCTCTCCTACTACTATTCAGATCCAAATCATGGTTCACTTTCTTTCCCAACTTACCAAAGGGTTTATCAGGATATGAACCACAACCAGATCGAATGACGAGCCTATATCACCATTTCCACAAATATATAGCCTCAGTCCACATGGGGAACTGGGAATCTGCAACCCACAGCAGTGTCGATACACAAGACACTACCGATAGTAGTACTAACATTACTTGCAATAATGTTCATTATCCCGACGGTGTATATTACCGCTAGTATTTACACCACTGGGATAATGAACATTACCATCGGTAATGTTAGTACTACTGTCGGTAGTGTCTTGTGTACCCGCGGTAGTTTTATCCGGTTTCTCGATGATTTTTTTCAGTAAATAACATGATCACGTTGTTTTCACGCTTCTTTGAGGAGTAATTAACGAGCATCTACTTTAGCTTTCTTGTGTTTCCCACTTGCATTTAAAAAAATTTCATTAAACACAGTCTTACACACATATGTCCACATAAAGTTGCAAGACAACACAAGACAACCTTGTCTTATACATATATGTCCACAAAGTCTAAAGACAAGGCAACGCGACATACCAGCTTCACCATCTTTTTGTTTTCCCCTTCATCCTCTCTTTTTTGAAAACTTCTCAGCCAATTACTGAAAGATTTCCACCTTTATGTTAGGGCTATGACTGACATCACTAAGTATTTTCAAAGCAGCATCCACACTGACTTTGGCTACATCATCCAAATGGGCAGTCTACTCCTCAACGGTCTTCTCCTTGACCTTCTTGGTAGAACTCTTTGCTACATTCTCTTTTCCTTGCCCACCGACTTCTGTTGCATCATCCAAATGAGCCGTCTCCTCCTCACTAGTCTTCTCATCTACCTATTTGGTAACACTCTCAGTTGTATACTCTAAAATAGAGAAAAGCATTTTGAGTGTGGTTATCTGTAGTTGTGACTCAAGATTTTCATTCACTAGTAAGTGGTAGTCTACGTCACCCATGCAAAATCCCAAGCCCTTCTCACACAGCTGAATTTGTGCCTCTAGCTTTTCGACGGCCACCAAGTTGAGCTGCAGTGATGCTTGTATTGGAGTCATCTATTTTTTCAACATTTCTAGCTTTGACAAGAAAAATTTATCTGTACTAGAAGCACCTTCTAGCCAAAGCAAAACATCTCATTTTTCTTCATACTTAGCTTTTGTTGTCCTTGAGGCTTCTTCCTTTCTACTAGAAAAGCTAAGTTGCACACTTTGCCTCTATGAGCTCTACATGTTTTAAAGGTAGTATAAGCTTCTTCTCTTTCACATGCAAAGGCTTGCATTCTAGAGTCTTCTACATGGGCATTGACCTACTTGAACATGAGCAAGCTTTTACTGGCCCTTTGGCCTTCCTCCAATTGTCCAGCTTTCTATTGAGGCCTTTAGGGTTCCAAGTCAATTTGTTTTTCTATTTTTCTTGAAGCCATGTGCTCCAATGTCCCTGGAAAAACATGGCATCACTTTGCATCCCTAACCTAGCCCTAGAAGAATGAAATCTGACATCATGTGACCAAGGCCTACTTTTTGAATTGGGGCTGAAAAGTTGTCATATGATATTTAAAGGACATTGGGGCACCTGTGTTCAATTAAATTCAAAAACAAATTTGTTCTCTTGGAAAATAAAAAATAAAAGTAATCAATTCAAAACCCTAACTGTGCATGCCATAAATATTTTTTTATAATCACAAATCAAGTTTTAGGATGTTGATGTAAGATGTTCATTCCACGATGTTTTGTGGGTTGACGAATACGCAAGTTGCAACGGCAGAAGCAAAGGATCCTCCACTTCAATTGGACAATATATTGACAAACTGGCCCAAAACATTTTGGTCTTCCATCGGCAGTTATCACTAGATGGAAATTTTAGCATTATGAAATTCAAGGTCCGTAGTCGGATGGTGAAAATGAAGCCTATCTATCACATTGCAGATCGTGTTGTTCTGATGAAGCACAACGTTGCTTTATTTTTATTCTTAGACACACGGTCTGGACCGCTCCATAGCATCATAGCCATTGTAGGGCTAGCTGGGGTCACTGATCCCCAAGAGATTAATAATGAAATCGTTCAACCCTCTCTTCTTAAATGAGCCAAAGAGTGTGCAGAACCCAGCAGAAAGAAGTGTAGGCTAGAGTGAAATATTCCTTAAAGGGCTTATCTTTGTAAACTCACTCTAATGAATAAAAACTACAATTTTCAATTGATTTCTTTATTTGTTATTATTTCCTTTCTTTGAATTGCATGTAAGATAAATTGAGGCTGCAAAGATAAAGGCAAAATATTATTTTCTTTTTTCATATTGCATTTTCGGATATCACAATAATAAAGACATAGACTACAAATGTTGCAATGCATTTAGTGAAACACTTTATTGAGACTTTATTCTATGCAAAGTATTGCATGTAGTGAAATTGGATATTGTAATGACAAATACATAGACTGCAAGTGTTTTAAAAAAGGACACTTTATTATATTCAATGGTATAATATACAATAGTGAGAAGCACCCAAGGCATAGTACATACACCATCTCTAACAATCCCAAGGCAGAGTACAAAAAACAATGCTATGTATTCTTGGGTCTCCTAAGACGTACGATAAACTGCATATCCTTTACATAGTCATTGTTACCCTGCTCCTGTGGAGAGCTTGTGGATAGCAGCCAGTTGGACATCATCAAAGAGGTCTACCATGTAGGCCTCAACTGCGTGTTGCAACCCATGTAGGGCATCTACTAAAATCCGCCAAGGGGCATCCCCCACCCCTATTGCCTCCCCTCTCCAATGCGATCTATTCATGGCACCTTGGTTGATGTCCCTCAGCACCTCGCGCACCACCTTTGCAAAGCTTGCCTTTGGGATGAGGAGATCAATAGACTTTTGATACTTGCAGATCTCCCATACTACCATGGTGCCTGATTTGAACCTATAACTCCTCGTAAGGGGAGGACCTCTCATTCTTGGATGTTGCAGCAGCTACAGGGCTAAGCGTGGACGTTGTGGGGCTATGGTGCTAGGCCCTAGGGCACCAACTCAATATGTAATATGTTCCTACCCTTGTCCAAAATCCAGGGTATGGGGGGACAAGGTTCATGTATAATATGCATGGATTTCCTTTAAAAATTGCAAATATGCAAGGGAGAAATATGAAAGTTTCATGTCCCGCATCCCACAAAATATAAGGTATATATCTTGAAAAATATGCAAGACTTTAAGATTTGTACATATTTTTCATAATATGTGAGGCCCAAGGGGAGGGGGTATTTTGGATGGGGAGGGTAAAATAAAAAATACACTAAAATATGAAAACCCATCTCCTTTCAAATTAATGTAACTTTTTCATGTGTTATCCAAATTCTAAGGTGTAAAGACATACTTGAAGCTCTTTTAGTGTAGAACACAACCATGTTAATTTGAATAATTTATACTCATGGCATATTGTTAAATTCATCTCATACTCAAGATTTTGATAGGTTTTCTTACTGAAGGGAGTTGGTGTCCCAGGTGTTGGGCGTGGACGTTGTGGCTATGGTGCCAAGCGAGGATTCTGCTATTGATGTCCCCCGCGTGCACGATGACCCTAGCTCGCATGTGGATGGTGTTGTGGGTCTACACATTGCTTAGTCCTCCGCTCCTACCGTTGACAGACATCCTCTTCCATCTCTTCTTTCGTGTCTATGTCTATGTTCATGTCCTCACCTTCTAGTACCCTCTCATTCCTCCACACTAGAAGCTTCTAAGGACGAGATGGTTCCACTAAGGGGTGTGGTGATGCTGTAGGTTGTGGGCTGGGTGGTGGATTGCTGATAGAGCTATCATCAAAAGCGGTGGCAGGCAGGCCAAGCTTCTTGGCCATCTGCTTTGTCCTGGTCATGGGGGGTGGAGAGAGAGGGGGAGAGGGTGTGAGAGGGAGAGAGGGGGATGGGGGATTAGGTGCAAGTAGGAGGGGCTGTTGGAGTGTGGGAGTGGAGAACTCTTTAAACAATGAAATTAAAATGAGACCTAATTCCTTTATATAGGGCCCAAAAACCTAATTTTGAATGATACTTATTTTCAACATAAACTCCCTCTTATCTCCCTTGCCTCTCCCTTTCCCTTTATGACCTTGTTCTCTCCGCCCTGCCTCTCACTCTCCCTTTGTGACCTTGTCGTCTCTACTGTGCCTCTCCCCCTCACTACCTCTCCCTGTCCTCTCCACCTCGCCTCTCCCTCTCCTCTTCATAACCACCTCATCCCCCTGCCTTCCAACCTTATCCTCCACCTAGCTCACCACCTCTCCTCTCTCTGCATCGTCTGCATAACCTTCACCTCCAACCTCTCCACTAGCCTCAAATTTTCATTTCTTTATTGCAATTCATTTGCTTTATATAGGGCCCAAAACCCTAATTTTTAAAAATACTTGTTTTCAACATAAACTCCAAAAGCGTAGAATTGGCACAATGCAGAGCTGGAAGCATATCTTGCAAATCCTTTTGCCAATTTCCATTTATATTCTTCATATGCGGATATTTCCATGATCAAGATTGTAAAGTGGACGATAAGCGACAATTTGAATCCCTCTCTTGCATAACTCTATCTCTTACATCAGCTATAGAATCAAGTTGCTTTATGCACTTTTCCACACACTCGCTCTACACTCTCTATGATTGAACTTACATCATCTATATCTATATCACTAAATTGCATGTAGGCAGTTGAAAAACAATTGCCATGCTTGGGGAAGTTCCAAATACATTGTGGAAAAAAACCAAAAGAACGTACTATTTACATCAAGAAAGCAATGTCGAGTTTGGGGCAAGTTAGAGCTACTATACCATTTTCTTCAAGGTATCCAATTTGCTCCTCCACACATCTCTGTTTGTGTGTATTGCATCAAGATAAGCATGCAATGGTTTTTGTTCTTTGCCCTATCACAATTTCTCTATCAGGGTGGCCACCGTTTTTCTTTTAATCACTAGCTTCATTGTCATCCTCGCTTGGCACTCCCACTTGTTCGGAATCCCTTACAAATGTAAGCAAGAGAAAGCATGGGTGAGTGGTTGTTGGCTAGCATGTAAAGAGCCAACGTGATATTAGTTTTTAGATTGGGGATGAGGACCCTAATCCAAAACTATGTATAAGAACACACATAGATGGAGTGTTCTCTCTCTCTCATTGTGATCCTAGTCTCTTAACATGGTATCAGAGCTTAGGTTAGCTCAATCAAATAAATGTCCATTTTTAACATTTTGTTCCCTTTTGCAAAGCTTCAAAGAGGAGAAGCCACTAAGGAAAAAGGTCTGCAAGAAGAGGGCTCCAAAAGGTGGGTGTAGCCAGATAAGGAGCAACTGATGCGAGAACTTAGAAGCATGATTTGTTTCAAAGCTTGAAGAAAGAGTTGCTTGAATAGCTTGGACAGTAGAAGAGCAACCTGTGCAAAGCCAAGGAGATGAATCAACAAAGTAAGAGATGCAATGCAGCTTATTTAAAGAAAGCTTGGGAGCTGAGGAGAACTGTAGAAGGCCATTAATAGCAGCTCGGGTAGAATAGACCCTACAAAGAAAAGTTTGAAAGAAGCAATATTGTGCAAGGCAAAGCTTAAAAGCTTGAACTGGCCAACCAGCCACCATTGGTGAAGAGCCTGAGCAACCTCAAATAGTGAAAGCGAACTACCACAGCAAAAAGCTTGAAAGAGAGCAACAAGGTGACCGAACAGCATGGATCTACTGTAGAAGGCACCCACGACCACTAAAACAAGACTTGAAGAGCTACTTGGATAGCTCATGAACCTGTGGAGAAGTCAAACATTGAATAGTTTGAAAAAGTGGTGGTGGAGTTGAGCAGAAGTCTTGAATGGCAGCCAAACTACTTTGAACACTTGTAAGCATGAACTTGTGGAGAAGTTACCATGAATTGAATTTCACAATAGGCTATAGCAAAGTATACAACATTTAAGCAAAAAATTCTAAACACAAGTAGTAATACATTATAATACAAAATATTATCTATTTAGAATGAGTGACCATGATTTGCTCCATGGCATTCTAATAAATCTTGGATGCAAGTCTCACTAACAAAAATATCTAAAAGAATATTTTAAAATGGGTTTTTTGTTGAAGATGAACCTTTACCATGCTCATGCATGAAAGACAAAAGGACACACATGTGGATCACACACACACACACACACACACACACACGCACGCACACATGCATAAACGCACACATGCACACACGCACTCGCACATGCACACACACACGCACACGCACACGCACATGCACATGCATGCACACACACACATACATACAAGCATGCACGTATACACATACACACAAGGCATGCAGGCATGCACATACACACATACACACAAGGCATGTGCACCTTCATAATAAGATCCAATCACTATTTGTTACTCACCTTGACGTGTGGTAGATGCATTACTACATACATTGTATGTGGTTCTTTTTTCGGTATAATGGGGAGCAAGCAAATAAAGATTTAGGAAATATCAAAGGAGATTCCCACCAAACGAAGTTTTTTCATTTGCTAGCCCTATCTTGATATCCCATCCTCTCTCCTTCAGCTTTACTTTGAAGTGTATCGTGCGTTCAGCTCCAACAACCAAGAGATTGTAGCCTGGAATCTTGGCTACCTTGACAGTCCTATCTCGAGTTGCTCATACTATCTCCTTTGACTTGCTCAGCTTCCTATTTACCCAAATTTGTGACCTTCCAACTTGCTATTTACCCTACTTGCTTATGTGTGTGTGTGTGTGTGTGTGTGTGTGAGAGAGAGAGAGAGAGAGAGAGAGAGAGAGAGAGAGAGAGAGAGAGAGAGAGGGGGGGGCAAATGTGTATGTTTATTGAGCTCTTCATAGGTAGAGAATCGTGCATCATGGATCAGATTGAAAATCCCTTCTCAAATGTTTTCTTGAATTTTCTACTTTAAGAAGCTACATTCATTTATCACTCAATTTCGTTCTTGACTTCTAATTATTTTGCACTAACTTTTTGAGAGGTCTTGCATTATAAAGTTGCAAATTATCATATCGATGCAACAATATCAAATGAACTTGAAGGAAATATTATTAGATCCATTTGATGTGCTTTATGTGAGCTCTTCTTCAAGTACACATTTGGTATGCTTACTGTGAACCCTTTGCCAAATTGGTATAAACAAATGTTCTTACTTTTTGGCAAGCTATTCTTTGAGTGAGATGGTGTTTTTAGGTACACATCATAGCTTTGCAAGTTTCCTACTCACACAATTCAACCCTTGAAAATTTATGTAGAGGTCTCTCAAGTCGCGAGTCAGTTCTCTCATTTTATCATCCGCACCCACTTAGTATAAATAGAAGTCCCTGTTTTGAATGTCCTTGACTAGGATGTCATTGTTTGGGTCTAGAAGATAGCCAATTGATTGATTTCTATTGATTATCATGATTTTCCAATAGATATTTACTAACTTTATCCTTTTTGCTGACCTTGTTGCCTTTTTACTCTTTCACAAATTTATTTGAAAATCCTTTTTACAATTAGTAAACCAAATAACTTTTTGCTGTTGTCATAGCCTAGCTCTTGTAGTAATACTCGACAAATGCACTTCTGACAAATTCAAAATCTTGTGGGTTGTAGTCGAATAAGCCACTAGCTCCAGGGCATTTTGTTTGGAAGTGGTAGATAACATGAATAGGTGATATGTATACATTTAATGGTCTAATATCTCGTCGAATGTTTAGGTTCATATAGACTATGCGGAGTTGTTTACAGTTTAACATAACCCTTTTTCAGACTACTTTCATGAGAAGCTACGCTATGTGAGAAATGGTTGTAATTATCATTGTGTTATTGGAAGTTTTGAGTACTATTGGTATTTACGTTTGAAAAGTGTTAGTAGCTATCCTTATTTTGATTTTCCCAAAAACTAAGACTAGGGGTTAGGGGGGTTTCACAATCGTTTCCTCACTGTTCAATGGACTAGCTCTTTGCCAATGAAAATTGCCATCTGCCTCTCGTGCATAAAACAACATAGTCATGCCTAGGTGGGGGGGGTGTCCCCTATTATGAGAGTGTTCGACAAAATCTAACTGACCATGAGCAGATTTGACCTCGGGCCCTAGCTCCCCTAATAATAATGAGATGTCTCTGCTTGTACCTGTCCAACGCTTGTGAAATCCAACACGAAGGAACAACCTTTTTCCACAATCATTTTGGGGAACAAGGAGCTCCATGGAGTGGGCTTATGGCGGGGGATGAACCCCCCTAAGGCTGGTTACACACTCGAGCCTCTCCTGGCCACCCTTGTAAAAAAGTAATTGAGTAAAGCCACATGGAGCAAGCTATAAGGCGTGTGATTTTCGTTACCCCCCAAGTTTGGGCTCAGAAGACTCTCGTCTACGTGTCTGAGCGTAGGTTTCTTTTATTCTGGGTGTAGTTGAGCAATGTGAGATAATCTCTTGAGACAGAGAGAGTGTCAAAGAATCTATGATGAAGGTTGCTTTAAAAAAAAGAAAGAAAGAATAGGAAATCTCAAAGAAAGATTAGCCAGCGGGCATCATGGATGGTAAGCAAAATAGAAAGCTAAGAATTTAGAAAGCGAGTGTCATGATTGGAACGGCTGAAACAAAAGCGTGGAGAGAGGTTGAAAATGCCCTACGCATAACACCTAATTGAGGAAATTGGGATATGGCATTCTAAGAAAGACACGAAAGCATTCCCAACAATCCGAATCAGCGGACGTGCACGTGCATTTTCGATGTGTAACGTTAAGGAATTTCCAAGAATTTGAGAGTGCGTTGAAATCGTTGCTTAGCTTTCACGTCTCTTGGGGAAATCTCTCCTTGCAAGAGCCCACTGTAGTCTAAGCAGACGACGTATAGCGTGAGGGAGAAGAAGAGCGGCGAAGTCAGAGGGGAGGTGCACAAGAAGGGAGCAGGAGAGGACAGTTTTAAGTGATCAAGCATGTCCGCGATTCACTCTGCTTCGCACTACATTCCTAGCTCCAACGGTGGAGATTGCGCACGGTGGAGGTCTTGCATCTGCCGTACGGACCTTCCACAACCCGGCAAAGCCCCGTCGTTTAAACTGTTCTCGACCCATGTGCGAGGAGCTAACCAGCCCACGGCGAGTGCCGTCGGTATCGACATCGACAGTGAGGAACAGCGAGCGGGGGAGCTCGCCGCAGCTGCATTAGCAGCAGATGCTGCCCAATCGAAAGAACAAGTTGGTCTAAGGCGGAGTCAGGACATTATTGATGCAGAGGCACGATTGTTCGTTCCAACGTACGCGCGGTTCCCCGTAGTGTTCGCCAGAGGAGAAGGCTGTAAGCTTTTCGATGTCGAAGGTAAAGAATATCTGGATATGGCTGCCGGTATAGCAGTGAATGCTTTGGGCCATGGTGATCAAACTTGGGTTAAGGCTGTTACAGAGCAGGCAGCTACTCTGGCCCACGTCAGCAACCTTTATCATTCTGAGCCCCAGGTAACAGAAACCTTTCCTTTCTCGGCACTCAAGAGATTATTTGCATATTATCCGCAAGAGCTATATACATTGCTCAAGTACAGTTAGATATATTGTGCACGTAATTGGCTTAAGATTATGCACATTCGACTTGCCCCCCTTGAAGTCGGAATTTGTAAATCAAGGACTCTCGGGGTCGGTGTGGTATATGAAAAATTGTGAAAGATATCTGATGAGACTAATTGTACAGATTTCATGGATTATTTTGTTGGGACATGCGAAACGGAAACCATGAGAAGGGTGGCAAGCCATCATACAAAAAACTGATGTATAGTGGATTTGTAAACTTAGGGTTAATCAAAGGCTTTGCTGAGTTTGCAGGTGAAGCTTGCAAAGCGCCTGGTGGAAAAGTCCTTTGCAGACCGAGTTTTCTTTGTCAATTCTGGAACCGAGGCCAATGAAGCTGCTATCAAATTTGCGAGGAAATATCAGCGGATTAAAGCAAAGGAGAAAAATGAGACCCATTGGTTCAAACTTGGACAAGAGCGGCCAGCTACAGAATTTGTGGCATTTACTAATAGCTTTCATGGGAGGACCATTGGGGCTCTTGCGCTGACAAGTAAGGAGCAATACAGAGCCCCATTTGAGCCTATCATGCCAGGTGTGCAATTTGTGGAATTTGGAAATTTAGAAGCAGCATGGAAGGCCGTTAAACGGGGTAAAACAGCAGCAGTATTCGTGGAGCCAATACAAGGAGAGGGAGGGATTTATCCTGCCGTAGTTTCTTTTCTTAGAAGCCTTCGTACACTTTGCAATGAGAATGGATCTCTGCTCGTGTTTGATGAGGTAAGACAAGTTTACACTATCATTGGTTTAATTCTTTGCAAGTGCACTGAGAGAGAAATGTCTTATAATAGCATGCTCTTTGCTTAAAATGTAGTATCCAACGGCAGCAGCTGTGGATCCAGCTGATGTCAAATGTCTTCTTCAATCGAACATACTCCTGGATTTTATAATCATCCACCAGAAACATTTTTCCTTTGACTATCCTTTCACGTCCAATACATGTTATTGCTTTGAAGCAAGACAGATCATTAGAAGCCTTAGAATCAATATTCCCTCAACATGCTAATTGAAGGTCCATGACCTTTTGTAAGCCTTTCCCAGATGATTGATTGGCAGATTGCAAATAATGCAAGGAGGCATGCGAAATAATGTTGTGGCTCCTCTTGATTTAGCATCCAACCGCAGTCCCATGTGATGTTTGGATTGGCGTTTTGACAAAACGTTTAAGGTTTGATAAATCCTTATTTGTTGGATGCATTTTCCCTACAATTGTCCTTTCAAGTGAAATGCATGCAGCAAGACAAAATTCTAAACACCATGTGCTTCTGGATTTATGCATACGTCAATTTGCCAAAGGAACAATCAGGGCAAGCTCTTTTATAAGGCTCTTATATAATCTTCTATTTATGGTAGCAAAAAAGTTCCGCATTCTCAAACCATTAGTCCTGATCTCCATGTGTTGAGATTCCGCATCTCCAGGCGTGGCCAACCGACCAGCCCCCATGCAGCAAGGGGGGCCAGAGGGGGTAGGCTGGCCGACCAGCTGGTCGGCCCAGTTGGCCTGACCGACCAGGCTGGTCGGTCCAGTCAAACTGGCCGACTTCCCCCCTTGGCCTGCCCTATAAAAGGGCCTCCTTCCCTTCATTTCCTCCAACACTTCTTGCAGCTCCTCAAGGCTCCAGCATACAGCCTGCTCCTGACCATCCCCTCAGAGCCCCCTCTCAGCTGCTCAGTTGGCTGCCCACACTCCCGCAGCAGATCTTGCCTCTTCAGGGCTCTTGCCTCCCCACTCCAGGCCTCTGCCTCTTCGTTTCAGGCTTCTCCTGCCTCCGTGCTCTCAGGCTTCAGCTTCCTTGTGTTCCCCCTTTTTCTCTGCTTCAGTTCAGCCTCTCCAGCAGCTCCTGTTTTCTATCTTATTCAAGATATCTTGTATTTCAGTTGCTGCCCTGGTTTAAGGGCTGATTTACAGCAGATCAGTGGTGGTACATTTTGTTATCTCTAGTGTTCTCTGTGTGGCTCTATAATTTCAGTTTGTTTGCATCTTCCGCTGCCATTTTAATATGGTATCAGAGCCAGGTTTGCGGTATGGACAATTGCGCCAATAATGGCCAGGAGTGCCACAGTGATTGCAATTACCTTTGGGAGCAGGACGGTCACTGGAGGGATCTGAAGGAGATGAGTTATTGGCAGAGGACGGGGCATTCTTGGATCGTGATTTGGGACGATGGGCCACAAGAGCCTCAGAAGAACCATCAGAGGTTTTAGTGAACTGTTCCTCCTGATCCATCATCATGGGGACAAGTTCCTCCCAAGTGATGGTGCTGAGGCGGCCAGAGGTAATAAGAGAAGAATAGAATGCTGCATATCGACTGTCAGTAATAACATGAGATAAGAGAGTAATAGCCATATCTTCGGAGGAGATAGCCTTGCCTGCATGGAGGATGTCTTGATGCATGCTCTGCATTTTGTTGATGTGGTCCCGTATGGAAGGAGAAGTAGTTGGATCGAGGCGACGAAGCTGAACTTCCAAGGAAATACGTTTCATGGGAGTGACGCGAAGATACATGCCATCAAGAAATTCCCAAATAGCACGTGCAGAAGTAAGATGCTTGATATGATTGAGAACCCCTGGTTGACAATTGAGAAAGATGAACGAGCGTACACGAGCATTCAATTTATCCCAGATAAGAGAAGCATGTGGCTCCTCCTCAGGTGACGGACGAGGGATCCCGGGATCAACAAACTCAGCAAGATCATAAGATTCCAATACAGACGCCATCTGAATTTTCCAAAGAGAATAATTGGTCCCATCTAACTGCCGAGCATCTGGAAATGTAGGAAGAGTGGGAATACGTACAGGCTTGTCAGACTCTTGAAAGAAACTGGACATAGGGGATACGCGAAGATCCGGAGTAGAATCCTTTGTTTCATCAGCCATAACTGAAAACAAGGAATGGACAGCAACAAGGGGCTGAAGAGAAGATCAAGGTCTAGAACAGGGCCAATCTCAACAATCGAACCCAAAGATCAAGAGCCAATAAGTTCTGCCAGAAACCCCTGAATAAAGTCGTACGGGTGAAGACGGGAGCCGACCCGATGCGTGATGAAGGAAGGGGGGGAGAGGCTCTTGATGAAGCAGTAGGCTGCTATTGATAGCCCGCGGTTCGGGAAGAAAATATGCGAAAATATGCTATATAGGGAGGGGAGAAGGGAGGGAAGAAAATATGCGAAAATATGCTATATAGGGAGGGGAGAAGGGAGGAGAGAAGAAAGCTCCCAGATCAGAGAATAACCTGGTGCTCTGATACCATTAGTAGAATGGCCGGTCCAAACCGGCTGTCCGGTGGCACGATCGCGGATGGTGACACGATCCTTGGAAGTTCAGCTTCGTCGCCTCGATCCAACTACTTCTCCTTCCATACGGGACCACATCAACAAAATGCAGAGCATGCATCAAGACATCCTCCATGCAGGCAAGGCTATCTCCTCCGAAGATATGGCTATTACTCTCTTATCTCATGTTATTACTGACAGTCGATATGCAGCATTCTATTCTTCTCTTATTACCTCTGGCCGCCTCAGCACCATCACTTGGGAGGAACTTGTCCCCATGATGATGGATCAGGAGGAACAGTTCACTAAAACCTCTGATGGTTCTTCTGAGGCTCTTGTGGCCCATCGTCCCAAATCACGATCCAAGAATGCCCCGTCCTCTGCCAATAACTCATCTCCTTCAGATCCCTCCAGTGACCGTCCTGCTCCCAAAGGTAATTGCAATCACTGTGGCACTCCTGGCCATTATTGGCGCAATTGTCCATACCGCAAACACAAACGAGCTGACGCACCTCTGGCCGCTGCGGCTGATGCTTCCCTTACCCCTACTCCTGCCTTTGTTCACCTTGAGCTCTTGAATTCGGTCCCCCTTCCTGCAGCAGAGTCATTGGCTCTCCATAGCTCCGATGCTCGTGAATGGATTGTTGATAGTGGGGCCTCTCGGCATATGACCCCCTCCTCCTCACTGCTCCAGGATCTCACTCCTCATTCTGGTCGTGTCTGCATCGGCGATAAGCACTCTATTCCTGTTCATTCAGAGGGCTCTCTTGATATTATTCCTGATGGCAAAGGGGGTAAACACTCTTCTCGTGTTCTTTATGTTCCGTCTCTCGGCTTTCATCTCCTTTCGGTTCATCAGATTTGTCAAAACAATATGAAAGTTGAGTTTGAAGCAGCCTCTGTCACCATCCGCGATCGTGCCACCGGACAGCCGGTTTGGACCGGCCATTCTACTAATGGTATCTACAAGCTTGTTGCCCTTCCCTCCCTCACGTCTTGCCTTCATAATGCTGAATGTGTACTATACTAAAGACTTTCGGCCAAGCTAGCTAGCTGCTGAGTCAAAATATATTTGAGCATGGTATGTTTAGTGTATTACACTCAAAGGAAGTAAAAGGAACGTACAATGGATCATTCGTGCATCTTAGAACTTATACCCATTCATTCCTACTTTTCGCTTCTCTGGTTCATAGCGAGGCTTTCAGATGATTCTTCTAGGAAGTCTTCCTTTTTATTGGTTTTAATTTACTTTTGTTCTTTTGGTTTTGCTGCCCCTTCCTTGACAACTCAAGCAGGACAGTGCGAGGTTTCTTAGACATAGAAGGTAAGGAATCTTGTGCAAAAAATATGTTGGTTGTGCATCAATTCTCTCAATATGTTGATAGGCTAGCAATTTGAACTTTTGAGGTGAGCCCACATTCAAATGGTCATGGAACAAATAATAAAGCCTGCAGTTTATAATAAGATATTTTCTTAAATACTTCAATAAAACAAGAGACAGTTGTAAACTAGATGCATCAGATTGGATTTCCTTAAGGCTAGATAACTCTCTTGTAGAGACTCCAGACTAGGTGAACTTCTAGTGTCTTTTTATTGCTTTATTGCTACTTCAGGTACATAAATTTGGAATCTACTAAAATGTTTTAAGAATTGAGGGCTTACAGGAACCTCTCTTGGCGACCTTTGGCATTATCGGTTTGGTCATTTACACATTGATGCTCTTCATCGTGCTTTCCGTGATCAGCTTGTCCTCGGCCTCCCTAACGTCGGCACTCGCCAAGGTCTCTGTCCCTCTTGCATATTGGGCAAACAACATCGCGAGCCGTTCGCTCATCATGCCTCTCGCCGTGCCACTGTTCCGCTTGGTCTTGTTCACCTCGACCTATGTGGCCCTATGCAGATTATGTCCCTTGGGGGAGCCTCGTACTACATGCTCCTTGTTGATGATTTCAGTCGCTACTCTTGGATCTATTTTCTTTCCCACAAGGATCTGGCTTTCAGTCGTTTCCAGACCTGGCTAGCCATGGTGGAAAAAAGAATCCAATCACTCCCTCAAAATTCTTCGTGCTGATAAAGGTGGTGAATTCACCTCTCTCGAGTTTGATCGGTTCTTGAGTAGTCAGGTGTCAAACGGGAATTTGCCAACACAGGTACCCCTTCACCCTCGTCTGCTCCTCCTTTGGAACCCCGCTCGGTACGTGTTCCGCGATGGCTCATTGATACTCTCCGCTCCTCCGGTCTTGAGGATCCCTACTCCGAACCACCCCCTGATGATGGGCCTCGTCGCTCTCATCGCCATCTCCCACCGTCCTCTTCTGATCCCCTTCATGTCAATTATGCCCTTATGTCTCGCATCCTCGCCACTCGTGAGCCCACTACCGTTCCTCAGGCTCTGGCCCAGCCTCATTGGAAACAGGCTATGGAAGCGGAAATTCATGCTCTTCTTCGGAACCACACCTGGGACCTTGTCCCTCGTCCCTCACATCGTTCCGTCATTGGTGTCCGGTGGATTTTCAAAACAAAATACGCCTCTGATGGTTCTGTCGACAAGTATAAAGCTCGGCTGGTGGCTAAAGGCTATGCCCAACGACCCGGCATCGACTATGGGGAGACCTTTGCACCTACCGCCCGGATGAGCACCATCCGCACGATCCTCGCTCTTGCCGCCCACCATCAGTGGCCCATCTTTCAAATGGACGTCAAATCTGCATTTTTGAATGGTGATCTTCATGAAGAGGTATATGTGGATCAGCCGCCCGGCTTCATTGATTCTCGTTCTCCTTTCATGGTCTGTCGCCTTCGCAAGGCTCTCTACCGTCTCAAGCAAGCTCCTCGGGCCTGGAATCAGCGTATTGATACCTTTTTCTGCCGCCAAGGACTTCTTCGCTCTCTGGCTGATCCCAATCTTTATTTTTTTCATGAAGGACAGCTTCATACCTTCATCATTCTTTATGTGGATGATTTAATCCTCACCGGGAGTCATACCAATCATATCCTTGCCATTAAAGTTGCTCTTCAAACTGAATTTGAGATGACGGATATGGGCCTTCTCCATTTTTTCTTGGGTCTTGAGATTTGGCAGACTAAGAGGGGGTATTTTGTCTCTCAGCAACGCTATGTTCAAGAGCTCCTCGAAACTTTCCACATGGCTGACTGTCGGCCCATCACCTCTCCCATGGATCCCAACGCTAAACTCTCTGCTTCTGGGTCCACTGCTTATCCTGATGCCTCCCTCTACCGCCAGCTTGTTGGATCTCTTCTTTGGCTACTTAACACTCGACTGGATCTTGGCTTCTCTGTCGGCACCCTCAGTACCTTCATGCAAACCCCTTCGCTTTCTCATTGGCAAGCTGCTCGACGTCTCCTCCGCTATCTTCAGGGGACCTCTACTTTCGGGCTCTTTTATGCTGCCGGTGGTTCCTCTCCTTCCCCGCTCACTCTCCGAGGTTGGAGTGACTCCGATTGGGCTGGCGACCCCGATTCTCGCCGCTCTACCACGGGCTATGTTTTCTCCTTTGGCTCTGCGGCTATCTCCTGGTCCAGTAAACGCCAACCCACGGTCGCCCTATCTTCCACCGAGGCTGAGTATCGGGCTATGTGTAGTGCCACCTGTGAGGCTGTGTGGCTTCGGCGCCTTCTTCTCGATTGTGGTTTTCAGCAATCCACTTCTACCACACTTTTTTGTGACAATCAAAGCTGTATTGCCCTTGCTCGCAATCCGGTTTTTCATGCTCGGACCAAACACATTGAAATTCAGTACCACTACACGCGAGAGAAGGTTCTTGACGGTACCATTGTGCTCCTCTTCAGCACCACTTCCGACAACGTCGCCGACATATTTACCAAATCTGTTTCTCCTCCCCTTCTCCAACATCATACCAGCTCTCTGGGTCTTGTGCCACACCCTGGAGCTGAGAGGGGGTGTTGAGATTCCGCATCTCCAGGCGTGGCCAACCGACCAGCCCCCATGCAGCAAGGGGGGCCAGAGGGGGTAGGCTGGCCGACCAGCTGGTCGGCCCAGTTGGCCTGACCGACCAGGCTGGTCGGTCCAGTCAAACTGGCCGACTTCCCCCCTTGGCCTGCCCTATAAAAGGGCATCCTTCCCTTCATTTCCTCCAACACTTCTTGCAGCTCCTCAAGGCTCCAGCATACAGCCTGCTCCTGACCATCCCCTCAGAGCCCCCTCTCAGCTGCTCAGTTGGCTGCCCACACTCCCGCAGCAGATCTTGCCTCTTCAGGGCTCTTTCCTCCCCACTCCAGGCCTCTGCCTCTTCGTTTCAGGCTTCTCCTGCCTCCGTGCTCTCAGGCTTCAGCTTCCTTGTGTTCCCCCTTTTTCTCTGCTTCAGTTCAGCCTCTCCAGCAGCTCCTGTTTTCTATCTTATTCAAGATATCTTGTATTTCAGTTGCTGCCCTGGTTTAAGGGCTGATTTACAGCAGATCAGTGGTGGTACATTTTGTTATCTCTAGTGTTCTCTGTGTGGCTCTATAATTTCAGTTTGTTTGCATCTTCCGCTGCCATTTTAATACCATGGTCATATCCTTGAGTGCCTGTAATATAGGATCCATACATATCTGAGCCTGCCACGTGTGTCTCTGAAAATCCAGACACTTGGCCGTGACCAAAATTTGCAGATAGGTAGGGCCCAGGCTCAAAATAATGTGCTCCGAATTTCAAAACAAAATGATATAATTTCCCCCACAAAAATCCTGAAAAGGGGCTTTGATACCAATGTAACTAGACTAGCCTACAGCCTGCTAGTTGAGGTCTAATTTCTCAGTTTAGGGATGTAGAAATGACAGCAATGAATGATAGATATGCAGGACAGCAAGTGACAATAGGATTTCATGTGCAAGATCAACAAAGTACGTGGGTTTAGTTGTAGATCCTTCAGCTTGTGAGGGGCTGCACAAGCACATGCTAGGAACTCACTTCCTAGGCTAGGAGGGCAGGTCCTAGTTGTTCATATATCAGTACAGCCAAGAGCTTGGAGGCTTAGCGGAAATACACAATTGCAAATCAAGAGTGAATACATGGAGCAGCAGGACCTCCCCCTTTTATAGGTTTGGGCTGGGCCTTGGCAACATTTACAACATTGATTATGGGACAGCCATCCTAGGATGCCACATGGCAACTTAAGGATTCCCCTACTTAAAGTACTATTAATTTACAATCCATTTAAAGACTATCTAAACCAAAAATTACTAAGGAAATGTCACCTTTGTTACAACGGAGAGTTCAGAGTCCCAACGCGATCCAATTTTTCCAATTGGTCCCACCTCCTTGCGGTAAAGTGATGGCAAATATATGTAAAGGGGGGTGAACACCCTGAGGCTCTTATGGTGGATTTAGGTTTAATGAGTAACTGACATACTTAAATCGTGAGCTCCACTGGCTTTGAGCTCGGATCTTCTTCCAAATCTATTAGGCTATCACAGATGGATAGACTGGCCTGAGCGACGCAATGCATGACAAAATTCCAACATCAAACTACCATTAAAATTCCAATGCAAGATAGCCATGTCAGCTCTGGATAACATTTCATCGCTTTTAGATTGGAGCAAGCTGCGAGATCCTACTACCTAGCCACATATGTATTGTCGGTTCTCTCTTTTTGAGGCTTTGGGCAATGAAGTAATAAATCAAGCCATGAAAAAATCAATCACGTTTGCATTGCTCAATCTCTTTAGGTTTAGAAGTTTATTTATATATTGTTGATTGGGAGAGGTACATCCCAAAGGTGGAGCTGTACCCATACACAAAGGGATGCTGGAAACTGTCCCTGACCCGTCACTTCAGTGTCTCAAATGT
This sequence comes from Dipteris shenzhenensis, assembly GCF_047967505.1. Classification (NCBI taxonomy): domain Eukaryota; kingdom Viridiplantae; phylum Streptophyta; class Polypodiopsida; order Gleicheniales; family Dipteridaceae; genus Dipteris; species Dipteris shenzhenensis. The sequence goes on along the minus strand of NC_141618.1, from coordinate 27,581,309 downwards.
CCCCACATTGTGGCCTTTATATAGAGGGATGGGTGCACGTGATCTGGCCGACCTGCCCTACTTTGGGGTCTTGACGAAAGTTTGTTTGTGGGGCTGCCGACCTGATGGCCAACCCTGGGACCTGCCAGCCGACTATAACAGCCCATCCTTGATGACCAGTACTAGCCGACCAAGGCTCCCTTTGGGGCCTATATAAGGCCCCATATGCAGCTTTGTTTTCTGTGCTTTGTCCCAGCCATTGGCCTCTCCCCTTGCGTCCATTAGGAGCTTCAAAAGATGGGCAGCTCCATGGCAGTCCCTTGTGGAGTTTTCAGCAATAAGGGGTCCAATCAACTCTAAGAATGCCTACACAGGTCAGTTCCGTCACTCTCTTCGTTTGGGGTCTTATATGTGAAGAGTTGACCTTATGATGACAGCACCCCCTCTCAACGAGCCAATGTGAAATGTAACCCACTTCTGAAAGCATGTACTCCAGCTGCTTGCTTGGAAGAGTGCCCAGGGACACGTCAAATGTGTCTTTCACGTCCAGTACATATACCTGCATCTCCATTTTGAGCTCTTCAAAGTTCTGCTCTTTGGTGATAAGGCACGTGACCTCTAAAATCCGTTCCACATCATCCACACTCCATCATGCCCATATGGGTCCATGACTCTTCCAAGAGGTAGTGACCATCTGCTGGTAATCTCTGTGTACTTCCATGTTGACCCTTGTTTAGAGAGTTCCTAGTGGCTGTTCCACTTAGATCCCCCCTCAGTCTCCAAGGAGTAACTTCTTTGACAGATGACCATGTCAACATTGCCGCCTTCATGAAGTCCACAACACTAACTTTCAAAGTCATCATGCAGGTGTTGCATGCCTCTACATTGCTGGTAAGTCTTTACCCTCCATTCTCCGTATGGGGAACTACTAAGCATCCACAGACACTAGGTGTTTACCCTCGATTCTCTCATTGAGAACTGTATACAGGGTATCCACAGGCACGCACGCACACAGGAGAGATTTCTTAACAAGATATGCTTCAATCTCGAGTCTATCAAATCCCTACGAAGAGCCTCACGGTCATAAGAGAATTTGTAGGCAATGGAGCTCATATAACAGTTGAGAAAGGATCTAATGAGAGTAATGTAAAGATCTAGTGGAAGTGACAAGCCCTGAATGCACGTAGTGGCTCAAAGTGATCTTTGTGATACCTTGGAAGAGCTTAGAGCTCAAAGGCGACCCCTCACCCTAGCAACATTTCCATCACCTCCATTAACGACCTTCACAGACAAAAAGAAAACTCTCTTACACGACGCATGGCCCGTCTAAACTAATGGATTTGGAGCCCATTAAGGATAGCAAGTTGGACAGGAGACAGGATAAGGTGGGATGTCCAGAGATAGGGAATTGATGCTGTCCTGCTGCCAGATGGTATCTTGTGGCTGACCCTGAATGGCATTCCATGCCTGCTAAGCACTTCACTCTGTGAAATTTATGGTATCCTTTTTGCTACTGGCAGCCAATGCCAATTGTAAGCTTGTAACTGTTTGGTTACTTCAGAATTTAGACAGGTGAGCACCCAAAGAATCTTACGACAAGGTCAGCTTGAAGAGCATTACAGGTTTAGACTTCAGTACAGAAGAGCATGTAGACATTACACACTCCTGCGACATCATAAATAAGATATGCTCCAAGTTTTGATGCACCTCAGAATTCAGACAGGGGAGCACCGGAAAATTCTTACATCAGGATCAGTTTAAAGAGCATTACACGTTTAGTACAGAAGAAGTTCTCTCTAATGATAGTCCATGGATCACACACGCATGTTTGATCACTGTATTGTCCCCACACTAATGTACAAAAGTTTACATTTTTTATAATGTTGCAGGTGCAGTGTGGGCTTGGTCGCACAGGGCGTTTGTGGGCACATGAAGCATATGGAGTGCATCCTGACATCATGACTTTGGCAAAGCCACTTGCAGGCGGCCTTCCAATTGGTGCCGTCTTGGTAACTGAGGCCGTGGCATCCGCCATAAATTCTGGTGATCATGGCAGTACATTTGCCGGTGGGCCTCTTGTATGCCATGCTGCTCTTGCAGTACTGGACCGAATATTAGGGCCTGGATTTCTTGAGAATGTAGCTGGAAAAGGACACCTTTTACGTAGTCTATTGATTGAGAAGCTTGGCACTAACCCACATGTTAAAGACGTCCGTGGAACGGGTTTGATTGTGGGTATTGAACTTGATGTGTCCGCCACACCCTTGGTGAAAGCAGCTCTTGATAATGGTCTTCTAATTTTGACAGCAGGAAAGGGGAATATTGTCAGGCTTGTGCCACCTTTAGTTATTTCAGAGCAAGAAATCAAGCATGCAGTGGAAGTCTTATTAAATTGCATTTCTGTCCTTGATGGGCCTCTTACCTGACTCAAGGCAAGATTTTGACAGGCACTCTACAGAATCTATCTGTTCATTAGATTGTTTTGGAATTCTGATGACTCTATTATTATGGGCAGGGCAATTCTCTTGGGCTTACTTGTTTATTATGTTGGTTCTTTAATAAAATTTCTAGGAGCTGTGTGGTTTGTGGTATGTACTGTCATCTTAGACTTAGAATTTCAAGTTCAATGAGCCTGCCCATGTGCCGTTAGCTATGGGTGATATTGACACAGAATACAGGTTAATGTGAGAATTGGTTTTGTATGATTTGGAGAACATCGAACAGAACATGGTTGATGTTTGCCTTGCTTCCCAAACTAATAGTTTTGGCTTATTTAAACTGCATTCATGACATGTGGTTCACTGAAGATAGTCGGTGGGGACTTCTTTATGTCTAGAGTAGCCTTGAACACGAAGATATTATGTATGCCCTTTTTTAAAATAGATGCAATATTATGTATTTACAAGATTTATTTGTTATTGCTTGATTTACCGTGAGAAAATTTTATCCACCTATTTCTGTATCAAGAAGGCTACATGCTTTGCGTAGCTGGGACGTCACTGTTGTGCTTGCGGGAAAAGATTTCAATTGATTGTTGTTTCTGACGAGATAATTCGAAAGGTTGTTTACAAGTATTTCAGTTGGAAGACTTTGCTAGAGTGTGAGAACGTCCTTTTATGTGCAATTTTGATTGATGAACTTTTAGTTCAAATCGTCAGGTGTGTGCCATTTGTTAGGTGGAAAATAATTATGGTCTTGATAGATATGGATATGGAATCTCAAGAGACACTTAGAAATCTGTTCTTAAAGTGTTTACGTTATGTTGTTGCTATCATGGTTGGGCACGTTTCATGAGGGTGTTGGGTTATTAGGCTTAGTTACGTGTGTTTGAGAGTGGTGTGAGAGATTATGTGATAAATGCTGCCACGATTCTACTGCTGCTGTGCCTCTTCCTTATTTAGTCGCCGCCATTCTGTAGACAGATTCTACAGCACGTTTTTCTTCGATTCAATCCCATGGCTAGACAAGAAGATACGCTGCCTGTTATTCTGTCTTGGACTGTCGATTGCTTATGTTCTGCCCACGCCTTATAGACTTGGTGATGTCACGCAGGAGGAACGACTTGGCTCGTCATTAGTTTTGTTGCTGCGCCATTTATAAAATCCAGGCAAAATCGTCAGAATCGAAGGTTGTGCATTTACAAATATTTGGCAACTTTGCTCCTGCATTGAATTGAGCCCCGTGTGCTCCGTAAAATTTGGGGATTTTTTATTTTTGTAATTTTCCTACGCCCCCTATTGGACGCATTGAAGTTAGAATTTGAGGCATTTGTGTTCTCCCTTTCTTGCATCAAAAATTGAAGATGAGAACACTTTGGGGGTTTTCCAAATCGGTGAACATTGGTGCCATCTACATCGAATTGATCTCCTAAAATTTGGGCTTTTGCCACTCTATCAAATTGAAGCCTCCAAGTCATACATTTTGAGAATCATGAGGTAAATGACCTATGCAATTATTCCCATGGACTACATCGACATCATTTTTTGAGGCATTCATGCTAAGAGCTTCATGGGAGCATTCTTGCCAAGAGCTTCATCGACATATCATCAAAAGAGCTCTCCGTCAATCTTCTACAAACACTTCCTGTCTGTACATCCTCCTCTCTGTCCAAGCACAATATGGAACCTTTGATCAATATTCCATGCAACTATGGCCTTGTCGACGAAATCTCTCGAGAAATATAGGGGTGTGTAGTTACTATTATAGTAGTCTTCTACTATCTATTCTTGCTTGTGTATCTTTATTTTTGCCCTTGAACACAGTTTATAGAACCTGGCAACGATTTGAAGTATACCACTCATTGCAATTAGAGCCTTGTCAAAGAAATCTCGCTAGAATCACATATTATGGAACTTGGCAATGATCTAAAGTATACCGTTCATTGCAATAAGGGCCTTGTCAAAGAAATCTCGCTAGAATGACAGATTATACGAAAGTACGAAGTTGACAGGACACGAGAGCAAAGGAAAAGAAAAATAGTAGCACAAGCCAATGACCTTTTAATGGGCATTGAAGCAAAGAAGCAAGAGGCTACAAGTGAGAGATAGTCTTTGCTGTTGTCACTTGCTTTTGGTAGGAGAGACAAGTCAAAAATCATTCAATCAGTGATGAATGATGAAAGTATTCTAAAATTTCTTGGCGACCAACACATTGATAATTTCTAAAAACTATCAATACTAAAGAGGTCCTTATAAAAACTGAACAGTCCCAAATTAGACACAACTCTCTTTATGAAACGAAGCATACAAACTATGGTAGTGGCATCATTGCATGCAGACAAAATTTCTATTCCAATGGCTTTGATGGTGTTGAACACACACCCTAGGAATTTATACTCAGTACTTAATAGGTTTTCAAATGATGAGGATGGAAGAAAGTTATCTTTTGATCTTTGCAAATGAAAATCCCGTATTGTTGAGCTTTGAAGTAAGGGAACTTCTTGTCAAATTTTGGGCAGAACAAACAAGGGTGACACCAAACATGGACATTTTTTTTCTTTGAATTGAAAAAAAAGAACATGATAAGCACCCAATACATCTCCTTATGACTCCTAGGTATTTGCAAATAATATACTTCATAAAATGTGCTATATGATCAATATATTGTTCATAGGACAAACAACGTGAGTCACATAGCATACATGGTGTGTTGTATGCTAAATGTACAACTTATCACAAACATTATATTGTATAACATACTTGATGAGATAAATAGCATACACCATGTGCTATGTAGCATACAGTGTGCCCCAAAGAGTGTACTGTTTGCTTTATAGTTGATTCCTTGGCCTAAACAGCACAAATAGCGGGCTACATAGCATACATAGTTCTAGATCTATGTGTACACTTATACCATATGCTACATAGCATATTTATGGGGTGTATAGCACATACAATGTGCTATATAGCATACATGTTGTGCCATATCTATGTATACTAAAACCGTCTTCTATATTGCTGATCTGTGGTTTGAATAGAAAAAACAATGGGCTATATAGCATACATAGTTCCACATCTATGCCTATATAGCATACTATATGAGCTAAATAGAAGAAACCATTTTTTATGTAGCATACATAGTGTGCCCTATCTCTATATACTCCAAGAGTGTGGTCCTCGACTCCCGTTGGAGCTTCCCCATTGGGAATCCTTGAGAGGTGGTCGGCTAGGATGTGGGTCTTTCCTTTACATATAGCGATTGTGAAGTCTAACTCTAAAAGGATTGGCATCCACCTTGTGATGCATCCCTTCATGCAGAGCTTGTTAACCAAATATAGTAAGGCTTGATGATCAACAAAAAAGACGAATTTGTTGGCTAACAAGTAATGCCTGAACTTCTTAACTACGTAGACAATGGCCTTCCCTCTCTATTGTTGTGTAATTAACCTCATCATCATTTAATTGCCGGCTAGTAAAGTATATGAGGTAGTCCAAGTTGTACTCCTCTGGTTGGGTTAACACACATTCAATAGCAAAGTTTGAGGCATCTATGTGGACATCGAATATTAGATTCAACTCTAAGCCCACAATACCAGTGTTGTGTGGCCAAAGCTAGCTTGAGGGTTTCAAGTAATTTCTGATCGTTCCTCGGTCCACTCAAATGAGACTCAAATGCTACTAACATCTTGTACAATGGCCATGCCATGTCTGCATAAAACAAAATGAACCTTCAATAGTAGCCCATATGGCCCGTAAACTGCTGCACTCCCTTAGCATTTGTGGGGGAGCTAACTCTAGAATGAGATTGATCTTGTTGTAATCCATGGAGATGCCATTCTTGGAAAGTATGTGACCAAAAATCACTCTATATTTGACCCAAAATTGACACTTGAGGGGATTCAGGGATATCGGGTACAACCTGCATCTGTCAAGGACTAGTTTTTGATATCTCAGGTGATCATCCCATGTCGAATTCATGCACATGTTATTCAAGAAGACTTCCAAAAAATCCCTTAGCGTTACGTCAACTATAATACTGTGTGACCATGGTATAAGGCGAGAAGCCAAAGGGCTTGGCAGCACTTGCATTAATAGGGCCTAAAGGGCTTGGGTCTAGGGTCATGCCTAGGTTTAGGCATTTATGAGGTGGTGCATAAGGAGTCCTAGAGAGGGCTATAAAGAGAGGAGTCCCTTGTGGGACATGTGGCACCAAAGTTGGAGGCCAAGTGGCAAGTGTTGGGCTAGGAGGGAGGATTCTAGATTGAGCCAAAAAAGAAAGGAGGTTTTGGGAAAAATGGAGGACCTCATGATGTAGAGGAGAGAGGCTCTAGGAGAGAGGATTTGTGGCTGGGTGGACTGTGGGAGAAGCCCTCGAGGTTTGGGGTCTCGTGACATTAGTATCAGAACCAAATCAAATGGATTTTTTAATCAAATGGATCTTGTCGTCCATAGTAATTGGAATTCAGAGAGTTGACTCACGGTTCAGTTCCATAGGATTCCATTTCTACATTACAGTATTGTCCTGCATCATTGCGCTACTGTTTCATTGACCTGCATAGCCCTATTCACCTATAGAGAAGGAGTTCAATAGCTCTATACGACAGACAATCCAGAGGCTTGCTCAAATGAGATATGTCGCTTCTGCGCAATAGAATTGGCGTTGTTGTAGCCTGTGAATCGACAAAGATATAACATCATAGTTGTTTTACGGCCTTTCCAAATCTCGTCTTCGCATGGCGCTTGAGTCATGATAGCCTTATTGGTCGCACATCCTTGGTCCTTCACAACGTTCATGTAGTTGGAGACGTGGAACCTTCATAGAGTTACAGCCAATGAAGTTTACATGTGCAACGGAAACGTGGTGATGGCACAGAAAATGAGCAAGGAGACAATAGTGCAATGATGCAATCTTTAACTGCAGAGTCCAGCTAGTGAGCCGTGGTCATTTCAGAGCTGTAGATTTTTGTCATCACGGACCTACACAGAAAAGCCGTTGTAGAGCCACGGGTTTTTAGCCTTTGATGAAAAGCCACATCATCATAAAGTCATTGGAGTTTTTTTTTAAAGGCCACCTCATCATTTCCTTTTTCCCTCTCTTTTTGTTCTCTCCACCCTTTCTCCCTATAAAGTTCATTATTCATAACTTCCAAAAACTCCTTAGCCTTGCTAAAGTGAAAAGAAGAAGATCAAAGTGAGGAATTTGAAATCAAGGGAAGCGCAAAAGCAAGATTGAAAGTGAAGGTCGCTTGAGAACTAAGGGACATGTCAACTTAGAAGACAAATCCAACGCCTCGAACAAATATCAAGGAAGTGGACATTACATGTTTCTCTTTGACATAAAGTGCTTTGCTTTATAATTTCTAGAAAATATACATCTTTAAAATGACAACTCTAGAAAGGGATAATATGATTGGGGAAGCCGAGGAAAGGGCTAGAAAGGGAAAAACAATAGTTGGAGAGGAAACACATGAGGAGGTACAAATTAAAACACAAGAGGATAATGTGGAAATGGAGGATATTGATTACCATGACTATGGAATTCCATATACGGAATTCACTAAACTTGAAACTTGAATGCAAAATATAGAAACACAGCTAGGAGTTATCAATGAAACACTAAAAACCCTAACTAAAGCTATAACTAAGATAGCTAATTCTCAATCGGTATCTGTTACTGAAAAATCATTGATTCCTCCTAATCAAGTTGAGAGGTCCACCTCTCGACTTAGAGAAACCTCGAACATCCTTAAGGACTTAAAACTGCCAATTTTCAATGGGGAAGAAAAGGAGCATAATAAAGATGCAATTAATACGTTCTTGCAAAAATGGCAAGACTTCCACCGACTCAAGAATACAGCCCCTGAAAATCAAGTCGTGGAAGCAAGTCTTTCCCTTGGAAACAAGCCTATAAATGGTGGAGGAGCCTCAAGGAGAGTGATAGAATTCCTAGATATTGGACTCAGTTTGAACAAGCCTTCCTAAAAGAGTTTTTACTGGAAAATGAATTAGAAAGAGCATGGGAGGCTTGGGACAATTGCACTATGGGTAAAAACACTCTAGTCTAGTACATAGCGAACTATAGGAAGGCAATCCTTAAGTTGAAGGGAATTGATGAATTCCAAAAGATAAGGGATTTCGTGAGAGGTCTCAAAGACACTTATAAGGTTGAGGTGAAAAGAAATTCTCCAAAAACCTTTGAGGAAGCCATTAAGTATGCCCAAATATATGATGATACAACGAGGAAATTTAGGATTGGAAATTCGGAGCAAACAGGTTTTGTTCCAAAGTTCAATAAATTTTCCAATTTGAAAAGGAAGGGGCACTTTAAGAAGGAGGTTCCGCAGGCACCACCTAAGAAACCTCAAACACAAAATTATCCTCTCTTGAAGAAAGAAGATTATGAAAGGGCTAGGCAAGAAAATCTTTGCTTCAAATGTCTAGGCAAAGACCATGTTGCTTGGAACTGCCCTAAAAATAAACCAGCGGGAGCTAAAGCCCCAAATAGACCTCCACTGAGAGTCCCTCCCAGTTACCATAAATATGTGGTCTCTTTGGCAAAGGGCAGTGATAAAAAAGTTTGGGACACCATCATATATGGTGTAGAGGTGGATATTTAAGACTATCACGATACCTTGGATTTCCAAATTATGCATCTCGACTGAACAGATGTAGTGCTTGGTCGAGAATGGCTGTATAGTCTTGGGCATAGCTTACAGAGGAGTTATCTCAATAACTCCATTATGTTTGAAAAAGAGGGTAGAGTCTTTTAGATTCAAGGAGAACATGATGTGCCTAACTCTCCTCTTATTTGTTTGATGGAATTGGAATGACTACTACACCAAGAAGAATGTGAGGTATATTTTTGTGAACTTACTGTTATTGGTGATTTTATGTCTTTTGCATCGGAAATATATTTTTGATAATGTTAAAAAGTATGAATCTTCTTTCAATGATTTAATGTTTGAATTTAAAGATGTTTTTTCGTTTGATTTACCTGATGGTTTACCTCTTGAGAGGGAAGTAGATCATAAAATAGATTTAATTCTTGGATCTACCCCTATTTGTAAACCCCCATTTAGGCTTAGTCAAATGGAGGAACGTGAGGTTGAAAGACAGTTAACGGAATATCTTAGGAAGGGCCAAATCCAAACAAGTAACTCACCTTGGTCTGCACCAGTTTTGATGTTAAAGAAAAAGGATGGTACTATGCATTTATGCATAGATTACCGAGCACTAAATAAAATCACCATAAAAATAAGTATCCTATGCCTCGCATTGATGAGCTCTTTGATCAATTGCAAAGGGCAAAATACTTTACTAAAATAGATGGATTTCATTATGGGGTTACCTAGGACACAGAGGGGGCACAACTCTGTGTGGGTAATTGTGGATTGGTTGACCAAGATGGCTCATTTTATTCTTGTCAGTGAAGATGTTAAAACTCTAGAATTAGCTAGGCTATTTGTGGAGCATATCTATAGACTGTATGGGCTACCAGTCGGTATTGTTAGTGATCGGGATAACAAATTTAACAGCCATTTTTGGAGGGATGTGTTCAAAAGGTTAGAAACTTCATTGAATATGAACACCACGGATCATCCATAGAGTGATGGTAAAACTGAAAGGGTCAATCAGATCATTGAGAATATGCTTTGAGCATATGTAAGTAAACAGCAAACTAATTGGGACTAGTATTTGCCCATATTAGAACTTGCATATAACAGTGCCAAACATTCAACTACAGATTTCAGTCCATTCATGATGATGTATGGATTTCAACCAAGAGCCCCAATGACAGTGGGACTTGAAAAAGAGAAGGTTCAAGCGGCAAAGACTTTCTTGGAGATATGAATCAAACACTTAAGTTAGATAAAGATAGCATAAGAAGAGCTCAAGATAGAGCATGAAGTTATGCAAAATCCCACCGTAGAAAGTTGGAGTTTGAAGTAAATGAGAAAGTATACCTTAAGGTACTTGAATCTTCAGAATATCTAAAAACACGTAAATGTCCGAAGTTGTCTCCTAGGTATTGTGGACCGTTCACAATACTTAAGAGGATCGGAGAACTTGCTTACAAATTAGCCTTACCTGAGGGATGTAGAGTACATCTAGTTTTTCATGTTAGTAGACTAAAAAGAAAATCAGGAGATGATGATAATCTCATTGGAAATGAAGTCCTAGTTGAACTCATTGAACTTGCATATTTACCACATGAACTAGAAAGAATTTTAGATATACAAGAAAAAATAATGCGACATACTATATGGAAAGAATGTCTGGTTAAGTGGAAAGATAGATTTGAAGAGAGTTCAACATGGGAAAGGCTAAGCAATCTCCAAAGGAGGTTTCCCAATTTTGTTTTCGAGGACGTAAACATTTCTTAAGGGGAAGGGAATGTTACATCAACTATAATACCATGTTACCACGGTATAAAGCGGGAAGCCAGAGGGGTTGGCAGCACTTCCATTCATAGGGCCTAAAGGGCTTGGGTCTAGGGTCACACCTAGGTCTAGGCATTTATGAGGTGGTGCATAAGGAGTCCTAGAAAGGGCTTTAAAGAGAGGAGTCCCTTGTGGGACATGTGGCACCAAAGTTGGAGGTCAAGTGGCAAGTTCTAGGTTAGGAGGGAGGATTCTAGATGGAGCCAAAAAAGAAAGGAGGTTTTCGGAAAAATGGAGGAGCTCATGACGTAGAGATCCACGTATACTTGAATCTTTCCATTTTTCTTTACGACTATCATGATGTAGTCCGTATGCTCTATCTTATAGATGAATCCCCCATCACTATGAGTGCATATTGGGGATTCATGGGATAGAGATGCTGGCGCACTAGCTTGACATCATCTAGCATGTGTATGGTGTGCTGCATGACTTTAGTAGGCACACGCTTCATGTCTGTGTACTTCTAGGTCATGAAGTCCTTGTACTCTTGAAGGAGGTAAGTTAAAGCATGCTCCTCGTTGGGGGTGAGGTCATCTGCTATGAATACTGGTTGTGGGTCCTCCCCTTATGGTGCCCCGTTTACTCCCTTAACCTTAGTTGGACCGTCGTATCCTTGGAAGCACCCTTCTTCTTGGGTTCTCTTGGCTTACTAATATAAGATCGTGTAATCCTCAATTGTGTAGGCCTTGTAATGGGAAGGTACCTATTGTAGGTCCTCCTTTTTTCCCTCCTCCCCCTCCACTCCCCTTGGGGTGGTGTCCCTCTTGGCATGGTGGGGGCCTTTGGGATTTTGGAACTTAGGAGCTTTGGACGTGAGGTGGGATCCTTCATGGCACTTATGGAGCCGACTCCAGAGGTAACTTTGCTCCATTGTGCTTTGCTCAATTGTGATCTGTGATTGGAGGAGAACTCATGGTGATCAGTAGTGGCACCCACATACGTTAGCCAGTGGGGGGCTAATTTGACCTTTACTATCCCTCTGCTCACCTTGCGGGGTTTGAGCATGTTAAACATTCTAAGGGGAACCAACATGCTCGTTGCCATAGTTTGGAGGACAATAACTTAGCTCTGATACCATTGCAGGTAGCCTTTGCATGGCTACCATGTGCTCAAGGAAAGTGCCAAGATTGGGGGGTCCCATACCTCTTCCTCCTAGCCACGCACATCTCCCCACTCCCCAAAAACAGCCGGTTGGGATAGTGGCTAGAGTCTCAAATCTTCTATATATCCAAGGTCCCTCAAGTGTCACCATTATATTCGGGATTTCTATCCCATTTCCATGTGTCACCTAAGCTACACTTGCCAAGGCCCTCTTAGCCCCTCAAATATTCACATAGTGTTATCAAGGTGCCACCATGAGAGGGGTTAGGACTACATACCAAGGTCCATTTCTTGGGGCGGCAACTCCCTTTAGTAAGAATACCTATCAAAATCTCGAGTATGAGATGAGTTTAAAAATATGCCATGAGTATAAATTATTCAAATTAGCATGGTTGTGTTCTACATTAAAATAGCTTTAAATATGTCTTTACACCTTGAAATTTAGGTAACACATGAAAAAGCTACATTAATTTGAAAGGAGATGGGTTTTAATATTTTAGTGTATCTTTTGTTTCACCCTCCCCATCCAAAAGATCCCCCCCCCCCCCCCCTTGGGCCTCAGGTATTATGAAAAATATGTAAAATTTAAAAATCTTGCATATTATTTAAGACGTATACCTTATATTTTGTGGGAGTGGGGACATGAGATTTTTTTTTCCCTTGCATATTTGAAATGTTTTTAGGAAATCCAGGCATATTCTATATGGACCTTGTCCCCCCATACCCTAGATTTTGGACGAGGGTAGTAACATATTACACATTGAGTTGGCCCCCTTAGGGTCCCTTTCTAACACCGGGTAGCTCAAACAAGAACCCATAGTCTTCCAAGAAGTTGCAAATGCCCCTTAGAAGCTTTTGCAAAGTTGTAAATGCCACCCACATAGCCTAAGTTGCATTAATTCGGGCGTATTTTTTTTTAATTAAAAAAAAAGCTCAAATATGCATTTTTAATGATTTAAAACATTTCAAACGTTTTTTTCTATTTTATTCGTACGAATAACCTATTCGTATGAATAATTGTATTCATACGAATAACATAGTTTATTCATACAAATAAATGTAGTATAAACTTGTAGCCACCACTGCCATTTTTTGTATTCATACGAATACATCCACCTATCTTCCTTGCCACCTTAGCCACTTGATTGCCAACCCTGCTAGCTCCTGCTCGCTTACCTACTAGTACCTCCTGCTTGCTTACCTGCTGCTACCTCCTACTTGCTTGCTTACCTGCTATCTCCTACTTGCTTGTGATACCTACCAGCTTTCTTCATAGGTACCTTACTACACCCTTGCTTGTGTTGCATTCTTTCGTTAGTAATTAATGTTTATTTTGTTTTGTTTTGTTTAGGACTAGAACTCATCTCTCTTAGGGGAGTTCTGTGCTATAGTCTTTTTAAATTATTTAATATTTGTTTTGTATTGTATTTTAGTGTGTAGACAGGCTGGCTCTCTTGCAAGCTCTTGCGAGAGTTCTATGTTGCAATCTATTTTTGTCATGTGTTGCGGTTTCAATTTTAATATAAATAATTGTTTTTACCTGAGGCTGGCACTCATCTCTCTTTAGAGAGTTGTGTATTGCAATCTCAGTTTGTATAAAAATGCTTTTTTGTAGGAACTCTTGGGTTGGCACTCATCTCTCTTAAGAGAGTTGTGTGTTGTAGTCCAAGCTTAGTGATGTTTTCATATATGCTTATTCTCGCACTCATCTCTCCCTTGAGAGTTGTGTGTTGCAGTCTAAGTTCAAAGATGTTTTCAAGCACACTTGGTCTGGGACTCAACTGTCCCTTGATAGTTGTGTGTTGCAGTCTAAGTTAGATATCATGCGATGTGCTCTTAGACACTTAGTCTGGTACTCAACTATCCTTTGATAGTTGTGTGTTGCAGTCTAAGTTAGATATCATGCGATGTGCTCTTAAACACTTAGTATGATATTTAACTTAGACTGCAACACATCGTATGATATTTAACTTAGTCTGACACTCAACTATCCCTTGATAGTTGTGTGTTGCAGTCTAAGTTAAATATCATACGATGTGCTCTTAAACACTTAGTTTGGCACTCAACTGTCCCTTGATAGTTGTGTGGTTGTAGTTGAAGCATAGTGTTAGATGGTGAATTGCACGTTCCAATATAGTATCAAAACACATGCCCTAAGGTATGGAATAACTTGGGGCCCATATGATGCCCCAAACTTGTGATGTTTGCAATCCAACCTTTTGCTATGGTAGTGCTTGTATTCCACCTTATTGTCTGACAATCGTTTGCTTCCTTTTGCATTCCACATAAGGTGATGGAAACTGAGGTGCCTTTTTTGACATGTGATACTTTCTTCTCTGTTTTTTCTTTTGAGTGATGATGTTCGTCTCCCCAATCCTCGTCCCCACGATTCTCTTTGCTTTCCGTAGGTTCTACCCCTTTCCTCCCTAGGATCCTTCTCTCTTTCCATAGTATCTCCCTAGTCATAGTAATGTCTCTTTGTCAAGATGTCGATCATGATCCTTATGTTGTGTGAAGACCTATCTTTTTCCTTGTTCTTTTCTTTTTCGCTTCTTTATATATCTTTATCTCTATTTGTGGAATTTCTTTCTTTGTCCTTTTCTTTGTCTCCATTCATATCCTTCAGCCTGCTTTCCATTTCTCTCTCATCCTTATCTCTATCTCTATCTCGGGGGGGTCACTATGTATAAACCCTCTATATCACGTGCGTTCAAGGCCTATATTTAAAGTCCCTTATCTGTAAAAAATTTCATTAATAAAATGTACCCCTTTCCTATACAAATCTGTAAATTTTTTCCAAAACTATTTTAAATATTCCCTTATGTATATTTATTTCTGTAAATTTTAGAAATAAGAAAAATCCTTCTGTTGAACTCACGTGATAGGGTTACATATGATGAGTGAGCCCCCCGAGATCTCTATGACCTCTTTCGAACCTATGCCTTCCTCGCTCTCTCTCATTCTTCTCTCTAGGCTTTTCCGATCCCTACACCTCTCTCTCTAGATCTTTCTTTCTATCAACTTCCCTGTCTCGCTCTCCTCACTCTTTTTTAGGCCTCCATCGATAATGGTTTAGCTTTTTGCATGAGTAGTAGAGGTATTTTTTGTTACTAAAAATGCTTTCAGGAGGTGCTATTGCAGACTTGTATAACTTCAATCTCTTCTATCATTGTTATGTTCTTTGCTCAAGCGCTATATTAATCTAGTTTGGGAAGCGTTCCAGCGTAGCTAGAACATGGGGATCTAAGCAGTTGATCTTCTTCTATTGTGAATCACACTCTAGGCTTGGCAACTACTCAGTTCGATCAATCTCCTATACAATGACACTATTGACAACCTTCAAGATCAACAACCGTAGTATTGTTAGAGGACAAAAGGTTGAAATCCTAGCCTATGTGCACAATGGAATCATCTAATCTTAAAGTGGCATTCTTGATAAAATTTAGGATCCCATTGATGGCTTACCTTGGCTCTTGCCCTGGATCTTGGGGCTTGTATCTTATCACCCCCAATATACCGATGGTGGCGAAGCAATTGTTGATCATCTTCTTGGAGAGATGTTCGGTGATGAACTTTGGCCCGACTGATTTCATCTTGTTCCCCTCGCTTCTTATTTCTCCCACCTCAAGCACTGTCCGACTCACTTAGACGAAGGAGCTACCTTAAACTTCCTTACACTCATTGAGGCAAGCAAGCTCTTTCCTTGAATAGATGCATTGCAACTATTCGACAAAATCAGTAAGTAAAGGAGACCTATTAGGCCATTGCCAACGAAAAACATGCTAATCTATTGCGTGATCTCATGCGCAAGGCCTAAAGGTACATCAGAGAGATTTGGGAAGGTATCATGAATGCAATACAATAAGTGGCAGCCCCAAGATCAAAACAAATTTGAACATAACTCTACCACACCAACCCATTGCCCTTCCACCTGCACCTAATTGCATTGCAAGGAGATAGATTTACATCTTAATTGCAGAAATGTAGGACTTCCAAAAGCATTGAAGCACAACCACCTGCAAAGTGTGCAAAGGGTCGTCCATTTTTCTTCCCTTCCACCAACCATGCAATCTTGCCTCTCCTCAATGTTCACGTCTTCTGGGACTATGTTCTGCTTGTCTCTACTGCTGCCCAAGAATAATCAAGATTCTATCAAAGAGATCATGCAACCTTCAACTCATCTCCGCGCCTGTGTGCATTAAAATTCATCCAACTACCTCCAAACCGTGCTTTGTGGCTCCAAGAATCTATGCGTCACATAGAAAATCAAATTGAAATTTGAAAGGTAATCCTCAAACTACAGTCCGGAAAATTCTGTTGTAGATGCACTTACTGGCACAAGGTCTCTTTTGTTGCTTGTGTGATATTGTGCTAAGAATGTTGGAAGTTTGTGATTCCACAATTGATGAGCAGATGCTAGGTCACAGTTCAACTGCCTATGCCCAACTTCCCACGAACAAAATTACATCTCCCCATTTGTTTTAATCCAATGAAGGGGATCTCTCCATGTGGAAGCTAGAGCTATGTAGGAGAAGAGCTATATGAAGGACACGTGGCTAGCCCCTTGATGAACACTTCAATCTCTAAAATAAGGAGTATAAGTCAATGAGATAAGATAAGAAGTCAACAAGCTTTTGTGTAGAAAAAGAATCATTACGGTAGAGATCGAGATGCGAGGTATACATGTAATCAAACACATGAACCTATAGCTGGTGGTACAATCAAACACGCGAAAGCGTAACGAACGCACGTTCAAAAGTGGTTGATGACAAGGTGGTGATGGAAGGAGAACAGCCAAAAGTGTTGGATCTGAGGAAGAGGATGTTGGAAGCCGCAGCGATACCTGATAGTGAATACCAAAGTCTGAAATCTGTTGGTGCGGATGACGATCATAATCGGTTGCAACCGCGCACTCAGCAGAAATCTTTTCAGAGGATGACAATCGGTTGCAAGAGCACATCCATCAATAGCAAAGGCTCTCAATTCTTTCGGCACTTTATTAAAATGAAGCAGCCTTCAATGCCATGCATCAAATGCTCTCAAATCTGTTGGTCGATGAGCAGTGGCAACGTCTGAACAGATCACCCATAGCAAGCACTAATGGCATCTCAGTTTCCAATTGCAAATTCATCACTAGGTAGCGAATAGCAAAGGCTTTCACTTCTGTCGGTCTGGCTGAGTTGCAAATGAAGCAAATCGTCAATTCCAATTTCCATGCGTCAAAAATTCAAAGCCTCCCAACTCTGTTGCTGACAGTGAGCGGTCAATAACAAGTACACAACGAACCCAAATATCGAGTTGATCCTGATGACCCTTCTGGTCATCTAAATCAACTTGTCTTATGAATCCATTATCTTGATCGTGAACAGGATCGATCCAGTTGGTGCAAGCGCTTTGCGGTCATCGACAGCAAATATGAGCAGTACAGTAGGCAAATCTATTATTGATTGCGATGAGCAATTCGCAAGCTCATTAATCATCGAGAGCAAAGACTGTCGATCGGACTGCGCCCGAGCTTGAGGAACATTGACGCAGCAATATTGCAATCGTTTTGCCATGGTTCTTCCCGCTGATCAACATCCTGTTTCAGCGAGCCTGTGCTGAAGGACCTTCTCAATGGAGTGGTGGCCGCCATGCTACTGCCCCAGTACTCTCGGAACTGCTTCCAATTTGCAGCAGTGCCATGCCTGCTGCATCCGTTCATGGAGCTCGAACCCCCTGATCTACCCAGCTGTTCCAATTCCATGTGCTCCCTTGATCTCTGCTCGTTTTGCTCCCCCTCATCACTTTCGTTGTTCCTCGTCGTGCCCACTAATTCTTCTCGCTCCCTTGGTGCAGACACGTTGCTTTCTTCGAAGGCGTCAGGAATCGATACCACCACACTTTCCGGGTTTTCTGCAGAGACCTCCGGGGTCTGAATGCTCTGCATCGTTATCTTCTCGCGGCACAGGGGACAGTTTGCATGTGACTCGAACCATTTGTCGATACAAGGCAAATGGAATGTATGTTCGCACCGGGGGAGGATTCTGATGAGCTCCTCTTCTTCAAAAGAGCTCAGACATACCGCACATTCTCTGCTTTTCAGCAGGCTGTCTTGTCTAAACTGGGTGACAGGAAGCATTTTTATCAGCAGATCCTCGAGACCGTTGCCTGATGAAGCTGCTGCCCTCGTTCCTCCAAGTAGAATGCCGGCATCTTCATCGAAACTCCTCGCTCCTCTCCGCTGGGCCGCGGATCTTAGTGCAATTTTCAGCACGAACAAGAATACGATCACAAAGACGAAGGTGAGCAGGACGACGAGGCCCGCGACTGCGCCGGAAGACAGAGAGAAACCGCCACCGCCAGAGGCGACAGGATTCGAGGGCGGTCCTGGCGGGAAAGGATTCAAGTAAGGGTACGGCGCGAAGGGAGGGGGACAAGGAAGATCCTGGGGAAGGAACTCACCATTACTACAGAGTTGGAAACCACTCATTACGCCGAAGCTGATTAGCGCGAGACGGCTTTGAGAAGAGTAGCAAAAATCGTAGAGCTAGGAGGCAAAATGATCAACGAGGAGCTGCACGATTGATCAAGAGCAATAGAGGTTGTAAATGCGATAGCCCGCTAACACTACGAGCTGAGCTCGAGGGAAAGGGTAGCAAAATCATCAAACAGAAGTTGCCACAAAGTAAAGAAAATGCAGCGGATGGAAGGTAGCATAAGGGAAACAGCTTCTTTTGCAGGACGATGGAAGATTCGCTTTGAGAATGTCCTATCAACCTACGTCAATTGCCTGGAGATCCTTGTGGAACATAATCATCGAAGGGAGGGCGAAATGCCGGAGGAGAAGGTTCTATAAGGGTGGAGGATGAGAAGCAACTCCTTTGTGAGGATGATAAGGGAGCAAGGGTGGTTCCAGCCGCCATAGCTGCCAGCTTCACTCGCTCGAAAACAAATTCCTGCTGAGAAGGATGGTAGAATCATCAAAGTCGAAAAGGCAAGAGAAGGAAAGATAACAGACGAGATTAAGGTGGGAAAAGGTAGATGAAAGGGAGGTAGAATCTCAGTGGATGAAGGCTGCTGAAGCAAATTTCGTTGGATACTGTAGGGCAGAAGGGCAGCAGCGGCATGCAGGCGCCATAGCGGGGGCGCATGAGCTAAAAAAGACGATGGGAAGAGGTATGAAAATGGAGAGAATCATCGAAGGGGAGGTAGATGAACGGAAGGTGGCGCTGAGATCTGGAAGCGAGTGGGATGTAAGGATGATGAAAGAGCAAGAAGGGAGCTTGCAGTCGCCATAGCCAGCCAGCTACCATCTCCATGCAGTTTCTGTGATGAGACACCACAGTCACGTAATCCCACGATTCTTTGATTGCTCAACCCACACTACCTTCATATATTAAAATCTCATTCCTTCATTTTTATGGGCCGATCCATGGGCTTGAGAAAGATCAACCAAGTTGCCTTGACCCGTCCACTCCTCACATTCCCACTCCATTCCCATAGGTTCTTGTAGTCTGTACAAAGAATACTCCTAAGTTCAGATCTATGTGGTCTCTCTCCGTCACATCCCCTTGCATGCACCCCCCTTGATGACAATGGGTGTAACACTTCCCTCACCATGTACCTACTAACACATGATTCGCTATCAGCATGGAAGGTGCCTCCCCTTGCACCTTCACTAAAGAACGGGGTTTTTCTAGCATTGCGTCAGATCCACTTGCATGCACCACCCTTGATGACAATGGGCGTAACACTTCCCTCACCATGTAACTAACACATGATTCGTTATCAGTCGGGAAGGTGCCTCCCCTTGCACCTTCACTACACCCGTGCTTTGAAATCAGACACTGCATATACCACATAGAGTCATGCTATAACCAATGTTCAATAGTCTTTCTTTGTGACAGATGCACTAGAAGCACATGTATACTAACTTCAAGGCTCTCGGACTAGGGGGCTTGCTATTAATCAAGACATGCAATGATATCCCCTCCTTGCACAAGGGCACACACAACGTAACCTTCATCAATACCACTATCTCTATGGTAAAAGAATATGGCACCCCTTAATGGGATCACAATATCCTAGCCACATCACATTTACAAGGTAGAGTACAAGAGTGGGTTAGATGCTTAAACAATAGGCAAGGGCCTATTGTGGGGTCCACCATTCTCATTGATTCCTTGCATGACAATCTTACACATTCTCCCATATCTTTTAGCTCATATGATGTCTCCTATCAACAACCAAGTTACAATGGCTTCTCTCCAAATGCAAAGTTGCTCTTATGTCAAATGTCAATGGCTACCCAATGACTTTAATAATTAGACATATGTATGTGTGTCCCTCCATATTTGAATGCAATACTCATTCATTCGCTTTCTTGCTCCCCTTTTACACAAAGGCTTTGCACACTTTCCCACTACCATATGGTCCCCACATTCCCTTGTGCCAATGTTATTAGAATTGTCCCAACCCCCTATACCCGATGGTTGCTTTGTAGTCATATCCTTATATGTTGTAACATCACAATCAATATTATGTATCATGATTGGATCATGCAAACCTTCATTCTCAAAGATATTTATTTTTTGTGCTTTTAATGTTGTTGAATTTATCATTTGCTAATTAATGAGAGGAGCATATACATGCTTGGCCAATAAACATAAGAATCTCAATTTATGGATGAATTAGTAGTGACATCATGGCCATTCAAACTAGTAATATTGTTTTCTAAAGTAATCCACTTGGACACAAAAATTAGCTATGTTCTCACTTTTACCTAATGGCCTTGCAATAATGAGAGGAGCATACTCATGCTTGGTCAATATTCATGAGAATCTCAATTTATGGACAAATTAGTAGTGACATCATGGCCTTTCAAACTAGTAATATTGTTGTCCAAACTAATCCACTTGCACACAAAAAATTGCTATGTTCTCACTCTGACCTAGCATATTTACAAGAATTGGGCCTCTTTCTAGGGCATGCATTATTTTAGCTATGCTATGCTCTCACACTATATTGGGATTCCACTTCATAGTATTCAAGTACAATGCATCCTTCAAAACGAAATTCTCAAAAACAAATGTTCTTTGTCTTCTTGAATTAGCAAGAAGGTTCAACACATGTGACATGAATTATAAATGTAAGAGTAGTCCAAACTAATTGATCATTGAAAACTATGTCTAGGATCTTAGAAACTTCGTGTGACAATCTTTATATGGTATTTAAAGGGAGTGCATGGTGTTTCTATATACATATGCATAAGATACTTCTTTTATTCTTCAAGAGAAATCTTCAGCATCTTCCAAACCCTTTGCATTTAGCTTGCCACAAGTGTTTTAAAGAACTCCATATGCCTTATTTCCTCATGTATCTTGCTACCTTAAAGGCATCATATTTGGGGGTCCTTGCTAACTTTTCAAAATTGTTTTTGGATCGCTCTCTCTCTCTCTCTCTCTCTCTCTCTTCTTAGGTACGGCTTGCCGCTCTCAATCGAGTGCACATCATTGATCCTTTTGTAACTCTTTTCTTCTTCTCCTTTTTTCTTGCTCTAGTTGAATCTTTTGAAGATGTTGTTGGGAGATGATCCTCTATCACTACAAGGTATTGAGGAAAGGAGAGAAAGAGAGTAAGAAAGGAAGAGCGAGAGAGAAAGAGAGGAAGATCTAGATAGAAAGGGAGAAATAGAGATAGAGAGGAAGTCTCAAAAAGAAGAAAAGAAAGGAAAAGAGAGGAAGAGACAAATGGGAGGAAAAGAGAGAAACAAGAAGAGAAAAAAGAGAGAAAAGGAGAGAAAGAGGAAGAGAGAAAAAGAGAGGAAAGGAGAGGAAAAGAAAGAAACGAGAGGAAAAGATAGAAAGAGAAAGGGAGAAAAGAGAGGAAAAGAGAGGAAGGGAATAGAGAAAAGAGAGGAAAAGAGAGGAAGGGGAAGAGAAAAGAGAGGAAAATAGAGGAAGAAAGTAAGAGAAAAAGAGTGAGAGAGAAAGAAAGGAAGACAAAAAAAGAAAAGAGAGGAAAAGAGAGAAAACAGAGAAAAAGAGAGAAAAACAAAAAAAAGAGAAAGAGAGGAAAAGCAAGAAAGAGAGTAAAATACATGAAGAGGAAAGAGAGGAACAGAGAAAGGAGAGGAAAAGAGAGAAAGAGGAAGAGAAGAAAGATAGGAAACTGAAGAAAGAGGAAGAGAGAAAGAGAGGAAATGAGAGAAAGAGAGAAAGAGAGGAAAAGAGAGAGAGGAAGAGGAAAGAGAGGGAAAGAGAGAAAAGAGAAGGAAAGAGAGGAAGAAAGTGATTAGAGAAAAAGAGCAAGTGAGGAAGAGAGGAAGAGCGAGAAGAGCGAGAGAAAGAGAGAAAGAGAGGGAATGAGAGTGAAGGGAGATATGGTAAACCGCAGAACCAAGGTCATGATTTTCAATACATCTCTAGTCATGATGCATCAGGAGCAATTTACTTTTGACATGTCATCGGTCGAGATTGTTTCCCCATATACTTTTGATAGGTCACCGGTCGAGATTGTTTCCCCATATACCTAAGGGTCCTATGCCAATCACATTTGCTAGCGCTTAAGGCACTAGCAAATGGCCATTGCAACATACAAAATAAAACAAAAAGAGACAAAAGTAGAAGTTATGTACCTAGAGCTAAAGAATAAGGGACGACCTCATAGTGAAACAGAGAGGTTTTGATCAGCTCTCCTATATAATAAGCAAACACCTAATTTTAAAAAAAAAATAGTGGGTGAAACAAATCTAGAAGGAGCCTTTGGAAAAGTCATATGGTTTTTCTAAGTGGTTTTTTTGCAAGCCCGAAGTGGTTGTGGAGTAAAAAGATGTTTTTTGACGATTCCCCTATTCCTTTGACAATTGAGAGTCCATAATGACTTGTAGAGGTGCAACCATTACCTTCTTTTGGTGTCAATTGCACTTTGAGAGATTCAAAATCCCTTCATTATTGAATTTGTGGGATCATTTCATTGGAATTCTAACTCATTGTCTCTACTTAAACGTTTTTCTGCCAGTGTGTTGGAACTCAGGTTTGAAGCAACCATTCGCAGATTTTTCAACGTTGGTGCACTCAAAAGGTTCTAAAACTTCTGTGGTGCTCATGATTTGCACTCCGGTGGTGTTTACAAATAGATCGTTTGCTAAAAGGGTTTTTCAATTCGTGTGTTGGGCCTAGTGATTGGGACCACGGTTTTCAAAACTGTCTATTCCATTGCATTCTAGAGGCATGAAAACCCCTATCTGTTGGATATTTGGAGAATCTCCATCTATTTGAGACATCGAATCATTTGTTTCTTGTCAAAAATCCATTCAAAGGTTTAAACCTTTTATTTTTTGACACGTGGCATTTCTTTATTGAACCTTAGGCTTCTAAGGTTTCATTACAAGTCAATTGCAAGATTCAACTTGGGTTTACGTCACATCTAGAATTATTTTTTGAAGTATTCTTTGAGCTGCACAAAGTGTACATCATGTCATTAATGCTGTGTATGGCCATCTTAGGTTTTGCTTTCAATAGCGGTCATTTCCTTAAGGCCATCATTTTTTGGGCATACCTTATGAATATCACTCTAGTTGCAGTCTAAGCCATGTGCTCTCATTTATGTTTTGCATTAAGGGTTGTAATGATGCTTTATAAGCCATTTGGATGCATTGCAATCCTTGTTGGATGTGCTGATAGGCCCCAATTTCCTTGTGGGATGCTTTAGTGATGGACGTCCAGCACACAGATGCTATTTTATGATGAGGAATAGCTTTGACACATTGCAGTTGATTCACTGAGAGTGCTATGTTCTCTTGGATGAGAAATTATTGATGTTTATACCCATGGAAGGATGTCTATGCTTGAGGCATTTAGCTCTTATTGGCATTGGGTTTGCCATTGTTTTGTGATTGCAGGTTGACATTTTCTTTTGGACCAAATTTGCTCGTATGGATGCATAGTATATGCACATGAGTCAGTTGCTTTTTTTTTAATTCTTTGAGCCTTTGAAGTTTGGTGATATTACCTTCCATTGTGGCATACATATTTGGGTACAACTAGTATTTGGTGTGATTTCTCTATTGCGGGCACTAAGATTTGGGATTTTTCTTTATTTGCATCATGGCATCCTCTTCCATGTCTCAAAATTAGATTTTTAGCATTAAAAAGCTTGATGGGACAAACTTTTCTCTATGGAAAGAACAAATAAGGGATGTGCTTATTCTGAAGAAGCACATCAAACACTTGGAAGGGATTGTAGCTAAGCCTACAGCTATGTTTGAGGATGATTAGAATGATTTGGATGCATTAGCAAAGTCTACTATTAGACTTCATCTTGCAGAGTTAGTTAATGAGTAGACTACAGAAGATTTGTGGAAAAAATTATGTGCCACCTATGAGAAGGAAACTGCCTCTAATAAAGTCTACCTCATGAAATGTGTTTGAGCTGTAGATGAAGGAAGGGGTCTCCATTGCTTCACGTGAATGAATTCAATATTATTTTCAGCCAGCGTCAACTCAAAAGCTGAATTTCGGTGCAGATACTAAGGCAATATTCCTCTTGTGTTCATTTCCATCCTCATGGGATACATTCCGTACAGCTATCAGTAACTCTGCATGTGGTGGAGTACTAAAGTTTGATGTTGTGGGTAGCATGTTGGCCGAGGAGATTAGATGGATGTCCATGGATGGCAACAAACAGGATGCAGCTTTAAATGTGCAAAGACAAAGATTACAGTTCAAGGGGAAGTCCCAAGAAAGAGGGAAGTCTTATAGGAAATCTAGGACATGGAACATTGAGTGTTACCATTGTGACAAGAAGGGCCACATGAAAAAGGATTCTCAGGGGGGTCACTCATCATATGTAACCCTATCACGTGAGTTCAACAAAAGGATTTTTTTTATTTCTAAAATTTACAGAAATAAATATACATAAGGGACTATTTAAAATAGTTTTGGAAAAAATTTACAGATTTGTATAGAAAAGGGGTACATTTTATTAATGAAATTTTTCACAGATAAGGGACTTTAAATATAGGCCTTGAACGCACGTGATATAAAGGGTTTATACATAGTGACCCCCCCGAGAAAGGATTGCTACAACTTGAAAAGAGAGAAAAAGTATAAGAAAAAGAATGCAAATTGGGGTGCAAATAAGAAGGAAGAGAGTCCAAGGGAGGATAAAGAAAAAGTAAAGATAGTGACAATGACATTATCTTCATGTCTAGTCTGCCTGCAAAGTTGCTTATCACTTAAGATGATGCATACTCCCAGGATTGGATTTTGCATTCTAGTGCTTCATTCCATGTTACTCCTCATAGGGAATGGTTGTCCACTTATGACAGTGGAAAGACAGTTGTGTGCATCTTGGAAATAACTATGCATGTGACATAGTGGGGCAGATGACAAAGTTTTCTTTTGCAAATGGACCACACATCAGAGTGGATTAATTCCAATGGCTTCTTACTCTCTTGAACATGTCTAGGAAATGGTTTCCTTGCCTATTTTCCAAATTAACAGGCTTCACATACCTTATACATTTCTGCAACCTTGAATTTAGGCAATCCTGCAACAATATTTTGAGCCTGCATTGATTTAAGTCGCTATACATTAACATGACCAATGCGTTTATGCCAGATATCAATATCTGCAACTACACCGGTCCCATGTGCAAACATTGCTGCACTCAATTCAGGCATGTTCGCATCCAACGTAAACATCCTGCCCTTCTTCTTTCCTTTTGCTATCAAGCGACTGTTATTTTTCATATCCTCAACAAAGAATCCATGAGGATTATATCTGACCTGCAAGCCCTGCTCAACCATTTGACCAACAGAAACCACGTTCCTGGTGATATTCGGGACATGAAATACATTAGACAGGTATTTCTTTTTCCCATCCTGCATAGACAATGGAATTTTACCAATCTGCACAATAAGATGTGCAGTATCATCACCAGTCTCCCCAAATCCTAGTCTTTCCATTTTCCTTGCATCCTGCATCCATTCTACATGACCTGTCATGTGGTTCGACGCACCTGAGTCAACATACCACACATCATTGCTTTCTTCTGCACTTGTCATAGAATTGGTCATGTATTGCACCATAAACAGATGCTCATTTCTGTCATCACCTTGTTTACTAGAAGATGCATAATTCTCTTGCTGCAATTTTCCATTCATGATGTCATTTTACTTTTTATAGCAGTGTTTAGTCATATGACCCATTTTACCACAGTAGTAGCATTTAACATTGCTGTTTGCATTTTGGCCTCTCTGCCATCCACCATGACCTCTTTGGCTCCCCCTTCCTCTAGAGTTACCACGTCCTCCTCCATAGGACTGGTTTTCTTGACTTTGCTGCATATTCTGATTCCTACCACGGCCTCCAGATCGGCTTGCTCTACCTCTGCCTCTACCTCTTCCAGCATTTGAGTAGAAGATAGTTTCTTTTGAAGTTCCTCCTGAAGAAGATGCACCACCATTTCTCTGCTCTTCAGAAATTAGAAGAGCAAACAACTCCTCAAAATCAGGAAATTTTTTACGGATGGCAATAAATGTCCGGAACTGTGCATAATCCTTTCCTAGACCATTCAAGGTCACAGAAACTAAATCATCATCTTCCACTGGCGACCCAATGGAAGCAAGTGCATCTACAATTTTCTTCACCTTCATGTGGTAGTCATTGATGCTTATGTTTTCTCTCTGCACATTGTGCAACTCCTGCTTGAGCTGCATTTTCCTAGCTAGCGTATTTGTGCTATACATTTTTGCCAAAGTATCCCATGCCTCCTTTAGCGTACTTGCATCCTGAATATGCACAATCATAGAATCTGAAATACTGATAGACAGCTCGTACATAACTTTTCTGGCTCTCTCATGCCATCCTTTAAATGACTGCATTTTCTATTGATTGGGATCATTAGGAAGAACTGGTTCTTCTTCATTTCCTATAATGAACTCCTATAGCCTTTTCCCATAAGGAAATTCGTCATTCTAAACTTCCATGCTTGGAAGTTGTTCTTGTCAAGCTTTTCAGTGACAATCTGTGAAAGAGAATCAGACGCCATTACAGAACATTGCAAAATATTCTGTCACTACAAAAACCAAAGCTTCTGCCTCACAAGGGCAAATCTGCTCCAAATCTGCAAAACTGACGAAAGTGGTATTTGACCACACAGTCACTTCCTAGTGACGATTTTGCATGAACAGGCAACAAGGATGATTTTCTAACTCCCAATATCTCTGTGCACAGGCATACGATGCAATTTCTGCGACAACTTTTCACCGACCTGCAGAACAGTGGTCGCACATAAAAAACAAGGCCTTTTTCTCAATGCTTGCGGAGAACTTCTGCCTCCAAAATGGGCCCTGAAATGGCCTCGAATCAGAAAAATAAAGTCACCATGGGCTTCACCCTCACCCGCAGCATATATTGCCCTCTCGCCACCCCCTCACCACACCGCGAAGGGCGTCTCAATCTGAGACAATGTACTCTTGCACTTTCCAGCTGTGCTACCTGCAGAGATTTGCTCCCAAACTCGAAAAAGGAAAGCAACACTGGTCCTCTTACTAGGACACTGCAAACTTGGTTTGCTTTCTTGAGCTCCTTACCATGAACTAGGCTCTGATACCATGTGAAGATAGTGGGAGAGAAGGAAGGAGTCTCACTTGCAGCTTTCTCACATACACAATGGGGGAATACACACAAAGTTGGAGGCTGAAAATAGTTTTCCTCTTCTTAGTTGTGAAATCCAAAAGAACTCTAGTACAAAGAAATAGAAGAACCCTATATGTGGGTCTCAAAACCAAACTCAGCTAACTAAGGTGGCATACTAACTGAGCCACGAACTAGAGTATATAAGGATAGCTATCATCCAGCTATTATTCATGGGCGGTGTACCAACCGCATCTATAGTTAACAAGTCGATGACATAAATGCACAACAGTCACCCTGGCATATCAGAGTGGAGCTCGATATCTCAACACAATATATAGGCACAAGTTACATCCAGTAGTGACATCATATGTGAGCTCAGTATAGCATCTAGATCCACAAATCTCTCAATCAAGTCCATGATTCTCTCAATCACACACCACACACCTAGATTCACTTAATCACACCTACTGACACCTAACCAGGCACACCATGTGTTCACACACTCACAACCATAGACCTTAGGACCCTAGATATGATCCCATTACATCAATTTGTCCTTCATAGGAAATGCATCTTTCTGGGTTGTGGTGAAAGTGGAGAGATGGGATATTGTCTCTGGGATATAGAAGCAAAGAAGATCGTATAAATCCATGATGTGGTCTTCAATGAGAAAAAGATGCATAAGACACCCATGAAGGATGTGAAAATGAGGAGAATCACTTTCCAAGATGTGAATCCACTTGCATATGTTGATAAATAGGAAGCTGTCCATGCACTAAATGTGCAGGAAATGGTACTCCCACAGGTACACAATCAAGGGCAGATGATGGATTATCTATTGGTGGAAATAATGAGCCAAATGAGGCTGATATGCAGGTGGGAAAGCAAGATAAAATGCCCTTGACAAGATTAGCTAGTCTATCTATACCGCCTAATAGATTTGTTCCAGGGGCAGACTATGTGATGCTCAGTGATTTCAAGGAGCCTTCTTGCTCTACAGAGAGGCTATGATGCATGAGGATCAGCATAAGTGGGAGTATGCTATGGAATTAGAGATGAATTCACTCATGAAGAATGAGTGAAGAATAAGACTTGGGACTTGGTTTCTTTGCCACATGGAAAGAAAGCCTTGGGAAGGGTGTGGACTTTGATGAGATCTTCTCTCCGGTTGTGAATATGACCACACTTAGATGTGTACTTGGACTTGTGGTAACAGAGGATATGGATCTTATGCAGATGGATGTCAAGACAACTTTCTTGCATGGCGATCTGCATGAGGAAATTTACATGGCACAGCTGGAAGGCTTTGAAGAAAAGGGCAAAGAGCATTTAGTTTACAAGATGAAAAAGTCTCTATGGCCTTAAGAAACTACCTAGAGAATGGTTTTAGAAGTTTTGATGCTTTCATTTGGTGCTAGGGTTTCAGAAGAAGTAAGATTGATCACTGCCTCTACACTAAAAGGGATAAGGATAATGGCACTTTATGTGGATGATATGCTATTGGAGAGCAAGAACACATATGAGTTGGATGCATTGAAGGCCAAGTTGCTTGAGGCCTTTGACATGAAGAATTTGGGACTTGCAGGTCATATTCTTGGTATGCGCATCACGCGTGACCGGAGTAGAAAGTTCCTTTGCCTTTCACAGAAGGAGTATACTACAAAAGTATTGCAACATTTCAATATGGAGGGGGGGAAGGCTGTAAGTACTCCATTGCCTCCAAATGTGAAACTGAGTCAAGAAGATAGTCCCAAATTACATGAGGAGAGGCCCATGATGGCCAAGGTTCCTTATGCATTAGCAGTTGGGAGACTTATGTATGGTAATAATGATAGCTACCAGACCGGACATTGCATTTGTAGTAGGAGTTGTTAGCCGATTTATGGCTAATCTAGGAAACAGGCATTGGGAGGCAGTTAAGTGCATCATGATGTACATGAAGGGTGCCAAGGAGAGTAAGTGGTGTAGGGTCATGGATGTCTCACGCACAGAAGTGTGTTGCTTTGTCTACTACAGAGGCCGAGAATATTGTAGCCATAGAGGGTTGCAAGGAGGCTATATGGCTTGATCAGCTAGTGGGAGATTTGGGGATTCATATAGGTGTACCGACATTGCATAGTCCATGAGTGCTATTCAGCTAGCACGAAATCCGATCTTTCATGCAAAGACCAAATACATTGAGGTTAGGTATCGTTTCATCAAGGAGGTGCTTGAGGACAAGTGTATACAGCTTGTTAAGGTTTAAACAGACGATAAACTTGCAGATATGCAGACAAAGTGTCTACCTAGTCTCAGTATTCTGAGTATTGTCCTGTATTGATGGTCATTAGATAGTATGTCCACTGGTTGTTCTCCCTTAAAGACACATTTTCCTTTAAGTGGGAGGTTGTGGAGTTTAAACGCCATTGTGCCTTAGCCTCGGGTATGTACAATACTCAAACACATATATATATGGATGAAATAGACGATTAGGGTGTTCTACACCCACCAAAACTTATGTGGCTCTTTTCTGGCTCTCTCTCTCTCTCTCTCTCACCCTCTTCCATTCTGCTTCCATTGAGAGCACTCTCACTCTCCCTAACATTTTTCTTTCTTTCTTTTGACTCATGTTGGTAAGCTTTCAACCCTAGGGCGCCAACTCCATTTACTAAGAAAACCTATCAAAATCTTGAGTATGAGATGAATTTAAAATATGCCATGAGTAGAAATTGGTCAAATTAACATGGTTGTGTTCTACATTAAAAGAGCTACATATATGTCTTTACACCTTGACATTTGGGTTACACATGAAAAAGTTACATTCATTTGAAAGGACATGGGTTTTCATATTTTATTATATTTTTTGTTTTACCCCCCCCATCCAAAAGACCCCCCCCTTGGGCCTCACATATTATGGAAAATATGTACAAATATTTAAAATCTTACATATTTTTCAAGGTACATACCTTATATTTTGTGGGAGGAGGGACATGAAAATTTTCATATTTTTCCCTTGCATTTTTGAAAATTTTAAGGAAATCCATGCATATTATGTATAGATGTTGTCCCCTCATACCCTGGATTTTAGACGAGGGTAGTAACATATTACATATTGAGTTGGTGCGCCACACTTCCCACTCTCCCAATCCCTCTCTCTAATCTACCTCTTCCTCTCTCCCCACCTCATGACTACTCCTTCCCTACTCGTCCCTTCCTTCTCCTCTAGCTTTCCCACGCACTTTGTTTTCTCTACGTTCCTTCTGCCATTCGCTCCTCCTGCTTTGGCTCTTCCTTCCACCAATAACACAACATGGAATTGGTGAGAGAAAGGAAGGGAACAGAGGATAAAGTAAGGAGGCAGAGGACGGAGGGATGTGGATGCAGGAGGGAAGGAGATGAGAGGAAACCCCCAAACTTATGTTTGGGGGATTATGCCCCTCCCTTACCCCTTATCGATCACGACCACTAGGGGGTAAGGGAGGGGGGTTATGCCCCCTCCCAATTAACCCCCTGGCGGTCATGGCCGTCAGAGGTAAGGGAGGGGGGACCTCCGAGGGGTAAGGGAGGGGGATTGTAGCCCCCTCTCCCTTACCCCTTGGTGGCCACAGTCTTCAGAGGGAAGGGAAGATAATAAACTTAATTTTAATTAATTAATTATGTAAGAATTAGTTGATTTAATTATTTAAGAATTAGTTGATTTAATTATGTAGAAAATTAGTTGATGTTTTAAAATAAAGTTCAATTTCAAATTTTGGTTCGCATGTATAAACATTAAAATTGATTAGTTTGTATATATTGAAAAATATATTTGATTTAAAGTAAAATTTTAATTTAAATAAAATATATACCCTTTAATATATACTAGCCTTATTTTTTTAATTAATATTTCTAGTATCTTACGTTTTATGTTTTTGAATTTATATTTAAATTAATTAAATAATATGTTTAAATTTTTTAATTTTAAATCAACTATAGTATACATAATTTTTTTAAAAGTACATTTAATTGAGAAAAATAATTTTAAAAAATGAAATATTATATATATATATATATAATTATTTTTTTACATATTGAATATTTTAAAAATATATTTAAATATACATTATATTGATTGGAATTTGAAAATAAAAATCTGTAGTGCTTCCTTGTCCCTTGCAAGTAACCTATTAAAAAGAACAAGGAAAAGAAACTGTATGCTGCTTTTTCTTTGCTTCATCGATTGGTGTAGCTTAGATTAGCATAGATGAGTTTATCCACCATAAGGAGAGAACTCCAAAGTAACCAATCAAAGCCATGCTCGAAAATTCCCAATCAGTTCCTAATTGGAGTCAATCCTGCATTCACATGCAGTTTTGCACTCATAACATAGCCCTATGAGCAAAGTTTCATCATAACATAGCCCTATGAGCAAAGTTTCAATCGATAGATTGTTGACAGATCAATAAGCAGTACCTTGCAATTGTTCACCATGGGCATATTGTACTTTCATTCAATTTATATTTTCCATAGCATCATTGTAAAGCCTTATTGGCTATCTTTTTCTAATAATGTACATATATGAGCCTTGTAAAGCCTTCAAGGCTATTTTCTCGACCATCCACTACAAAGTTTTCAAAGATTTTGTTAAATGGGCACATACAATTGTATAACTGGGCACATTGCAATTGTATCAATGGGCACATTACAG